>NW_008824004.1:540725-609109 GCF_000699105.1 Pygoscelis adeliae
TGTAAAAGATGGATTATAAAAAGAAACTAGGTCAGCCACTCAGATGTTGACATTTTAAGTTTTCACATTTAAAAAAAATCAAATTCAAGTAAAACAGTGAAAACAATTATTTGTTTTTATAATTCTTTTAATGACCACAACTTCTTAAGATGCTTGTTTCTTCAGGCTTGAGTATTTACTAACAATGTTTTTTCTACTCTAACATGGATTAATCAGTCTAAATATAATCATACGTTAACTGCAACAGGCATAAAATTAAATGTGCCTTTATTGAGTTGCATCTGGTTGAATATTTGAAGAGCATGTATACAAATTCCAGAAGCATTGGAATGGACAGGGAAAACCCCATAAAAATTAACTTGCCAGACAATACAGGCATTGTGGTGCGTGGACACTCATTCAGGAAAGAGAACTGGGGGTAAAGAGTTTCACTGCATTAGTGCATATTATTTATCCTGAAGTCAAGGAAGAATCTACGGTGTGTTAAGGGATTAGTTTCAGATGAAGAGGAAGGAACAGTGTGATGACCCACTACACACCACTTCAGAAGGACGGAAAGATGAGGCTCTTTTGAGCCACTAAAACAAAGGACAGGACCTAGTGGCAATGGTATCTTAATCATCTGGATTACAACACTGAAAAGCAACGGTATAATGCAGACTTCAAGATAACTTTTGTTTTAGAAAGTAGAGGATAAATACAGAAGCACATACTTTAGATTTTGTTTTGGCTATTTAGGGAGGAAAAGGGGTAGGTTAAAAAGATCTAAAGACAGAAAAGTAATTTGAAAGAACGACATCATGGAAGAGGAGGTTTCAAGAAGCCATGGAAAGAACGGAGAGACAATGATAAGGATAATGAACTTGGGAAAAGGGCATTTCAGCCGTCTCCTAGAGCCAGTAGATATAGCTGCATAAGTGACAAAAAATACAAACAAGCTGACAATTTCTGAAGAACACTATGCAAAAGCTATCCCACTAGGAGGAAAGACAGAAGTAAAATAAGAAAGAGATTATAATTGCCTAAGGAAGTTATTTACAGACCTGAAAACCTATAATAATTTTACACAGAACAAAATGAGGCATCTAAGTGCAGATATCCACACATGTACAAAGTCAAGCAAAACCAGTCAAAGGCTATTACAGTTCGGAAGGTACAAACTATTTTATGAGTATACCAGAAGTGAGATGACAAAAAAATTGCCATTATTTCAGTAGAAAGAACAGCAAGTATTAAGTGATGTACAAAATGCTGAAACTCTTTCAGGAGTGGAAAATGCTGAAAGAACTTCAGCATTCTCTTTTCTCCAGTCTTCAGGAAAGAAAAGAACCATCTAAGTACTTACTGCTATCAAAGAACTGGGAGTAAAACAACAGTAGAATTAGAATGAATTGGATAATATTTAAGTACAAATGTGGTCCAGATTGCAAAGTATGATAAAATTCACCCTAAACTGAAATTATCCCTAAACCATTAGTAAACGTAGTAAGGAAGAACAGACAGACTGAAAAGAGAAATCAAAGTTTTCTGCTCTTTTGTGCCAACAAGGCCACAGTTAAATCCCTCTAGTTCTGGGCACAAGAGTTTTAGAGAGATAAGGAGAAAGTCCAAGTCCAGAGGAGATTACCAGAAGCCATCTTAGATTTAGACAACATAACCTAAAAAAGAAGGAACCGAACTTCGTAAAAAAATTATCTGCAAAAATGAAGATTACAGCTTTCAACAGCATAAACGATGGCTAACAAAAAGATAAGGAGCACTTGTTATCCCTGTTCATTGTGGAAAGGACAAGAAAAAGTTAATACGGAAGTAAGGAAGATTGATTAAACATCAGGAAATTTGTCTAACTGACTATAAAACATTGGAACTTTCTGTCTGGGATTTTTCTAAAAACTTATTTATTAGAGCCTCATGGATAGATGAGAGGTTAAGTTGTCAGACATCTGGATCCTTGCCATAGCAATGGATTAAAGGATCTCTGAGGGTTCCTTCCAACTTCACATTTCTCTGAGTGGAGCAAGCTGCAATTGTAAATCAGGGTGGTCCAGCTCATTTTCAGGATCTCTCAGTGCCATGGACTCTTTCCTTGCTGATAGCAGCAGTTGTCAAATACACAGTTCTGCAGCTGCCAGTCTGATCCTGGTCTGTCTTCTGCTGGGCCTGTGGTAGCAATTCTGCTGCAAGAGGGGAAGCGAGCTGTGGCAGGCAGAAGGCAGTTTTCACATTCAGGCTGCCTCTACTGCTGTAGGTCTACAGCTGTCCCCCATCATCTTTAGAGAATGAGGCAGGGGAGCTGGATCTGATCTACAAGCTGGCAGTCAAGTACTAAAAAAAATAATAAATCTACTCATTTGTATGCTGTTTTAGTTATGCAATATAATGACCTTTAGTACTACAGTCTTCACAACTGAACTGCTTCTTATGTAAAAACTTACTGTGCTTTTTCAAGAAAAATGAAATTATCAGACTGGTCATCTATCTAAACAGCTGTATATTATTTTCATTTAGAGAGAGTGGTCACAAGACAATTAACATCTGTAAAACTATGCCCAACTATTTGTTGAGTGGGCCTCAACATATCCTGTTGTTAAGATATTTCATTTTTCAATTTAAAATGCATCAGATGGTTCTAAACAGGCAGCAATTTTCCTTACATTACCTGTTTATTCATGCTTTTGCTATCACAGCACTACTGATAAAGTGACAGATGCCTAAAAATTGTGATGAAAGTGCGATAAGCCATGTACAAGGATTTGCAGGCTTACCTTATGATGACAGCAGTGACATTTTGTGCCTGAGAGCCCCCAAAAAGAGTGGAATTAAAATTTCAGTTCTACGCTTCAGATAAATGCAACAAAGTCATGATAGTTTACATAATTTAGGACTCTTACTTTAACATATTTGCATTCTGTAAAACAGTTTCAGTAAAAATAAAATCAGCTATGTAAACTTACTTACCTAAATCAGGCTTTAACTCAGTTGGCAAACTTAGCTTCCTGGACATCTTTGCTGAAAAGTGAAGTACATCTTTTTTTTTTAAAAAGAATAAACATGATTCTGCTGGCCTTTATTTGCTTCTTTCCCAATATTTAATATATCATTGTTTATTACATTAATTGCAGTACTTAACAGGATTTCTACTAAAGCAGAGCCTCACTTCCACAAGGGAGGGGTGCAAAGTAAAATGTGGAAGATATCAAAACCCCCAAATACAGCATTTTATGACTTTTGCCAAGCTCCATTTCTCCTCAGGCTTCAGGCAGAACTTGATGGATTGGATGAATTTTGCTTTGGCTCAACCTCAAGTTTTATCTCCTCAGGTGAGAGGACAGAACACAGACTCTTGGCTATTGCAAGAATGTGCACTGAAGTTTACATAAAGTTAACATCCCATCCCCTCTTCTTCTGCCCTACTTCCTGAGCAAACCTGAGATATTTAAAATAGAGAAAAGATGAACTTCTAATTATACTAAAACATTAATGCACATGTGTAAAAAGCTAATAATCTGACATGCAATCTGCAACCTCAGAAGAATGAAGACATTACAGAGAATAAGTATTAAATCAGCAGCATACAAACACTTGCAACACTGTCAAACAAAAGATAGTATAATTTTGATAATATTGCTGAAGTAAAAAATAGCACTCAAACTCATCCCTGACTTGGAAAATTCTCTTTATAGGAATGGAAATCTTGCAGTCCATTTAAAATGCAGTACGATACTAACAAATGGTGCTATAATAAAAGTCACTAGTAAACTAGTAGCCATACATCCCTCTTCCATCTTTCTTTCAACAATTACTGGAGAAGGAATAATTTTGATGTAGCTTAACTACTAGACCAGGGCTAGACTCTGAATTTATTTCCCAGCCACATGCTTGAATTTTGATATATCATGTAATTCTTCATTATCTTGTAAGGGTAATACTTCTCTACGTAAAGTAGATGCTGAGAATAGCCTCATAATTCCAGGAGTACCTTGTAACGGATACCAGTCATAAAGCAGCCTAAATCTTGCTGCTTCTCTCAGCTAAAAATGGAGTTAATTCATTCTAATTATCATTTTAACAGAAATAATTTCATTTTCTACATATCCTGAAGAACAGCATGTGATTTAGTTACTTCCACTCCTTCAAAAAGTGAAATACTTCATTCTATCATCAATTATGTTCATCAATATTGCAAATGCTAGTTATCTGAATAGTTGAACAGTTTTATTCCTGTCATACATTATAAAAATTTGAGAATAAGACTCCAGAAATAATCTCCTAATTTCCTTCATGTGTCAATGTTACAAAGTATGTCCTATTCAAATTAAATTGAAATTACTTACTCTCAGATTGAACTGCTAGGCACTAACTTATTTTAGTGCAGGCTGAAACTGAAAAGGGCAGTCCAACTACATGTTTTCTGCCCTCATCCTGGCATTGGCACTGGCATCTGCCCAGCTTAATGGTGAGGCCAAAACTCATCTTAATGAAATTTCTGCCAATGGTTGTTTTCAACAAGATCAACTCCTGTTTCAGATCAGCGCTCAGCTATACAAACAGAAAACCATGGTACAAAACAGTAGTAGTGACCAGGTGTGACCATCTTTTTGCTGTCAGCTTGAACTTACATCAGCTTGAAAAGAGATCATGAAACCTCATCTGGAATTGTGAATTACAAGATGGGCGTTCCTTATCATAAGACCTGTTTTCTGTGTTAGACATGTAAATCATAAAAGCTGAGATACTGAACAAAAGCTCAAGTATGCACACAGAAAATAATTTATTTTTGGCTTTTCGCAGCTTTTACCATGTGCGAATACCAGCAATAATTAATTAACTTAGTCACTTTGAAGACCAGAGCAGTTCACTTTTGGCTTTTCAAATACAAATGTTTAACACAATTTTAACAACTTGGCAAAAACGGACAAAAGAGATACTAGGTAACAGGTAATATAGCAGGTAATAACAAGTACAGCAAGCATGTTGGATTCTAAGCGTCAGTCTACAGTTTTAGCTTTTTGTTCCTTAGTGAAAGGCCAGCGGTGTGAAGTAGGTTGATAAGGTGGAACAAATTTGTCAGACATCATTTTCCACAAACACTGAACTACTCCTCATTAATAGGACAAGAGGATACACAAATTGGTAAAAAGATGTCATTGCTAGAAATCATGAATTAATGTGCTATGCAAAAAAAATACATTTCAAAACATACATTAACGTGTCAAAAACCTCAATAATTCAAATGTAAATAGGAAACAAGAACCTATTTAAATAGCAGTAGTGCCATCTTGCGTTTAAAGAAAGAAGTGCCTGAAGATGCAATAAGAAAATAGGAATATTCCACCAGCTAAGCCAGTTTTAACTAACATTCATTAGTATAAAAAACCTGCCTGTATTCGTATCTGGCTTATGGTTTACAATAGTTTTGGAAAATTCAGTTTTGCTATGCCTCAGATGAAAAACAGCAACATGCTAGACAACTTCTGCAACACAAAAGATATAAATCAGAGAAACTGAAGATATAGGATGGAGATCTACAGAGAGCATGCTCAATGTCAGGCTTTTTACTCCAGTTGTACAACAGGGCAAAGGTGATGGTGGCTGCACCTGCTGGGTATGGCGGACCTCAAGTAGTAGCTGTCATATCAGCGTTTAATACCCCTCTTGGTGGTGGTGGTTGCTGCAGCATTTACAGCCAAGATTACCCTTCCGCAGCTGGTGTGAGACAAGGAGACAGAGACCGTGGAGCCATTTTGCTCCTACTGGCACACTGTTGCTCAAGGCAACAGTGACTATTTTGCCTGTGTTTAGACCTACATTTAACACTCCTCTAAATTAGAAAACCTAGAGTCATACACAGGCACACACACATTCCTTCTGTCGCTAATATATAGAATTGTGTCCTATAAAAGTATGGTATTAGAGAACTGTCCAAAAACAACGTTCAGGATTCTTGGAGATTTCTCATAGGTCAGGCTTGAGGGGGCAGGTGTTAAAATATAAAAGGTTACCTTGGCATAGTGTGTTATATTTCAGCACGGCAGGCTCAACCAATTCAATGAAGAAAACCTGAAGGCTGAGACATGACTGAACTATCAATAGGAAGCTGTGGCTTAAAAGTAATAGTTACATTTTATTTGCAATGGGTCATCCTGAGCTGATGCTTTACAATGTATAGCACATCAGTTTGAAAGCTATAAGGAATGGATGAAAAAAAAAAAAAAATCACTATTTAAGGAAACAGTCTAAACCCTTTAAAAAAATTCTAAAGATTATAAAAAGAGACAAGTGTCTTGGTGTTTTGACAGACAATAGAACAGTTTACATGAAGCCTATTTCATTTAACATTTCATGAGAAATAACTAAGCAGCTTAGAATTTGTCAGACAAAGTTCCCAAATTATTCTATATTTGACAACTACACAGAAGTGAGAGGTTTACATTACCAATTTCAAGATGCTTGAAGAACTGAGTATCGTACTGGTGGCAGTACAATAGAGAAATAGATTATCAATGCTGAAATCTCTAAATTTGATATAAGAATAATAAAAACATTTTACAAGAGAATGTAAGAAAAGATGTACTTTATATATCCAAAATTAGATCAAAGTATTAAAACCACACTGGAAGAAACAGCCTTACTCTGGCATTAAGGCAAATCAGAACTTATTATGAGCATCTTAAGATTTGATTCCATGAAAACAGCACTAACAGTCAGTGACTTTAGCACTGTTTGAAAAATTTAGGTGTACACTTAGAACGTAACAGATGTGAGAAAACTTATGTCAATAGTGACAGCAGGTATTATGGAAGCTTGGAATTAAAGCTACTCTGCTTAGATCTGCCTACTGTTTGCAATTGTTTTTAAATTTATAAACTGCAGAAAATAAAACCAATTTTCCTGAAAAGTATTTGACATGTAGCCTACTGGAACAGCTATGAAGGTCTTAGAGTCTACAATATTTTGCATGCACCTTTACTAAAGCTTCTTCCAGAAATGGGCATTACGATACCTCTTAACTTCTGACCTGATTCATAGCTATATATTTAATTGCATATATCTCATGTCAAATAATTAACTGACCAAAGTATAAGAAAAACAGCCTAAGATTTTTTTTCTACTGAAGTTGGATCACAATGCCTGTCTATAAAAATGACATGGCCTTAGAAATTCAGTACTTCCTACCAATTCTTCTTCCTGTAAGCTCATCTACAATTGGCACACTTCTCTGTACTACTTCACAGCACATTATTTATACTTTCAAATATTTGCCATTCCTAAGAGAAATGGCTGCTTTTAGTAATGGCCACAGTATTTTCTATAATTTCTACAAATAGTTAGTTAAAGCAAGTATCTCCATATATCCAAGGTAATTGCAACGTTTCCGAAGTTCACCTCTGATGCAAATAAAAGGGAAATGTGACCCAAAAGCAACATATTCACAATAGGTCTTTAACTTGAGTTACTACCCATTCCTTAGCACGGAACATTCACAGCTATTTAGAAAAAAACCCAGAAGACCAACTGATCTTAATATATGTGACAAAGCTGAAGTGTTGGTACATGAAGCATTTACATTTTGTTTTATTTATGCTATTGTTGCAGTCTTAGATGGTTTTTGATCCTTTAACGATGCAAGAATCCTTGTCTGATACTGTCACTAATGCTAGAAATCTGTAGAAATGAAGATGTCTCTACATAAGTTTCAATACAAGGGCTTTATGATTATGATTAAATTGACAAAGGCTTCATATTTCTACATGCATATGTATTATGTTACCACTTTACAGTCCTATCACTAAAATGAAATTATTTCTCATTTTGCAAGCAGTATTCCCTTACTCACCATTCCCATGTGACAAAAAACACAGGAGTGATATTAACAGCAACTGAACTTATCAATGTAAATAATTCTTGTTCTGTTTCACAATCCATTTGACAGGTTATATTTCACACATTGACAAAGAATGGAAAGAACTTGAACTGATTGCACTATATGCCGGTGCAAAGAGCTAGAACCATGCTACCTGAATCAAAATTCATCCATGTGAACACAGCTGATGGTAAACAATTTGTTTCATACAACATGGTGAAGTTAATGACAGTAGTGACAGTCACATTTTACAAAGCTCATTGTCCATTCACATTTAGTTGGCAATTCAGTTTAAAACAATGAAATGCAAAAACATGCAACTATTAACACCAGAGGTGTTTTACTCATGTGGAAGAGCTTAGAATACAAGTTCAGAAAGAGCCATGCAGAGTAAACATGCCAGACAAGGTACAGAAAACATGGCAGTGAAAAAAACATCCAGTGCACGGCATCGAACCACTCAAAACTAACAGAATGCAGATGAAATAATTAAGTTTCTTTAAACTTCCAATAAACTGTGCAAGTTACACAAATCACAGTATGGGCTGACTGGGAGACACTTATGAATTACACATCAAATACGTTGTCTCAATTAACTCTGCATTTAACTTATACCCTGAAGAATGCATTACTTTTAAATAAATGTTTTGCTTTTTTAGCTGTGAAAAACATGCACAATACTTTCACTTGAAAGGCTTCAAGCTGAATCAGATAATAGTTCTATATATTTGTCATTAGCATGTTTTATTAATACTCTAACAGTACTCTGAAAGAAGTGAAAAAATAATGAAGTCACACTCAAACACTGTTTTTTGCACAAGACAGGCTGTCTTAAGTTCAGAAGAGATTGCTTTGGGACAAAAGGGAAACATTACCTCATCAACAGGCATTGACATAACAGACAAGATTAAGGGTTGTTTTTCTCATTAGAGGAACGGAACCTGAATTTCTAGTTAGCCTTAATTTCCTTTAGGAGAACATATTAATCAATACTCATGTAAATGATACTCAATTTTTTTTAAGTACAGATGAATTGACATAATATAGTGTTGACAGCTATTTGCTTTCTTGAATTATATCCAGGCTTCCACTGTCTCAGAACTAACTTCCCTAACATTTCTGTTATCACTGCAAGAAGGGCTCAACGTAGTACTGAGTCAGGGCATATTCTTGCTCTTCCTCTTTCTGTACCTCCAAAAAGATTCCAAAGACTACTTCATCATACTTGCATTTATCTCACCAAATTTTGAATGACTCTTCTTCTCAATTACTGAATTGCAATGAAAGGGATTAATGGTTTAGGATAAAAGTTAAATTGCCAAACAGGAAATCAAAGGGATACCACAGGAAAAGAAATCTCTTCCTCTCTAGTCAACCTATGGTTCTACACAACCTATGAAATAGTAGTTTAGCAAACAGCTTTACTATATAAAGTAGTTTCAACTTTTTGATCTGACTAAAGAGATAAAATGAAATCCTCCTACAATGATATACTAATGTACTAAATGAAAACAAAATGAACTATTAACACAGTGATTCTGAAGTGAAAATAAACCATATCCCAGTTCAGGAAGAAGAGTCCCTTTCCCAAAACTAAATCATACAGCCTCTCGCCTTCATTTATTTAATGACCCAGTTGTCAGAAGCAGAGGTAACTTCCATTCCAATCACAAAAGGGTTCAATCTACCTGCATACAACATATTCCAAGGCAATTTTGTCACCAAATTGTTAAGACACAAGTCTGGAGTTGGTAGGGTATTGTGTCACTGTTGGATGCAAAAAAGTAAATAGAGTTCTGGAACAGTAATGGGGTATACTTTTTATATATATATATATTTGACCAAGTCCTCTTCCAGTTGATTAAATGAAAATATGATACTACCTCTGTCTTGACCATAGTCATATAGAAATCTGACCATATGGCTATGAATGCAACACATCGAAAGAAATTAAATCAGCCACATGTTCTCAAAGAGAACGTACCTTTGCAAAAGTAGTGGAATAATGTTGTGACTTGCATAGACTGAACTCTTAGTACAGATTAGAATTTCACCCACCCAGAAAATAAAGAAGCACACTTGTAAAATCAGAGAATTTAAACCACCAATATCCTTGATTTTTTTAGGAATTATTGTGCCCAGCATATTTAGTACAGAAGCAGCCCACAGAATTACCAATTAGCATAAAGAATGAAAAATTAATAACTCAATGCATTGAAGTTTGAATTTCATTTTGTTTTTTTGCTGCTGGGTTAGTGTTGCATAGAGTAAGGCACTGGATTAGGAACAGAGCAGAATTTTTCTAGTTCCTACCTATGTCATTGGCTACCATCTTGGAAAACTTTCTGCTTTTGGTCTTCACTGTAAATAATATTTTAATAAAAAAGATCAATCTAAGTATCAAAGGATGAACTGAAGAAAAAAATAAGACTACAGAAAAGAAAAATACTGTACCCTTTTCTATAAAATTATTCATTTTTTGATCATCATCATCAGAATTGTTTGGTGAACCAGAACCTATGAGTGAAGACAGAATGAAATGGATATACAAACATGTATCTGACACAAAACCAATGTATTAATACAAGCTTTGAGTTTAAGAAAGATACAAAGATGTATTAAAATATCAAATACTGATACTGGTATTCTCTGTAGCTGTACTAGATACTATAAAGTCCAAATTATTTTGGTATGACAGGAATTCTGCCATATTGAGATTAACCACAAATTATAATGCAAGGTACAATGTTGCACAGTGCGGCAAGTTTATTGCTAGAAATATTTCCTTCGTTGAATAAAATATTTACATTGAATAACTAGACTGCTGTCCTAATCATTGTTCCAGACACAAAGATTAACCTAAATTATGACTCACAGAACACTGCCATAACAATAAACTCAAAGTTTTGAAAATCTGTTTTTTTTCCCAAGGCAGTGAAGTCACTATCAGGCCACAGTTCTTCAATTATTCTGCAGACAACTCAGAGCCAATGCTGCCACCTGGGATTTTTCTGAATCCTTAATACTGAAAAACCAGTGGTGGCTATAGGCCACAACTTGAGGCTTACCATTGTCATGAAATTAAAACAGTTCAAGTAAAAAAATGCCAAATTTAATTGGATTTTATATTGTGGAAATGTAAAATAAGAACAGAATCCAACCGTTTTGACACTCATGAACACAAAAACTTGACAGTTTACAGTGCTATGCAATGTTTTATGGGTCAGATAAATGCCCTCAGAGCCTAAGCTTATTACCGTTTAACTTCTGTAGAAAAAGCAGGAGATAGTTATCATTTCTCTTGCATTTTCACAGTATTTCTATAGTTCTGTGTTACTAAAACTCTCGTAACTTGCGTAGGCAGGTAGTCACTTTCACAGTCCTCTCAAACGTGCAACCACCCACTGGAGGAAGTCTAATGGAAGTCAGCTTCCACTTCTCTTCACCGGGGCATGGAAAGGTGGAAAAGGTGGAAGATTAAAATCACTTGAACAAATGCAGACTTCAGCCCAAACAGTGGCTGGTCTGGTTTACAGAACATATTGTAACAGTCAAAGCCAATAACGCAACTCAATTGCCAATCCCATCCTCCAATCATAAAGCTAGTAACAAGCAAACTTTTTGTGCTAGTGTATTTTCCTCTTAACTAGAGAGCCTCTAGGCTGGAAAAAGTTTATTTAAATCTGGCCTCTGTCCTGCATCTCAAGCTCACCAATACCGTGCAGCTGATTTCTCTAAAATGTCCTCTCACCTCTCTGAAAATAGAATGCCACTTTCAAGCTTCTTTCTAGTCTTGTGCTCTTGCCCAGAAAAGATGTAAAACTTAAACAAAACCTAAGAAACTGCAGGTCTTCTCTCTTCACAATCACCACCAAATGATTTCCATATCAGGGAGGTGCCTCCCTCCGAGCATCTGTTTCAAAGGACAACTGGAGAAGCCTGCCATGAACCTTATCTCATTCACTGAGAGCTGGGAGGAGAGGGCAGAACCAAGGGAAGCAAGGCACAGTCCAACCTCACTACTTCAAGATTCTATTTTACAGGGAAATGCAACAGTGGCCTCCCCCCTCCATCCTTTGTCCATTCATTATTTTTGGTACTTTAGACTTATTTCTCTTACTATTGTGTGTACACCTAAGACATTATATACTCTTTTCACAGAATACTCAGTTCTCCAAACTTCTAGATTTTATTCTAATATGAACTAACTTCAAAATAGTCTCCTCAGATAGTCAACTCAAATTGGAGATTGATTTCTACCTCTGCAGGATTAGGAATTTCCCCCTAATTCTGTTTTCTTTCAGGACATTTGAATCCATCTATTCTAAGTTGCCTCCTTTTTTGATCCTCAGAGAAATATCCAAATTGTATTAATTTTTAACCTACTTCAGCTAACACAACTCAGACAGGAGGGAGGTAAACAGAGAGGGAGGGCAGGCAAATTGTTAAATTCAGGATTTTTCCATATGAAACTTGATTTTCATCTTTGGGCTTGCTTTCATTGCACTGTTAGTGGAAACGGTGAATTGAGTTTTACTCTAGTTCAACTCCAAATTATGAAAGAAACCCTCTAATCCAAATTAAATAGCGTTTTAAGTTTTAGCAGTACCAGTTGGAAGTGGTTTGGGCTGACATTTGAGTGATGCTGGAGCAAGGGGAAAAGAAGGATACAGATTAAGCGTTACAACTCATTAGCTGTTCATTGTGCACATTTTATAGTAGTCTATCAGAAACTAGACTTAGCCTGGACTTAAGTGGGTCAAATTCCAATGCTTTAGTAAGAATGGTAGTTCTCCTCAATCTTGACAGAGAAAGTGATTTACTGCAACTGCAGCACTGCACAGCAACTTGTTTACAGACATTGGTCTTGATATTTAAAAATGAAATAGGAAAGATGCACTTTATTCTAAACACCAAAAAATTGCTTGCATTAGAAATGATGCTGAAGTTAACAACTTCAGCATACCAATATGTAGCATTACACAGGTTTGTCATGAAATCACATCTTCAGTTAAGACTTTTTAATTAAAATTTCCAGCCAAATTTTGCTTTAATTATAAATAAATCTAATTTACTTTAAGAAAGGGTTAGCAAAAAAGAAAATTACATTGACTGATCTACATGAGTTTTGCACCGTTTAAAATTAACATCAAAAGACAGCAGTTGCCAAATTGGAAATTAAAGTTTGTGTTAATATTTCTACTAGAGCTCCAAACAGGATAATTTGTTTTGTTATGCTTTCAACTTGGCTTTGAAAGGTACAGGCAACAATAGAAAAGGAGTCTATCTTTAGATTCCTATATTGATTACCATTTTGCACTACATTGCAAAGAGTGCACATACTACTTTAGGTACTTGAGTAAACCTGCAATTTTGTCCTTTACTCTCACTTTGAGTACAGCTTTGAATGAAACAGATAAAGTGACATATTACTCTAGAAGTTTTCTCAGAGTAACAGTGAAGACAAGTGACAAATTTTTAGCTACTACATGAAATATTCATCTCAAATACTATATATATTGACATGCACTATTAAGTATTTACATGGCTATAGCCTCAACTAGCCAATATTAAACAAAATTCTAAATAGTATTACATATTGCTGAAGCTTTCATTTAAAATATTCACGTACAGTAGTGGCAACTAAAAAAAAGGAGGGCAGGAGCGTTAAGTATGGCACTCCTACTTCGTAAGGATGCCAGTTTCTGAAGACCTCCGATTCCAAAGAAAAATAGTAATTTACCACTTATGAGGAAGCAGAAGTAATCTTTACCACTTTTGAGGACTCTGAAACACAATCACATGAACTATTACAGGAATTTGTTAATCTCTTATCAATGTTTCAAAATTCCATTGTGCAGTATGTTCCCTGAAGCATAAATATTTCAGATTCTCTCTCTCTTCACTCATCTTTATGACATATTCCTATTGCATCTCTTGAATCAGCCTTGTTTTAAAAATGCAGTTGTGCAACAGAGCAAAATTTATGACAGCTCAAACAGGTTGTGAGAGGACAACAGGATTTATATAATTACTTAACTAGTAAATGTTGACTTAAGCATGCCATCTTCCAGGCAAATAAGCAGCTGAAGATCAGAGAAAGTTATGATTACCTGAAGTGGGTGATTTGCAGCGGTCTTCTGGCACCATTGTACCTTCATTAATATCACAAAGACCTGCTGGAACACAAAACCAGTGTATAATAAATACAGCTGCTATTTTACCCTTTCTTCCACTGCAGTTAGGAACTTCATTTCTTATTAGCTATGAAACAGCCAGTTGTGATAGAATTTCTGTTACGTATTGTTTTTTTTTTTATTTAGACATTACCCACAGTGACTGTAGTGTCACTTCTTAAAGTTCTTTGCAAAATACACCTCCTCATTAAATTTCAGTGAAAACCACCATATTTTCAGCAAGACAGACTTATCAGAACAGTTATTTATTTACATGCTATAGACATAAGTACAAATATAATTTGTTTTGAAAAAATCCTAGTTATACTAAAAATGTAATTGCAAGAGTCAGATGAAAGAGGATCTTGATTACAACCACATGTGCCGTATGATGTGTGAAGCTACAGTGCCTTTTTTCAAATTATTTTCCCACTGTTACAGTGATATGCTTTGTATTTGCTGTTGCATTGCCAAGATCATTTTCCAGCAAAACTCCTTATTGATGTCACTTACAGAATTTAGGTTCTAGGGTGCTTATGAAAGTGTTCTTCCTTGTATGGAAGAATTTCACTAAATTCTTACATCAAATCTGATCATTTGAATAACTGCAATATGTCAATATGTAAAAGCTCATTCCTTCCATTCCAGTGAAGGAAATAAAGCACAGGAGTCCACAATCAGATGCTAAAGACGGAATTTGCCTCATAAGGGTCCTAAATATTATTCCATAGCACTAACTAGAAGTATACAAGGAATTTTTCTATTTTCCTTTTTGACAAGAAATTGCTGTCAAGACTGCCTACGATTAAGAAAAGTTAATTTTATTGATATTTAAGACTGTTAATGCATCTTTAGGTTTATATAATAAAGTTTTCCTTCAGAAATTTCATGATGTGATACTAATGCAGAGAAGCATGTAATACTTAACAGTAATAGTTAAGAAATATTTGGTAAAATGAAAGGGTTTTGCATACACACAAATATTTCAAATGCTCAAAAAGCTTGAGAGGTGTAATGGTAATGGCTAAGGCAACAAGGGCTTACACATGCAAAGCCTGTCTATACAGCTGTATACTACACATTCACTAGTGCATCTTTACATATCTTGACAGACGACAAAAAAAATGGGAACAGTACTACTCTATCAAAGCTTTAAAGTTTCCAAATACTAAACCAGACATTAATCATTTAAAGGAAAAAAGGTTCTCCTGAAATATTATCAATGTGGAACACATTATGTTGCATTCACACACAGTTTCATTTATGCAAAATAGTCTTTAAGATTATTAAGAGCATGTACAGCTTGAACCTCAAAACTCAAGGACTAGGATTAATCTGAAATTGTCAAATGACCTTAAGGCTTGGTTAAACCTACACTTATCAACAGTCCAGGAACTGATTTAAAATCTAGAATGTATGGTGAAATCCCAGGTGGAATCTATACCTTTCTATTACACAGGAGAAAGAAAAAAGCAATTTATTTATAATCTATCAGTAAATCAATGAGCACTATGGAATAATTGTGGTACATATTCTCTAACAAAGTATGATTTGACCTCTGAAAGCACCAGAGTTTTAAACACGCATGGGAGTCTAAATGTTTCGTACTAGAAGGGTTGTGTAAAAAGATTTCTCAAAAATCCAGGTGCTGCTCTCCCAACAAGCAATACAAGTCTTAGATAGTAGCAGTGCTGAGAGAACAAACCTGTACTGTGCGCTTAGAAATAGTTGTGTTTCTAGATCATGCTCCTTCGGGAGCCAAACTGAACAAATCTAAACATGCAGTTCAGGACTTAATTTCTTCTTTCCCTTAAATATTTTAATTCTTTATCTTTATAGGAAAAGTTTAACTTCTCACACTAGTTTTCCTATAAAAATTCCTGCATTGACAGGAATAGTCTTTAGCCAAGAATGAAGCCACACACCAGCACACTTGATTTCTTTGTAGGAAGTCTTGAGGCTACAGTTTGATCAATATAAGTCCTAATGAATAACTCTGATCAATTGATCCAACAAAAACCCCCAAAACATTCTCTCATCATAAACCTATGCACTAATTTTATGCATTAGGTAAGATTTATCCCACTAAAGAGTAAGCGTGCATTATGACAATCATTATGACACAAACCTTGGAAATCTAATCATAGCCATCACTGCTATTATTTAAGAGAGAGCAGAAGGGACAGGAATAGATAAAAAGTAATTTTACCTATGACTGTATTAGTAATTAAATTAAGCAGAGAATAACAAGAATGATCTGAGTTAAGTCTGTGAACTATGAGGGTCTATCCATGACCAATGAGAAGAACAAACTGGTGTAACAATCATTACTGCTGTTCATCTTAAAACCCCAGGCACCCTGATAGAAGCAGTGTGTGCACTGGCAGTAAGACAGCTCTCCTGGAAAAGTCCTCTGGTTTCAGGCTTACAGCATATGTGCAAATTGCTATGGATTACAAAAGCAAATTGATCCAAGAGTTTCCATTTCAGAACTGCAAGGACTACAACATGCTAGATCACAAATATATGGAAAAGTGACTTTTTAATAAGCTTTTAGCTCATCTCTGAACTCTAGTAACAAGAAATTTTAAAACCTCCAAAACGAATAAAAAAACCAAATAATGTCATTAAAGACAAAAATTACCATGCTGCATTAAAAACTCCCTAGAATTACACCTGAAATTAACTGATGTATAAGGTAAGTTTCATGAGACATTTGTCAGTTTTTCACATAAACTTTAGGCAGATACATCTCTGAAGCAAGTGCAACTTGACTGGAAACCCACCTAGTTAAAAATTACAACTAGAACTAACTTGATACGAGTATATAAAACCTAGAATTAAAAACAATTAACCTTAAAAAGGGAGTAAAAAAAAATCCCTAAACCCAACAATCAAACTTTCTGATTCAGTTCTGGACTTGGCTTAGCCACAGATGACGTTGGTCTGGTTTAGTTGAGGTTTAAATTAAAAATTCAAATAGAGTTCATGTCCAGATCCAGTTCAAGGAGAAAGGTGACAGGGAAAACAACTACAGCAAGCAACCCCAGAAGAGTTCTAGGCACATATTTTCTTCAGGTTTGACTCAACCCCAGTTCTGAATCTCTTATAGATTACACTCAAAAAAGGCTTTTTGACATATAACAAAAAGTCGCATGCAAGAACTGCTATTTTGTCAGAACCCTAAACTGCCTCTAGCAGAGCTAAGAAATACTAACTTACAAAAGGTTGTATTATACTGTACTAGTTAAGAAGTCACAAAATCTTATAACTCCCACTAACAGTAAGTTGCAAAAGAGTTAAGATTAGTGTCCCTATGTGAACTTAATTATGTAACTAAGCAAGGAAAAATAGTTGTCCATAAGTTTTGGTGTTTATTCATAAAATTACAAATTTTTTGATAATTTGGTACCAATATTGACTTTCTTAATGGCTCCTATCATATTTAGCAAACAGTATATCAAACAAAGGTCTCTAAACAGTGTAAGCCTCCACTGTGTATAGAGTTTTCATCACACTATAAAGCTTTTACTTACACATTTTATGTCTTTCGGCACATGGCCAAAGTTGGGTTTTTTCCCCCCACTATTATGATCTGAAGGCAAAGGTTGACTTTGTTTTTATCCTTGGCAAGCATCTGATGACACTGTCTAGAAGGCCTTCACGAAACACATATACTGCATGCTTTACAAATTGCCACCCAAAACATGTGAGTAATATACCTGGTATGAATCACTGATAAATTCCAAAACACGATCCCAACTGGGAGCTTGTATCTGTTGAGCTAGCCTGAAATGACAGTTTACAGTCTAGCTAGTGTAGAGAGCCTTGTCTCTAAATAGATGCTGCTTTAAGACGGGAATCTGAATTTCTTTTCTGAGTAGAAAAAAATAAGATGACAGAAACATACATCATATTCTTGCAACACAAGTGAAGGGAAAAATCTTGCATTTCCATTCATATTTTAGAAGATACGTAACTCTTACTCTATGAACTTTTTTTTAAAAAGTCTTTTTAAATTTAATTGGTTGACTCAGGACATCCCATTTACTAAGTTACAAATATGTAAGCAGATACTGATCATCTATTAAATAGACATTTTATGCTGGAACATACAGAATAGCAGGGTTCTTAATGAGGAAGAACCAATTCTTGCTGCCTTTTCTTGGTAAAATCTATGGAAGTGGTTGAGTAACAGAGAATGATGTTTTCCTACTCCCCTCTACAGTGCTATAATTTAATTTTTGGTTCTACCAGTCTTGGGATACAATGTACAATAACAATATGCAGCTTTGTTGCATGCTGTCTGAACCTGAACTTAATGTAGCTAATTAAGAACTTGTCCAAATGCATGGATAGGCTAGCATAATTTTTTTTAATTACATTGTGGTTGTCTCAAAGAGAATGGGATATATACTCAGTTTCTCTAACACAACCACATTAAATACATAAGCACTTTTTCTAGGAAGATTTAGAAATTAAGTACTAATACTCCCTGAAGATTATTAGAGCTGTACAGTAGTTGAAAATGTCTTATTTGTACAAAAACAAATTTAGAAGTATTAAAATACAAATGTTTTAAAGATAAAGAATTCAATGAAGGCATATCTTTCAAAACAAACCCAAGGAAGCATAAGTTTCTTGCACTTTTGAAGACACTAAACGCAGATATTAATGTTCAAGAAAGGGAGAATGCAAAATCCAAAAGTGGTCTAACTCTTATAGTTCCAATCCTATAATATAGTGAAGGATAGTTCTTTAATGTAACAGACTTATTATTTGAGGAAAATTACACAACAATAATGCTTTATTATTGAAGTTATTGAAGTCTGGGCAACACATACATTGAAAGAACTACAAATAGTGAGAAATATTAAATGATAACTCCAGAGAAATTATTTTCAGTTTTTAAAAAGACTGTAGCTCCAGCTAATCAAGATATTGGTAGGATGGTGGAGGGAAAGAATTAACTACATGGTTAAGAAATTAACTCTTCCATACAAAACTTGCTTTAACCTATTCCTAAATGAATTAGTCTAGGTAAATTCAGCTTTACAATTGTTGGCTTCAGAAACCATCTATGGGACTTCTGCCCATCTTTTGCTTCCCTTCACAACAATACATCAGTGGCAGATGCTGGTTTTTAGTTCTGTATCATCTTAAGGTGGAGGCATTTCTTTTATGCCTAGCTCTCTTTCTCCCTTGGCAGCAGAGGATGGAAGCCTATACAGAAAGCAGTATTTGGCTATTGAGCCTACCCTCTCCAAAATGTATTTCTTTTTTCTTGTTGGGGGAAAAAAATAGGAGAACTAACAAAATTGGACTGCAATCTCCAATTATTATTTTTTTTTTTAAACTCCAGGTCATTCTTCCCTTAGCTTAGCTTTATTCTACTCTCCTTCACTAAAAAATAGGGTGAGATTAGGAAGGCTCTGCAGAGGGACCTGGACAGGCTGGATCGATGGGCCGAGGCCAACTGTATGAGATTCAACAAGGCCAAGTGCCAGGTCTTGCACTTTGGCCACAACAACCCCATGCAGCGCTACAGGCTTGGGGAAGAGTGGCTGGAAAGCTGCCTGGCGGAAAAGGACCTGGGGGTGTTGGTCGACAGCCGGCTGAACATGAGCCGGCAGTGTGCCCAGGCGGCCAAGAAGGCCAATGGCATCCTGGCCTGTATCAGAAATGGTGTGGCCAGCAGGAGTAGGGAAGTGATCGTGCCCCTTTACTCGGCACTGGTGAGGCCGCACCTCGAATACTGTGTTCAGTTTTGGGCCCCTCGCTACAAGAAGGACGTCGAGGTGCTGGAGCGTGTCCAGAGAAGGGCAACGAAGCTGGTGAAGGGTCTGGAGAACAAGTCTTCTGAGGAGCGGCTGAGGGAACTGGGGTTGTTTAGCCTGGAGAAAAGGAGGCTGAGGGGAGACCTCATCGCGCTCTACAACTACCTGAAAGGAGGTTGTAGCGACGTGGGTGTCAGTGATAGGACAAGAGGAAACGGCCTCAAGTTGTGCCAGGGGAGGTGGACATGAGGAAAAATGTCTTTACTGAAAGAGTGGTTAAACATTGGAAGAGGCTGCCCAGGGAAGTGGTTAAGTCACCATCCCTGGAAGTATTTAAAAGACGTGTAGATGAGGCGCTTAGGGACATGGTTTAGTGGGCATGGTGGTGTTGGGTTGATGGTTGGACTCGATGATCTTAGAGGTCTCTTCCAACCTTAATGATTCTATGATTCTATGAGATTACCTACCTCTGCCTAAGGGCAGGAGAAAACTGGCACCCTAGGGAAAGGAACAGTGTTATGCTTTTAAAAATCAGCTATACGTTCTCCAAATTCTTGGATGCTGTGAATGATGGAATAAGTCAGAGAAGCCCTCAGGTAAATCATGGTTTGATGGGCTACCTCCCTCGCGTAGGCGCCTGAACTTCAAAACTGCTTGGA
Organism: Pygoscelis adeliae; assembly: GCF_000699105.1. NCBI lineage: Eukaryota > Metazoa > Chordata > Aves > Sphenisciformes > Spheniscidae > Pygoscelis > Pygoscelis adeliae. The sequence goes on from NW_008824004.1 coordinate 561,202, forward strand.
AACCCCACAGGGCTGTGCAATACACAAACACCTCCACTCTTAATCCCTATGAACAACATCTTTGTAGAAATAGATTTTCATTTGTAATAGACAAATCACTGTCTTTTACAATGTTAATTATTAATATTATTATTAATGATAATAATAATAATCATCTAACACTAGAGTTCTGAAGCTTTTTCTGCCAGAAAGGGGACCAAGCAAGGAAAGCTTTTAGCCTCTGATCTCAACACAACACTAAGTTTGGTGAGTAAGATCTCAGGTCTGTAGACATCAGTAACTTCTGAGACTGGGATCTCCTTTTGATTTTGATATTTATTTAAAAACACAAAATACAGAGACTATTATGGTTGCTTTTTTCCTTTCAAGTTTCTTTTAAAGATGCCATGAACAAGAAATACGATAGATGTGTGATGGATTAAAACCAGTTTCTAGAAGTAAAACAATTACTTAAAATGGACTAAAAAGATATTTATGGTGAGTGAACAAGTGCAAAAATCAAATTCAGATGTTCAAAAATATTTTATTGCTGTGAGATGACTTACTTATATAAGAGGTGCGAAGCTTTTTCACAGACACTGAATATAAGTTAGAAAGGCCGCACATGCAAGAAGCCACAGTCAGCATACCTTTAACGAAGCAATGAGAAAAGGAAAGACGGACACACTAACAGTACATTTGAGACAGAAAAGCCAGCAGAATAACTTGTATAACCAGGTTTATAAAATGTTCTTGCCATGCAGATCATTAGTACTAAAATGTAAGATGCAAAAATATGTTTTCATCATGTAAGTTATATTCATGAGAAAAAAGGACTTCATTCATGAACATCTTAGAGAGACAGTTGTAACTCAGTTATGCAGATGCAATATGTTAAAATAACAAAAGCCAAGAAACCAAAGCAAGTGACATTTAACACTCCAAAAGGCAGTTTAGAGGAATTAACAACCAGTAAAGTTATTTCTCTTTTAGAAAGTAATTTTTTTAATAAAGTTTTTATTTATTAGAAGAAAATATTTTATCTTACAGGATACTAACTGTGTATGTTCTGCTCTATGTTAATGATTTTTAGACCAGTTTCCTCAGTTGAAATAAGCTGAGTGGTGCTAACTGGATCTTTCTCAAACCAATGATTTACTAAAAAACATCTTAGAGCATCCATTTCAATTTGAATAAAATACTACCTAAAGAACTTACCTGGACTTTATTCTGGATCTCTTAAAATAAAGCAACCAACACTAGAGCATGAAGAAGTTTTTTTAAGCAGTTTATTTCCTATTGAAAAATAATCAGTTGGGGCAGCAGTGACATTGTTTATCATTCTGCCTTTAGCCGTTTTCTAAATTAACTTAAAAGTATCCACCTACATAACAAGGATGAGAAAATAATTTAAAAATACTAAATTTCCCTTTTGGCAATAAAAAGCTTGGCATTTCGACTGAAAAGTCACTTTCCTCCTCAGCTGCAAAGGAACACCCTTCTTCAGGATATTTTTAAAACAAAGCCCTTTTTTCAAAAAAGTTTTATTTTACCAGTTTGTATTTGGAAGTTTATTTGGTTCATTTAAATCAAATGCTTCCTTTCAAGCATAACATAACAGCATACACAACATAACATGCTTTAGCTTACCAGGGACATTTCTAGTCAAAGTTTAAAATAGGAAGCCAAAAGATCCCAGCAGATACACTGGCTATCTGCAAACATTAATGGGTTTATACAAGTATGTGATATGGGTACTAGGTTTATCAGAAATACCAGGATACTTCTACTTCTTCATGCTGTGTTATTAAGTTAAAAATCTTGTAAACTGCATAAATCCATTGTGCATTTATACTTGTATCTATTCACATAGAATGTTTTCCCATCTGCTTTTTCTTAAAACATATATTACACTGAAAAATAGGTAATGATATCAAACATCAGTAGATTCCACTAAGCGAGTTTTGAAGGAAATATGAAGTAACAAACCTGCAATAGTGACATTAAGGACAGATCAAGAAGAAAGAATGAAACCACAATGGAGAAAAGTATGCTTGTATTCAAAGAATATACACTAATAGCCCAGATAAGCTCAGAAGAAAGGCACAGTTCGTTAAAACAAGTTTTGGGTTACTCACCTCCAGACGGTTGCCGAGTTTTTCGGGGAGATCGTGGCTCCCTGCGATAAGGATCGTTGGAGCCATATAGTTCAATAGTGCCTAGATTCAAGAGCACTGTCTTCTGGAGGTAATCAACCATGGCAATACCATTACAGTTTCCAAAAACTACTCTGGAAAAAGAGAAGTGGAAGGAAAGACAGTGCTAATCAAATGTTGGTAAAGTTTTATATTGGTATTTGTTGCTGTTCAGCATTTTAAGACTTCCTAATTTTTATGAATTACCCTAAATTACACGTATCTATAAATTACTATTTTAGAATGCAGTATCATTTAATTGTTCTCTTGTAAAAACACATGACACTGAGTAGAACAGATCACCACCACTGTACTTGCCAACCTATCTGACAGAGCCTTAAATGACACTTACTCTTGGCTGTACAGTGCCAGGTGAGGAAGAGTGATGCTGATTTGTTTCTGATGTTAGCATCATCAGGATCTGCCATGATCCAAAAGGAATTCTCTTTTAAGCACAGGAGACTGATTGTCTCTTGTGTTGCTGTGCAGCTCATGTGAACACACATGGAGACTTAATTTTTAGTAGATAATTTTAAACCACTTTAACAGAATAATGAAAAAAAATGTGTAGAATGTACTTACAGGCCGTACGCCGAGTTGACTGCTAAGCTGGTTATCTGTTGAGGAGGTTCTCCACTCACCCACACTAGCTGAATAACTAGCTCAATTTGGTAGCCTGGAGATTGCTTGAGAGGAGAATTTTTAACTCTGCAAAGTAAACAAAGCATGGTATCTTTTTATGACTCTCCACAGTCTCCATTTTTTCCTTATGGGCTCAGAATTTGTTAAATTCTACACCACACTGGGCTTTAGAAAATTGAAAAATTGCAAAAAAATCAACACAAACACATAAAAGCAACCACAAAAAACCCACATTGGAACTGGTCATTCACCTTTTTACGGGCCCTTTTGATTCATTACCTAATTGAAAATTAATTGAGCAATGATCACAAATACTTCATTTCTCCCCTCTTCAGAGCAAGGCATAACAGCATTAGCATGCTTCACTGACTTGAATAAAGGCATTCAGTGTCTAAGGGGAAGGTGTTGCCCATTCTTTTCAGAGTTCCCAAAGGAACTCTGATTTAGAGAATGGAAGGGGGTGAGGGGTGCATGTGGAAGAAGGATACTGAAAAGAGAAATGGAAGCATAATGTATTGAGACAAATGTAAACAAAAAGCTGATGATATGGTAGAAAAAAATGAAAGCAAATTAAATTATTATAATGGTAGACCAGTTGTATGAAATGAACCTGGGAATGGGGGAATTGAAGCTCCTGGAAAGATTTTGTTTGCATGTCGATGAACAAACTTATGAATGTTCTGCAGAAGGGATTAGGTCTCACCTTTTAAGGTGAAAAAAGTTACATAGAACATAGCTCCTCCGGTTCCTGAATTCCTCTTATTTTACCCATTCATTCTCAGCAATGCATATTTTCGTTTGCCAATATTTTAGAAAAATTCAGAATTTTCCAATTTTTCTACTCCATCCAGTTTTCTTTAGAAGCACACTTCTGCAACTCAGTACAACCAATAAGATACAAAAAATCCCACCCAGAGAAAATAACCCCATCAGAATTAGTTATTTTCTGGATGGATGCACTCAAAGAATTAAAATCCAAGTTGGTACCTTAAAACTTCAGAAAACAAAAGTACATACATATCTTAATTTTATATCTGAAAATGAAGTTCAATGTACATTCCGTAAGGAAAAGGTAATAGTTCAGAGGCCTCATAATGTACTCTTGTAGAAGAGTAAAAAAAAAAAAAAAAAAAAATTGTCTTAACTTGGAATTCTCAAATGAGTAAAAGTTCACACACGAAGAACCTTAAGGAAAAAACTCCCATTTAAAAAAAATAGAAAAATTGGTCAAAGACCTACACTGCAAGCACTATGAGGCATCATGCAAAATGAAGATCCATGAGAATGGGACACTTCTTTACTTCTGTTTCCTGTTCCCAAACCACAAAGTAGTTCCCTTGAAGAGTTATGAAAAAATACGTAAGCCTAAAAAGAGTTACCTCTCAGTTATTTGTAAGCATTTTCATTGCTTCTGATTTGGCTCTAAAAACATAAGGCTCTGGAAAACTAACAGGTGAAATCTATCCATACATACTTGGCTTGAAGTTAAGGACAGCCACAAAACATTAAGTTGACTATTCATTTCAATGGACAATAAGACTTCAAAGTAACTATATTGCTGCTATTGAAAATGTTTGCTCTAAATCATGAGCATCTAACACTATACTGACATCTATGCCAAAGTTTCCTAAAGCAGGCAGCAGTCAAGGTAAGAATTTTCAGGGTTTTTTTTATTTTTAAATGAGCTTATAAAGTTTAAAGAAACTAAGATTGCAATATTGATTTCATAAAACAGAACTCAACTTTCAGACATTTGGAAAATGTTGCTCTAAAATAAAACATTTTCAGCAACGATGACATTTCTGTAATAATATCAAAGTACATATAGTCTCATTACATATTCCTGTAAAGTTTCACACTCAAAAGTATAACAGAATATACTTACTTTAAACATGGGACATTATCACGTAGTCCATCAGATGAACTGCTACTAGTAGATGGATGAGACTGGGGAACAATGGATTGAGGATTGGAACCTGTGCCTGGAGTTGGTAAAGGTGGCACCTGCTCACCATCTGGAGATTCAACATCATTTATTTCATATAACAGACGTACTTCCAGCATCTGTAAATTAAGGTAAAAAAATTTATCAGTAAACTCTGCCTTTCAAAAAACCTAGATATGAAATAAATGAAGTGCAACTGCAGATACCAGTGGTAAGTGACATCTAGGACTTCTCCATCTTTTAAAAGGTAAGTCATTTAAGAAACAGTGCAACATACACACACACACGTAGTCTTCAGAAATACAGAGTTATACTATACTACAGACTGAATATCTGAAGATTGCTAAAACTTGAAAATCTAACCTATTTCCCAATATTTGTTTGCTGCTTAATATTGGAAAGAAATGAAATACTGGATACAAGACCCATTTAATTATCATTCTGTGCACATAATAAATTCTCAGTTATGAAGACGACTTGTTTTATGTAGCTCAGGAATGCTAAAACTAAGAAGAGCTGAAGGCATATAGACAGCTACACCTTATACTGTTGTAGCATTGTACACGTGGGACTTAGTTCAATGTTTGATGTTGCACTGAGCTAGACCATACATTTTAAAGACCCGTAGGTTTGTCATGATTTCAGATTTCCTTCTGCTGGATCTATACCAATATTAGTATTAACTGTAGTGCACTGTAAAGAAAGTTTTCCGTTGTTTTATTCTCATCATCTGCAAAGTAGAACTTAACTCATGGACTGAAACAAATAACCATACAGTATTTTTTTAAAGCATTCCTAGTACTGCAGAATAGTTTGCTAGAGGCTGATTTGTAAAAATCATTTAGAAAAACTATTCCCTCAGAAGGGAATGTACTTGTACATAAGTAAACACCAGAAGGAACAAAAATATGCCTCATCTCCTTAAAATGAGACTGATCTGAAGGGGACAGAATAAAAGGGGGCGGGGGGGAGAAAAAACCAACTACATTACAATTAATGCTTTACTTAAAACATACAACATTTTATACTTACATGGCTTCAAGTTAGCTTTCAGCTTATACATTCATGTAAGTAAAGTTGCATGTGTGTCTCTGATTTAACAAAGGACTTCTCAAACTCTTGTGATAGAGCTCGTCATTGTATCTTATATAGAATAAAACAGTGACACAGCAAAGTCCTTAACAGACCTTAGGGCACGTCTGGCACGCTTCTACTCTTCCAGCTCTGCATACTGCAGAAGTTTTGTCAAGACAGTTAGTAATTATTATGAATCAAGGGGAAAAAAAAAAGGAATCAACTCCTCAAAAGCTTTGAAAATTCTTCAACTCCACATCTCACTCACTTCTGTTTTCATTTTACCTTTGATATAGCAAATTTTTGATCCACTATTTGCTTTGATAGATAGAACAAAGAACTATTAGTGGCTGCAAAACCTGAAAAAGCCAATGAAAACCAAAATCTTGGTGTGCAATTTTCACTTTTGCTGAATTTCATAATTTATTATTTTTCCTCCACAAAAATACATCTCCTCATTTTGAGGCAATTGGTTTTGTCCATTTCACTAATAAAATGAAAGACAATGAAGAAGTAAATTGCTACAACAGTCTTATTATAGCTAAATCCTACAAAGTTAAAAAATGGTTATACTAATTACCGGAATGACTTCTGTTGTCACTTCCTGCTTGCTGAACCTGTAAATAATGACATGTGCAGAAACTCCAGCTATGCACAGCATTCTACTTTCTGGACACCATGAGATGATCTGAATAGCATATGGATCTTCATCTACTATATCTGTGTTTGGCCTGTCATCTTTATTCCGTGATTTTTCAAATACTTTGGCTGTTTTTAGCTTATAGAGTACTTGCAGCGTTACTGGGAACAAACCAAGAGAGATAAAAATTAGTTTTGATCTAAACAGATATTTTTCTTTTTAATTTTTTTTAATTTAGAAACTTCTCTTCATAGATAAAGCCACTGTATTCAACAAAAGAGCGCAGAGTAGAAGCACTGAATATCTGCGTTGACTCTGCTCGCGCAGTGCACCACTTGCCCAATGCAGGATCAGTTAGTATAAAAAAAACCCAACACTTTTCCTGAGAGATATATACTAAACTTCAGTTATAAACTAAGCCCTCACAGCTTCTCAAGGCTTAACTATACTTAGGGATCTCTATCTCAATAACATCTAGTTACATATGCCATACCCACAACTTAAGCCTATCTATGGCAGAGAAAGCGAAGCTCCTTTCCTTTCTCCTTACAGTATTTCAAATCCATGGCCTTTCACCTGTGTTCTTAGACTTAACAGCCCTAGTTCCTCCAATTTTTATTTTGCCCTGTCTGATCATTCAAAAGTGCTGCCCTCTGATCAGTCAACATTTTTCTTGATACAGTGTTTCCTAGCACTGTTCTAGTGAGGCCTTGCGACAGTTTAAAATTGTGAAAGAATTATTCCATGTTGATTTTACAGATATTCCTACTTAATTATCCCAATGATTTTTTTTTTGTGCAACACTGACACTGCAATCCATTAGACCTCCATTTTTTTTTTTTTTCCAGAATATAAGTTCTGAGTGTAAATCATTGATCCTATATTCTGGCTTGTATCAGAATAGCGTGGCCAGCAGGAGCAGGGAAGTGATCATGCCCCTTTACTCGGCACTGGGGAGGCCGCACCTCGAATACTGTGTTCAGTTTTGGGCCCCTCACTACAAGAAGGACGTCGAGGTGCTGGAGCGTGTCCAGAGAAGGGCAACGAAGCTGGTGAAGGGTCTGGAGAACAAGTCTTCTGAGGAGTGGTTGAGGGAACTGGGGTTGTTTAGCCTAGAGAAAAGGAGGCTCAGGGGAGACCTTATCGCTCCCTACAACTACCTGGAAGGAGGCTGCAGTAAGATGGGTGTCAGTCTCTTCTCCCAAGTGACAAGCGTTAGGACAAGAGGAAATGGCCTCAAGTTGTGCCAGGGGAGGTTTAGATTGGATCTTACGAAAAATTTCTTCACCAAAAGGGTTGTCAAGCACTGGGACAAGGCTACCCAGGGAAGTGGTTGAGTCACCATCTCTGGAAGTATTTAAAAGACTGGTAGATGTGGTGCTTAGGGACATGGTTTAGTGGTGGACTTGGCAGTGCTAGGTTAACAGTTGGACTTGATGATCTTAAAGGTCTTTTCCAACCTAAATGATTCTATGCTTCTATTCTATGAAATAAATTGTCTTGGATGCTATTCGAGAATTAGCAGTATCATTCTCAATTGCAATTCTAATTCTTTCTTACATTTTCTTTCAACCGTCCTGGTGTTGCTTTCAAACTTCACAAGCATATTCTCTAGTCAATGGTCCAAATCACTGCTACAAATACTGATCATATCAATAGGAAAACAATTTATAGCATCCTTTCTCCTAATCCATATTTCAGTGGTTTTACCTGAATCACACTTCCCTAGTTCATCTGTACGACTGTGCCATTAGAGAGATTTAGAAGTTTTAAAATCAAGATACAGGATGCTTGCAGCTTCTCCCTTAACAGGTTTATTTATCTGTTTTAGAAAGAAACTACATGTCTTTAACAGGATCTCCTTTTGACAGATCTATGCTGAATAGAATTTTTAAGCACACAGAATCAATCAGGCTTGTTTTTTCCGTGCCCACCCCCCCCAGGTTCCACCCCCACCCCTAAGTGAAATTAAAGATCTATGACACTCCAAATACTCCTCCTCCCAGTTTTTAAACGTATACATTGCATCTGTTCCCTCCCACACCCACACATGCCTTAGCATTTTGGAATCTCACCAGCCTTCCACAAGTTTTCAAAGACAACTGATAATGATTCCAAGATTGCTTCAGACAGCTTTTAAGTACCAAGAGTAAGGTTGATTAATTAAGACATCTAACTCTGTGTAGTCCATTCTAATTTGAATTTTTACTGCGTTTCTCACTGTTAGCTGTGTAGACCATCAGATGCAACTGACCCTTTAACTGAAGAGAAATGTAAAACAGTATCAGACTCTTCGGGCCTGTCCAGTATTCCACCAGAGAAAAGTGTCTTTATTTTACTGTTCTCCTGCCTTTCTTGACAAATGCCTAGATCATTTTATTAGCAGAAACTACTACTGGTTCCAATTTTCATTTTTAGATACCGTAATTTATGGGGAGCTGATGTCTTAAACACATGCCTCTCTCCTGTCTAAAAAGACAGAAATAACTTACTGAAATTCAATTGTACTAAAAAGGAATGCATTTGCCTGTCATGCATCTCTATGCTCAATAATGTGCTTCTGAAGGTGCTTCTAAAAAGTTTTAGAACTCTTGCATTCCAGCTGGCCCTTGGACTACAAGTGCATTTTCACTGAGGTGGTAAAAACAGTGAAACAATTAACTAAGACATAATGTTAATTTTATTTAATTTTAAATCAAAGTTTCCTATGGAGTTACTGACTCTACATGAGGCAGGAAATAATGAGAATGACTAGTCTGCAATTACATTCCATTAGAGAAATCATTACGTTTAGAAAACTCCTACTGCACAGGAAAAAATCTCTGCTGAAAACACTTACTTGCTGAGGCATCCCAAAACTTGATTGACCCATCAGCATGCCTATGAAATATTAAAAAATTAATAAGATGGTAAAATGGTTAGTTGGAGTGTTAGACCTCTTTGCTACTGATTAGAAAATATATGGCTAACATTCTATTTTTATTAGTATTCTTAGTGACATTATTTTCACAATTTCTTGGAAGCCGATATTTTACGAACATGTGCCCCAATTACTTTGGACAGAAGGGATTAAAAAAACATTTGGAGGCTAACTCTCTGAAATTCCACTGTACTAATATTAATTTACCATTTTAAATACTGATTCCAGTTACCTGCATTTCCCATAAGCAGTTTGGTATACCTTACCATGTGTTGTTTCTTAAAAGATACCCTTTATTTGGAGTGACACTTAAAAAGGAGATGCCTAAATATACTGTATTTCAGTGTAAATGAGTCACCTAACTTGTTTATTTATCCTTGAAATTGAGAATCCGGTGACTAGGTTTTTTCAGGACTATCTCTCAAAGTCTCTGCAATGTATAAAGTGACAGTAATCCTCATTAGGGCTAATGGGCTGTTCTAAAAAAACTTTAGCAGTGCTCTCACTTTCAGTGATGCACTGCACGGTTATAAATTAAATTTTGTTTATGCTCCTTAGAGTAGTATTAGAAGGATCAGTCTCAAAAGAGATCAAAATGACCAGATTTAAGTATTTGATTGTCCTTTTTGAAATAAAAATACTTGGCTTCCCTTTGAGAACTAAACTCAAGAACTATTTAATGGACTTCCTATGCTTTAAAACACTAAACTATTTTCCAAAAGTTAAAGAATAAAAGTAAGTTTCATCCAGGATATTTGATAGCAAGCATACATAATCACAATACCGCATCATAATAACAATCCCTGTAAAACACGTGCTATCATTTTGTTCCTACCTTCTCTTCCACATTTTGCTTTACTTTCTTGTTAATGCCTCAAGATGATTATGCAAATGACTTGTCTGGTGAACATAATTTCTTAAATCATTCAAACCACTCTTAGAACATTTTTTTGTATAAGAGGAACAAAATATTCTCACTTCTACTTAATCAGATAAGAAAGTTATTACTACACTATGGTGTCACTTACCCTGTAATAATTATCTCTGGATAGCTCTGAGTGATCAAACCCCAGTTGCCTCCACTGATAGGCCATTCCTGGAAGATTAACAAATACACTGAGGAAGAAAATATCATACAGTGCAAAGTTAAGCCACTGAAATTACTGCAGATACTGCAGATTCCAGTATTTCACATGACTTCAAAAAGTAATTAGACATATGCACTGCAGAGAGAAAAAAAAAATCAGCAAGGGCTATAAACAACACCCCTGCTCCACGAAGTCCCTTAGCTTCCACTGATAACGGTAATCAATGGGAGCACATCAGGAAAGCATGGCTATAGGCTTGACATATGCTGTATCCTCCCTAGATATCTGCTATTAGCCACTGTCAAAGACAGGATAATGAGTCAGATGGAGCTCTGGTCTTAGTCTGGCCACTCTTACGTTGTTTAGAGCTGTTGATTTTCAGTATTTTCAAATACATATGTATGTACTAGATGTTGTACCTTCTTACTGTAACCTTGACGTTTCTGTCGAGCGCCAACTGAATAGAGTGCAGGTATGAGGTCCACAGGACAATCAGCAAAATATTCACAACAGGTAACCGGAGATTCATGTATAGTCAAAGGATAGGGATTCTCAAATATAGGGTACCTTTAATGGATGAAAAGGGGAAGACTGTTAATCTAGGAAAAACTTTTTTTTAAAAAAGTGCAGAACACAAGCAAAACACTAAAGACTAAGTTTGATTTTTTTTCGTACAGAGGAAAATAAATGTATATCAAATTACATTATTAACAAATATACTATGCAACTTCACTGCTCATCCAGTACACTATCAAGATACTGTAGTACTCTAGACAGAACCTGAAGTTTGTACTGTTTCTAGAGTATTTCTAGAACACTGCTATTCCCTATAGTTTTATATTTTTAAAAGCTTACTATTTTAATGGCCTGTGGAAAAACTGAAGTTACCAAGTCCTAATTGTAGTAATATGGAGCTATGAATTTATTTCCAAATCTTCAGTCTATTCTTCCAGGGAGAAAGACAGGAAGACTCCACTTCTCACTTTGTATTATTATACTGTTCTTAGACAGAAAGTTGTCCAGCACTTTTCATAACCTACTTGCAACTCCAAGATCACTTTCTGAAAGTTATAGATAGCAACACTCAGTTACCAATTAGAAGCAAACACACACACATATACCACCCCACCACCACCTCCATCAGAAAAATAACAGAACCTTAATAAGGAAAAAAGCCAATAATAACAACAGAGGTAAATATATCTGTGTTCAAAGAATATTTATCTCCAGAGAAATGCATACTATGCATATGCTTTTTTTCTTTTTTTTTTTTTTTTGAGAGGCGAAAAGGGACACAGCTTCTCAACCCATCTAAAGGAAAAATTAGCAGCAACAGATGAAAACATTCTGCATACCAATAACTTTATACAGAGCTATCTGGAAAGCTAAAACAATCTTCTAAAAAATTGAATGAAAAAGGGGCTTAATTTTAACAAAATATGATAAATCCATATGACAACACAGGGTAAAAGGAAACCTCCTGTAGCAAAAAAATCTGTTAATTTTGTTGCTTTTTTCAGGTGTTTAACAATTAATATCTTGCAAGCCAATCCTAACAAAGACCATTGTAAGTCTTCCAAAAACATAGCTGCTAAAGATTTTTTTTACATGAAATGGAACAAGCCTTAACATAACTTCAGATTTCAGGCACTGCAAGCTATTTCACAAAAGAAAAAGCCTTGTACAAACCTTTTTATTTCAAGCTCATTGAAACTTGTTTTATTAATCTTTCAACATCATGATTGTTGGAAGCTTAATGCCATTGGTATATGAGAAACAAGTTTTGGATACGGCATATGGCCATGTAACATTGGGAAAATCTAAATGAAATCGCTCAGTAGCTGCAGAGATATTAGGACTAAACTCGACCTTCTTCCAAGTTCAATAGAGTCTTCATTATCTAAGGTCTCACCATTGACTTTGAGGATACATATTTACAGGTTTTTGCTTTGCCCTAGAAGGATGTTATTCACAAGAATTTTTCTTCATTGACCATTGCTGACTTTTAATCAGGAACACTAGATAAGATCTTATCTGTCTGGTTCCTCTGCCACTAATCTCTTAATAGTTAGTGTTACTGCCTATACTAATTTCAAAACCCTTGATAAAAAAATTTGTAGGATCCAGAATTTAATCACCACCTAATAGAGTATATGGACTGTTCCATGGACAAAGTAACAAGAGACACAAAATGCGTTAGGCAAGTATTAGTTGTGAAAACTGTAATAGGATACTACTTTTAAGCAACCTCTTACCACAACAGTAAACCAGGGAGTAGATGTTACCATTCTAATTTTATGTATAGGATATTTATCGCATCAGTATTGAGTTACTTTAAGCAATACAGATAGCAGTTCATTTGGCAATAAAATCAGCAAATATTTATGCGATGACAACAACACTCAGTGTCAGCCAAAATCACCTGGCTTATCTGAACAGTTGTTTCTCCTGCTCCCTTACCCAAAATTCCAAGCTCCCCTCATAGCACTAAGGAATCAACTTCAAAATAAAAACTGTGATAATTAAAAAGCAGCAGTGATCTGTGAGTAATTTCTGTCGGTCAGTCAAGCCTGGAAAAAGTCACATAATATTCTACTGATCTACTACATATTAACTTGAGAAAAGTTGGTCTATAAAGATTCTCAGTTCCGCTGAAGAAACCTTATATTTAATATTCAAAATTTTATGTTCTGGACAGGGAAGTATTATGGTAGATTAAAAAGCTATAGAGCAGAACAACAGGCTGATCACTGCAGCCAACCATTAAAAAGACCACACAAGGTTCTTACCCATTTTGTGCAAGGTCAATCAGTACTAAGTCCTTTTCTAGAAGAACAACTACAGCATATGGTTCCTGAAAGTCTGAGAAGAAGAAAGAAAAAAGTCACTTATTGGTAAATGTAGTTCTTGCACGCACAGCCTTAATGTGATCAGTCCTTGCACTCTATCAGTCAAGAGTAGAAAAGCCACTTAGATGACTATAGTTTCTGAAGATACTTTATACACTCACCCCCCTGAATACTCCAAGTTATGTTTGGAAAAGCCATGCTCTCCCTTTAATTCAATATTCTCAACTCTCTTCCAATCTGCCAGAACCATTTAAAGAGCCCAAATAACAGGAAAAAGAACACGCAGAGGAACCTGTATAAGCAGTATTTTTGAGAAAGAGCCAATTACTGAACAATAACAGCCTCCCACTCCCAAACTGCTTTTCCTCATATTCAGTGGGGTTTAAATTCTAATTGCTTACAAAATATATTGAAAGACAGCAGACTTGACACTAAAATAAGGAAACCGAAACAGTTTCCAGAGTTTATCTTGTCCTCTTTCAGGCAGACCTGAAATTCTCAGCTAAGCAGTTTTATACTCTGATGGAAGTTGACAGCTAAAAACACTCGAGTTCTTGGCAATATAATACTATTAGTTTGGGACAACTACCTAAACTATGATAAAAAAGTCCCCTTGCAGAAGAGAGATTATAGGTTAGCGATGATCTTCATGTGAGTATTGAAATGAATAATGTCACTAAAAGTTAAGAGTACTACACAATGCTAATCAAGATTTAGCATTGACTAGAAAGGTCTTATGTGCTCAAATAAATATTGATGAACACATCTGCTGCAGTAACTACAGCTTAAAACTGTCAAGCTACTTTTTGTCTGCACATTTTTGGGATTTAAAAAGAAGGAAAAACCACGCAACCAGTAATCAGCATTCTTCTAGAAGCAAAATAGGTTTTATAAGCAGCTATTCTATTTGACACTTTGGGAAGTAAAACATACTTCAGAGAATAGGGATAACAGATATTGCTGCTGCAGTCTGATCCCCACAGATAAAACAGAAAGGCAATAGTAACGAATATTCTGATGGGATAAAACTTCAGAAAGAAGAGGTCAAAATACTGAGAAAAATCTTTACAGGGCCTACCATTAGGATATGGCGTTTCACAGAGGGTTAGAAAATCAACAATAGAATAATCCATTTCTAGCACAGCAGTACTTTTCCCATGCATAACTGTTAAACAGGGTCTTCTTCCTACAGTGTCATATGACAAGCCTCCTGAGAGAATGATGAAAGGCTCCCTGGAATAAAGCAGAGGCATTTAGGATCAAGCCAAGATAACACGTAAAAGAGATTGGGCAGCTTTTGTAACCTTATAATAAAGTTCAATGAGATATCATTAAGCAGAGATACATTAAGAATAATGCAAACCAGCTCCTCCATGCAACATGTAGCTTGGGTATGTGTTTCAAAACTTAAAAACCAGGAGTTAGAAGACTAACTCAAGTCTTCTGAAAAAGACATCTTTTCTAAATCTTTCGTTCTATATTACTTATTTAACCAATCTTTGCAACTGTTTGCCAAGATGAGATTTTTTTATTTTGTTAAACTTTAGAATTGTTTCTTTTCTACTGAACTGCAGATTCAGATTTGCCAACAGCCCCATTACTTCATAATATAAAATATTCCAGCAGGATCAGGAAGAAATAGTCCCATTTATTCCTGTATAGAATTACCCTAAATTTTGAAGGATGAACAACTTTGCAAACAGCATAAAGTAATTTTGCAGTCACAATAATAGGACTGTCTTGGAGGAGCAACCAGCTGCTTGATAAACTTCAAAGACCTAACATCTTTTAAGAAGCACGGACATAAATAAATGCCCATAGTTCTCTCATCACACATTTACTCTAGACATTTTATCCATTTTCCCCCTTACCACCATGAACAAGTTTCAAGGAACTACTTCCGTGTCACAGACTACTCCTACTGCATAATTAAATGGCTGAGTACAGCAAAGCAAAAATATTTCTTCTGGTCTTGAGAAAAGAGATTAGAAGCTTCCTCTCAACAGTTTTTTAAAAGTCTTTACAGAAACATATTTTTAAATACA
The DNA here is from genome assembly GCF_000699105.1 of Pygoscelis adeliae. Taxonomy (NCBI): domain Eukaryota; kingdom Metazoa; phylum Chordata; class Aves; order Sphenisciformes; family Spheniscidae; genus Pygoscelis; species Pygoscelis adeliae. The sequence continues at coordinate 576,579 of NW_008824004.1, forward strand.
TTCACATTTTCTCCATTATGCACATAATATACAGTTTAATATTTCATTTATTAAAAACAAGATGAAGTAAACATTTACTTGGTATTTTCTTCTTTTCCAATTATCAAAAGTCACTAATGTTAATACTGTATGTTTAAAATAGAGCATAATACCTTTTAAAGAGCTGTTTATAAGTATACAGTTCAAGAAATTTCACCCATTATTGACAATTGCCTCAAATTCCAGGTTGTATTTCTGGAGGAAAGATAGGTACTTAGAGACTGAAATTCCTCTGATCTACTTTTATGCTCACTTTAGGTAGGAATACTACCCTTTGTTTGTGTCTACCTTGGAAGCAGCTAGTATGTCAGTATCTGGAGAAAATTTGTAGGGGAAAAGAGTCACCCTGACATATTGTGAAAGTGAGGCTGAAGAGATCTTTTATTTTTTATCTTTTCCTATAACACCATCTTTCCCATACTGTCTAAATGGCTTTCACTAGTTAGCATTTGAAACAAATATGACAGATTAGGTACATCTTTCTTTTTGAAAACTGCGCATGAAGGTTTTAGTTTATGCACATGCTGCCCTTCATGAGTTTAAGGCCTGGCTGAAATGTGCTCTGTGTTTGTAGCATTGAAGGCAAAGCAGACGGAGATAAGCTTTCAGTTTCTACAATCATTTCACAATCTGCCTGATCCTTCAGAAAGCCCTATGACTGAAGAGTTGAGAGGATCAAAGAGTTCTGCTGGCTGAGGAAGAGACCTCAAAGGAACGGCCATAAATTAGACCACGGGTCCACCAACTTCAATATCCTGCCTCCAACAGTAGTCAAAAGTGTATTTCTAGAAAAGGAGTAAGTTTTCTCCAAGTTTTCATTTAATCTCAATTCTTCATATTGGAACTTTTATGGTCAGGTCCATGAAGTAATTTCAGGAAAACGACAAACTTAAATTTAACCTGGTATTTTTCAGGGTGTCAATGAAAAGAAAGATCCTGGTGTGATGTACTTGCAGTATCTCATTGTGCTGGAATGATTTATTGCAGTATTTTTTGTCTTCACAAAATCATTAGTTTTTTTAAACAATAATGCTGCCAGGACAATTTGCAGTAGTTATTAGACTTGTAGGTTCACGAAGATCATCTGACAATAGCAAAGTGACAAATTTCAGTTTCTAAGTTTCATACATCACAGTGAAAACTGCATGATGGTTTCTCCTGGTTTTATTTCTCAAGGTAATCAGGTTGCTTTGGGCAGGCTTGCCAGAGTCTGTATCCTTACGAAGCTAAGACGAGATTACATGGATCTGTCACATGGATTTTTCACAGAGGAGTCAAAGATTAAAGTTGACTTTAGTCTGCCAGAAAGACTAATGGAAGTTTGTGTATGAACTTCATATTTTCATGAAACCATGGATTTACCACGAACACAAGCTGTGTGTTTTCTAATTACTTAGAGTTGTTCTTCAGTTGTGATACACATTAAAAGGTTAGTGCACATGAATGTTAAACAGAAATGCATAACTTAAAAAATAGTACTTTACATAATAGATGAGATTGATCCACCTTTGATAGTTACATTTTACCTACCTGAAACAATGGAAAACATTTAAGAAAAAGCAGTGCTCAGCTCTTAGAGAATTGCTATATAGCATTTTTAGCAGCTGCTAATACAGAAATTCTTCTTTGAAACAGTTCTGCTTCAGCATGTATGGAAGCAATCCCTTTACATTCGTTTCCTCAGATACACCTGTAAAATCACTTGGGGAACACTATAAAAAATTCACTGCAAAGGGGGGCAATGTTTCATTGAAAAAAAAATTCAGAAAACACAGGATTAGGTCTTGCACTGTATGAAAACATAATACAACTGAGAGCTGAGTGGCTCACAACCCTGGAGGACGTTTCTGCTCAATTTTAGAAGTAAACTGTCAAATGTCAGTCAGTTTCTGGCAACCTGGATGTGAGAGAGAACAGTATATACAGAAGTCAGGCCACTGGTACCAGTTGGCTTATTTTTCAAACCATGGGTTAATTTGTCAAGAAGTTAATCCCCAGTAATAAAGGTGGAAGAGACTTCAAGAGTTAGTTTAGCTTAAGACTGGAAATCTTGAAGAGTAGTGAAAATAAATTACAAATTCATTTTGGGAAGTGTGCTTTTGAACCGACAAGCTCACACAACAAAATAGGACTATTCAAACTAAGTTAACAGATCAAGAACTTTTACTTATCTGGAGACCTCATTATTATTGTAAACTCTGGGTCCCAATTATATACATCCATCTTACTAAGAGGTACTGCTCTACAGTTAGTCAACGACAGCTGCATTAGCTATCAAGACAATACACTTTTTGATTATGTTTTACGGGGAGACTTTTGAGCTGTAATTTCTATTATACAGGGCTCTAGTAGCAAAGAATAACCTTGGGCAATTTTATCATAATGCTAGTATCAACCAGAGTAAATACTATAGGGGACTGAATCTGGAGAGGTGGGAAATGGCATTAGGAAGCTTAAGAGCTTCTCTAGATTCACTTCAGACAGAAAAGTATGCATAAAAGGCAACATGGAAACCATTTCAGCAAGCTCAATCTACCAAAAGGTAACCTACCTTGGAACTCAATGCTTCACAAAGAGATGGAGTATTTTAGATGAACTTAAATGGCTGGAGAAGAATGACATTATGCTCTGGGATTGGAAAATTATGCCAGTTTGCTCAAGGAATATACCAAGAACTTGCCTTTCAACCCCCTTGCCCAGGTACAAGACAACTGTCAATAGTAATCTTTCTACATATATTCTCCCAGAAATAAGCTACAGACATACTAGGGTATGTACCCTACTACTTGTTGTAGGGTAAACAACTTTTGCTTTGGAGACTTCACAGGCACTATCTGCAATAGACTTAAAAAACCCAAAAAACCCGACAACAGAAAACCCACAAACTTAGGAGATAAACAGGTAGTCTGTAAGAACCAGAAAAAGCCTCATGTCCTCCTGTTTCCCCCAGTCCAGCTTCACAATATGGAGAACATAATGGAGGAAAAAAGTGAGAAGGGATTAATAAGAGCTGCCACAGTAGAAAGAATAGTGTCTGTAGCCCCTACTACAGGTTGCAAACAGTTATGTTCCTTCCTTCTGTGTGGTTCTGGACACCTTTTCTCAATGAAAGTTTTCGAATTAGAAGTACTCAGTGTTTTTCACAATAAAGAAGTTAATTGAGATAACTTAAGTATACATTAAACAGTATCTCTTAATATGTTGTAAGCTTTCTGGTTTTGTTTTCTTTTGTGGTTTTTTTTTGGTTTGTTTTTGAAGAACAGTTAGAGCAGACTGCTATAGAAGCAAGTTTATTTGATTTGTTTTGTATATTCTTTCAGTAGCTAAAAAAAAACTTTGGTCCTGTACAGGAATGATTATCCTCTGTGCTACAGAAATTAAATGATGAACAAATAACAGTGCTTTAGCTAAAAGTTAAAATTGTACCATGTTCATACCTAATCAATTTCAATTGGTAAAGAGAAAAACTATCAAAATTTTAAGCACTGAAAGGTATTCTGCCTTGCCTTAAAATTCTTGTAATAAGATTACAACTGAAACTGAAAATTCAACTGTGAACTGAAGTACATGTAGCAGTAAGCAAATGGAGATTTTCAGTGCACTGCTTCACCACCAGAGTGAAAATTGTTTTTTTTTGTGGGTTTGGTTGTGGGGTGGTTTTGTGGGGTTTTTTTTGTTTGTTTGGTTTTTTGTTTTTTTTAAGTAAAGGTCGAAGAGTATCACAACAGTTATAAATTTATAAGTACACTGAAGATGGAGAAAAGAGAAAACATTAAATTGAAATGCATCAAAACATTCAGTTTGGATGAACACTGGAAAATGACAGATGTAACAGAAAAAAGCCCACACTAGGAAAAAGTAGTCTCCCCAAAGAGCTATATATTCTTAGAAGTTATACTAGAATAAGCTCCTCTTTAAGCTGTGTGAAAAGTCAACTAGTTTTCACATTGTAATATTATAATTGCATAGAACAAGCTTTGAACTAATCTTTTCCTTCAGAATGACTATTCATAACAGAAGACTTTTGATGGCAGAAATTGTAACTTGCTGAAGCTGTGAACTTTTGGTTATCTCTATCTTCCTTTAGATCAGCTTTTGACATTTCAGTTGAGAAAGGAATATGCAGACAGATGTAGACTGCTGCAAGTGAAATATGGCTTTCCAACTGATCATAGATGTTTATAAATCTGGGAATTAGCCATGGTCTTAAATTTCTATTTACCTCACTTTTAGCAAACAATAAAAATACACAAAGCCACTGATATTCTATGTATGGGTATACCAATGTATAGTAGAAACCTGTATTACATCAATTAAGTAACAATCTTCCGTAAACTTGCATGCCTGGAAAGCAAATGAAAACAATACGTAACCCCCTCAAAAAGTCAAAGAAAATAAAAAAAATATGAAAAAAATCAACATTTGCAAATAGCTGAACAGGTTTCAATGAATATTTTATCTTTATAGTGCACTTTTTACTCAAACACTTTAAAGCACTTTAGAACCATAAATAAAAGAAATCCCATACAGTTCATGAAATCTTTCAGTCCTAATTGCAGTCTTGGTAACAAAACATGCTACTGTAATTCCATCTGAGCCTCTTGTTGCAATTACTGCTTTATTACATTCTCAATGTGCACAATTAGGCACAATTCACTACATAAATTACTGCACTCTACCAGAAAAGCTTCTGTCAGTAACATTTTTTGGGGAGGAACACGTATTCAGAATTTAGAATATTCACATCAGGCTATTTGTGAAAGTTCAGTTTTTCAGGTCTGTGCTTCAGTGTCTTCTGTGCTTTATCAGCCTTTTTTTCTTTAATATTGTCAAAATATTGAGCAAAAATACACATGAGTGTACGGAAGCATGGAAGAAGCATGTAGATAATGCATTAGAAGTATCTTTACCTAAGTTAAGGTTTTTATATAGTAATTTTTTCACATATGTTTTGTAGTTTATTCAGCACTATCTGATTTATCAAAACTATTTCAGCTGTTTTACCATAGCTCAGTGCCATCAGGATATATATCCCAACAACTGGGAAACAAAGTACATTCCCAGAGACCTGCATTTGTTTTACATATGTTAATTTTGCATACAAAACAAGTCTTACCCAGCTCTAGTTGTTTTATATTCCACTTTAAGGATAGGTTTGCAGGGTTCTGGCTTCTTTCCATCCTTCAGCTGCTTTCCTAAAGTGAATTATTTTTTATATTAATCTTACAGTTCCATAACATGATGGCAAATTATGAAATTCACTATGCAACTTGCAAAGTAGAACATTCATACAAACATATATTCAACACCTCTGATAATTATAGAGTATGCCTTGGAATAATAATATTAAAGATTTGTTAAAACTCAATACACCAACCTAGAATATTTAGGTTTAGGGTTTGGGTTGGTTTGTTTTTTTTTTTTAAGCGTTGTAGAATATTTGTTTTCAAAAATATAATCCTCCCCTAAAAAAATTGTTTGAAGTAGCACTGGGAAGTTTATCTCACATCTACCATTTGCAATTAAAACTGGTCAGCTTACAAGTAAAGCAAGGTTTATTCTGAGTGTTATCCTTAAGGGCTAAGACTTGAATTTAAACATGAAGGCCTGCTCTTTCTCTACCGTGCACTATTAGCAACTAAAGCTTCTACAGATAACTTTCCCATGGAGTCAGTAGAAATTAAGAGTATAGTGTAAATGTGCATCTTTTCTACCTGAATATTGATAGAGTCTGATACAACTATAAAGTTTTCTGCAGAAAATTTAATTTGCAGCCCAAGATCAAAATAAAAATGTTTATTAAAAGAGGCCGAAACATTAAAAAAGTTAGTCTTGTCTAACTAGTTTTACTACTACAGTAGCAGTCGTTTTTTTATTTTTTGACTTCTATGGGATCATACAGAAATCCACAGCTTCTTTTCTACTCTAGTCCACAGCCAGCACAGTAAACATGGACTTGCTGGAGGCTCAAATAGGTAAACTAGGATGATTAACATCTTATGCTTATAGCATCTTGTACCACGACTGTTACCTCACAAGTTATTCTCACTGTTACATTCACACTTAAGAATCTGAGGTAAATAAGTTGCTGAGACATGACTTAGACACGCCGTGTAAACCTGGCATTTGTATAGAACATTTTTGAAGAGCAGCAGCATATTTCACAGAAGAGCAACATGTAATGTTAATTTCCTAGATTAACGTTAATGCAAGACGTTTCAGAAGTGGGAACATCTTACCAGATGCTAGTTTTACTCTGTTAGAAACCTTTCCAAGAGTTTATATGGTAATCTACACATTTATACATGAAACAGATGCTTGCTTGTATGTATTTTAAACAACATATGGGATTGTAACGTCAAGCAACAAGCAAGCCCTGTAAAATATGCATTACTTAATTTTGAGATCAATGCCATCATGTGAAAGGCCAGCTTAAAGTTCTGAGAATTAGACAAAACTGCACTGCTTTGGATTCTTATTTAATAAAGACTGGGCTTTTTTTTTTAATGAAATCTATCAGAATTAGATGACAGAAAGCTTTTTACTTGCACTGCAAGTGCATTTTTAATACTTGGTTTTGCAAAACACACTTCTATTAAAGATAAGTTCTCTGTGTTTTAAAAGCTGCCAAACAGCGGGTATCTATTTTCACCTTACCGTGTGGAGTGATTGTCTGGAATGGTTTAGTAGGAGATTTTACATTCCATATGGTCAAGGTACCATCTGAGTGACTACAAATAAATTGTTTTCCTTCATGATGCCAAGCCACAGAATGGATAGCCTATGCAAGAAAAGAACAAAACCAGAACAGTATTAACCGAGTATCTTAGTATCATTCTATCCTTACTCCTTCCTCAATGACATTAGACAGCAAAAGGAAATTACAGATAGTACTAATTAAATCATACTGCTCTTAGTGTGTCCTAACTTACCCATGGTAAGTTTTCCATTTGTAAGTACTTCTTTCAGACATACTTTATCCATCAAAATATTGTCTTCATTGTAGTGACATGTTTAAGGGGAGGAAAAAATCCTCCTCAGAGTGTAGTATTAAAGTATTTTTCAACAATGGGTAGCATGCAGAGAATAACTGCAAGCACTTATTTGAACTTTGCTAGCCAAAACTTTTTATTATTGGGAAAAATACACTGTCTATACAAAAAAAAAATCTACTTGATGCAATTAAGTCAAAGTTTTAAATGGCATTTTGAGATGTCTATGCAGATATGCACAAGAGACAAGCATGGGCTGAGAACGTAAGTAAAACAAGAATTGAAGTAATAAGATTTTTTGGAAATGATGATGAATCATAATGATGAAAACAAAATACTAGCTTGAATAAGCATTCCAATGTTGCAATGGCAGTTTTGAGGTACAGGAAAGTGTAGGAATCTACCAGTAAATCTCTCCATGAATACAGAAAGATCTTTACATTCATAAAATTAGGAATGGAATGATTAAGCCATGCCACATGAAATCTTAATGCAGAAAAAAGCAAACTAAATGAAATCTAGTCATTGCCTTAAGGTGAGAAAAAAGTAAACAATGAAGCAAAGAGTACAAATAAGGCAAAGAGATTAACTAGTAAGAAAAGATTGGTGCCACTTGTTTCCCACATCTCTATTAGTACATGGAGACATTATGAAACCCATTAGGTGATGTTCAAGGGAATTTTAGTTATAGCATGAAAATATCAATAAACAATGAAAACCCAAAGTATTCCTCTACTACCCAAAAGGTGCGGAAGGAAGCGTTACCTGCTAGAAGTATGGAACTTTGATATTACTGAGAAGGTAGATTTGCTTAATACTTAAAGACATTACTCTCGGTAAACTGAAAGCAGGACCTGAATATGTGAAAGCTAATGGGCTGTACCACACCATCTTTTGAGTGGATGCCCTCAGTAGAGATTCTATCTGTAAACAGGGCTTAGACTCACTCCAACTCCTCAGGGACCTAGGGATTTCCTCTGTGAGGAAACCTGGGTGTGTGAGTAGTAGGGAACCCTAACTAGCAGTGAAAGCTTCGGCAGTAAATTATTAGGTAAAGAGCAAATCACACAAGACAGATCTAAGCTAGCTTTGCCTAAACTGATTATACACACATCAGATCTTCACATTTCATAAAATTACAGAAAAACAAGACAGTTTCCAGCAATATGATTAGGAGAATCCAGAGATTAAATGACAGAGGAAAATGACTACACTACATGAGTGTAGAATCTCCAGTAATAACTTTTCCAACTTAAAGTAGAAGATCTGGATACCTGTAAACTTAGTTTAATCCGTTTTACAGTTAGTAAACTGTAATTTACTAGTAAGTAAACTTAGTTTACTTAGTTTTACAATTAATCTGTAAACAGATTGACTAAGTTTAGTATCCCTTAGTGAAATTTAATCTTGTTCCCTATGTAGTGTGGAATCACTATAGATTTTGTTAGAAGACAGATTCAGTGTACCAATATCACATCTACACATATGTAGCTCAGAAACCTAGACATCTCACATGAAGTCTCCTAGAGTCAAAGTGAAATAGTCTTGCTCATTCTGCAAGATAAATTTTTATTTAGCAAATAAAAGCAGGTATTATAAAAGAAATTTTGCATAAATGTTGAAGATTTGTTTTTATTTACCAATGTAGTACCAAAGTCAGCGATCAGCAAGTTTGAAAGTGCAGACTCAGTAAAGCAAAGGTTGCATTTCAAAAAGCTCTTTTCACTAAGAAAATAAGTTATCTATACTATGATTAGCAATGCAATGTAGTAAGTATGTTTTAAATGCTCTCCCATGTGGAAGACTCTAACCCTGAGAACAGTAGGCAGCCCATAGTGTAAACGGAACAGTTTTTGATACACATTTATTTAGAAATAGATCTTAAGAATCAGTAAGAAAGCAAGACTCATAGAATGAAGGATAAATCTGGGAAATGAACACTTTTTCCTTTTCTTGAAAAAGAAGGTCAAGAGGAAGGAAACGCAACAACCTACTACTGTTGAAATGGCATTAATGCTTACGAGCATAAAAAGATCTGATAAACTGAGCACAAAGGAGAAGGATGACTGCTATCACTTAATTTCTACAAGGAACCTGATGGGATGGAAAACACACTGAAAGAGAATAATGAGGCCTTTGGCTTTATGGCTATGTATTGTCTAGTTTTATAGATTATCTGGTTACATTTAGCAATGCAGCTAAATATTACTTAAAGCATAACAAAAATATGTTTTATGTACTTTTAAAATAATCCAACTAACAATTCTGTGGGCTGAGCATGATAAACTTTGGTACAGAGCACTATCCTTTGCTAGTACACAATTCACATTTTGTAAGCCTGAAAAGTAAAACCAGACCTGTAAGCAGCTGTAGCATAACCTCTAGGTATACAACAGGCTAGTATATCTGCAGTGACAAGTCAGTTACAAGGAAAAAAGTACAATAACCTTAGGTGGCACTAGTTGGTTGATATCAATAGCCTCAATCACCAAAACAGAACTGATAACTGAAAAATGATCCCAATACTCAAGAGCAAAAGTTTTGACATTTTTTTTCCATGGTTAATATTAGCGCTAGAATTTCAAGGAAAGCATAACATCCAAGATAGAAAAAATCAGGGAGAATCCACTGAGGCTGAAAATCTATACATGCTTCTTAGACACTAAAAAGCCCTTAGGAGTAATATATTTTTTCCATTTCCAAAAAAATTCTCTCCCCCCCCCCCCCTCCTCCTTACTGATCCAGAATAAAACTTAAAAGTTTTAATCATAATTCTCATCTTGATTTAAAACTTCATCTGGTACCCTTTTGGGCAGCAGTATGCTTAAATCAGCTGGTGTTGATTCAACTGTGTCTCAAATATTTTTGTGGAATATATCATTGGTCATATGGATCGCAAACAGACAGTAACCCCTTGTGATAAGATAATGCACTAGTACCACAGAGGACTTGATATATTTAAGGCACAAGGCATTTGTATCCTTAAGAGTTGTCGTCTGCACAGGTAACTCAAGTCCTGACCTCACTAACATTCTGAATCCTTCCATTTACAAACATGCACTGAATACAGGGAATCTTTACAGGAACTTACACAGAGAATGCTCTGTAAAAAAGTTTATCTAAATAAATCTTTAAATTTACTTAATTATAACTAAACTTTTTTTATCAAAAGTATTCCTACTACCCCCCTCACTTTGATTTGCAGTTAAGGTAACTGTTCTGGACTATATGTAAGTTTGTTTCAAAACTTCTGAGACAGTTATGTGCGTTCTAGGGGAAAAAAAAATATCAAATCTTCCTTTTTTGAATAACAAACTCAGCATGATTGACTGCACTGTCCTACATATGCCAAAACTTAACCAGAAATGTGGAAACTAACCATCCTAGAGTATTATGTGGAGACAGGCTGTGCACAAAGGAAGCCTCACTTTCACCAGCTGTTCCAGGATTATCCCGTGTGAAAAAAATGACTGCTAAACTGCCTGCAAAGAAGGTGAACATATCTGATTTTCAGAAGGAAACATTCTTGCAATGACTGCGACGGTTACCTGAGCGAGACTGTAGGACTGAAGTGCAATCACAAATAAGAAACTGAAAAAGTCTGAGGAACAAAGTTAAAAGCATTTATATGCAAGTCTCCTACAGAAATAGCTTAAGTAGATCACTAGCTTTTAAAGAGATTAATGCATGTTTAAAAACATTTTATGAAATTCAGTTTTACTGCTGCAATAGCTTGTCAATATCCCTAGAAATCACTATTATTTCCTGGTTCTTTAAAGAGGTACAAAAATTAATAATTCTAAAGACAACTTTACAATTTGAGAGAACTTCATCAACAGAGACTCAAGTTTTGACTGTATTTTTCCACCAAGGGGATTTAACTGTTTCAGTTCATAAAATACATATACTAAAAAACCCTTTCTTTTCAATTCCTACAGACTTATTTTAACCCTACAGCTGATTATATGCATACCATTTCAGAACAGTTTGAGGCTGCTCTTCATATCCTATCTTCCTGCAAGACAAGATACATGCAGAAATTTATTATGATACTTTAATGTGAATACAAAACCTATTAATTTAAGCAGTTTCTCCTGTTTAAGAGACTTTTAACACATTTTTCTAATACCAAGTTTAGACTACTGCAAATACAGCTGCTACAACCCAGAAAAAAAAAATCTAAGTAAACTGGCTTTTTTTGTATTAATATGCACTTCCTTCCTTGCTTTTCAAGTATAACACAATCTTTGGCAAAATATTTCTGCATACTTTCCCACAAAAATGCACCAGAATCATGGAGAATTCCTTTCATCATTCTTTGGATTTGACCATGATCCTCTACTCTTTTGTGCCATTAATTGAGCTTGAAATCCACTGTGCATGACTGGTAAGATCCACGATATGAGACTAGTTATTCTGCAAACCAGACTGTTTACCATAACCTATTCCGATTTCACTGTCTTATTATGATAGTCCTCGATTTCCATGGACAGTATTTTCTGGTAAACTTGAACGGATGATGACATTGACTCATTTTCTACAGGTTTACCAAAATATTCAAAGCAAGCATAGTAACTTGGGAGTACCTATGCTAACTCTCTTGTCAATAGCCTAAGAAAGAAAGGGAAAAAAATGCTGCAAACGAAAAAAAAAAAAACGTAGCTACTGATACTTAAATGGCAATATATCATGAAGATCATTTTGATGCAATGAAATGTGCAAGTGCCTAATGACTGCATTGACATGCTTTGGTTTCTGGCAAGTCACATATCAGGGTTGCTTTTTTTTTTTCCTCCTCTTAATCCCACAGAGGCTACTTTGACATGTTTTTAATGCTGTAAAATAATCTCTTACACTCAACCGTGTACCAGAACATTGAGCCTAAAAAGAGTAATCTGTAATACATTGGCTGAGTTAATGCTATCAAAACTTTCTTTAGATCAGAAAAAATAAAATACTACTTGAATAATGGACTTTATTAAAAACTAGTTTTAGTTTTCAGAAGTTGCACTTCAGTTTTGTAGAAACAAAACTAACAGTTGAGAAATTTGTTTTACTTCTTTCATGGCTGAAAATATAGTATAGGAAACGTTTGCAGTATAAACTGTATTCCACATAAGAATGCATAACTTACTTTTTAAATCCCCAATGTTTGAACAGAAAAGGCTTAAGAATGATGCAAAAAGAATTTAGTCTTATTTTTCCACTGAGCCTGCCCAAGACAAAAAGGATGTTTTGAGGAAAGGGTTTCAAAGAAACTTTCTAAAGAAAAGTTCATTCACAACTGCAGTTCCATTATCAGATGGAACTGATAATTTCCTCCAAATTCTCTGAAAAAGAATGTTATATTTGTGCGTTCTTCTAATTCTAAACATGCAACGTTGCTGTTATAATAAAAAGTATACAGTACTAGAAGTTCAGGATCTCATTTGTAATACAGAAAAATCAAGAACAAATTCTAACTAAATTCCCTGTTATGAACTAGAATATTGTGGAGGGAAGAATATGCCATCAATCAGCACTAATACTAATCATGACCTAGACCTGCCTCCCCCCAGCCATGCTTAAGCAGAAATACGGTTACAAAGGTTTTAGGGGTGGTGGTGTTGCCTACCCTATAAGCATTCCTGTCCTTGGGATGAGTGCTCCCAGTGTTCTCGTGCTGCAACTATCAGAACAGGGTGGTGGGCAGGCACACATGTTCAGACAGGAAGAAAGCATGGATAGTGTTCCACTGTCCTAGCTTTCAGGCAATAAATGACACTGCCCCACCACAACATGGGAATTTGCCTCACTAAAGCCTCCTAAAGGTCAGGTAATTTGGAATGAAACCAAGCAGGAAGTGACAAAAAGATATAACAGGATTTGGCTTCTTCCCTGAGGAAATTGCACAGGTATCTTTCCATAAGCCTCTGATCATGCAGGCAGTTTGACCCTCATCGTTCCTTAGCAGAGGAAGATCATAAAGGATGGCATTTGGACCCCTTGACACACCTGAAGTTTTGAGTCAAAAAGAGTCACATCAAATGATGGTGGTAGACTGCACAGCCCCTCAAGTTCCATGTTTTAAGGCCAACGTCAACTACAAAGTGATGAGAGAGGAGACTAATTCAATGGCCAAGTTTCTAGCAAACAGTCTTTACGGTATCAGTGTGCCTGGCCATCCTGTTCATGATGCCTGATGAAGTCTATTAACAGCCACCATAACTCAAACAAAATAGAGACGTGTGTTTCATAGCACTGCTACAGGAAAAAGACTGCACAGTTGGAGAGGATCCAGCTCCAGGGTCCTGACAGCTACATCTTGCGCCTCAACATTGTGCAGAACTGCAGCTGTGCTGTAGCACCAAGCTCTGCTGATGCCAATCCTGTAACTCCCAGCAGCAACAAAGCCCACACCCCAGGCAGAGCACTGAAATTTCTAATAGGCACAGAATCAGTCATCACCTTTGCAATGACTGGTGATGGACTTTATAAGACTGATGGGACTACACAGTTAACGAGTACCAGAAGAACTCTGTTTTCAATAGGGTTAGAGCCAGAGAATGTTTCCCCAGTGCCAATAAGCAGGCCTGATCCACCAAACAAGATTCCTCTGCGACCCTCCCCTGCTATACTTCAGCAGTCTGAGATGGCACAGTCAAGGAGGAAGAAGGGAGACCAGACAGCATTTCCTGTGTCTGATGAGCAGCACTGCACCAGGTCTCAAGTGTGAGAAGATTGGACTAAGTTGCTCTCTTCTTACTGGTTGTCAACTCCACACTCAGAAGAGCTCTCATCAAGAACAAGTGGAGAACCAAGGATATAAATCCTCAGGTTTAAAATCCTGCTCCTGCTACAGGGCAGAACATCACATGCATTACCCTTTCTGAGAGAAGAGGTGAAACATGTTCATGGATGAAATACAGCCCTTATAGTCAGCATATGAAAGAAGCCTCTGGCAAAGCCACCGAACCAGGAAATCAACAAGAAACAAGAACTAGAAAGACTCTGTGCACAGAAGTATTCAAATTTACAAAGTTTGCTAGCAGGAAACGAAATGGCAGAAAGCTTTCTCTGCTCTGCACCACACTTACCAGAAGCAGAGGGGATATCACGAGAAAAGCCATTATTCCACCACTGCTAGACTCTGCATGTGTACTCTCTTGAGCAAGGAAACCACTACGTTGCCAGAAAGTTTGAAGATTTTCCTTGAACCTTAAGTTTTCATGTGCAATGGGTCTTTCTGATTGATACTTTTCTTGGGTGTACAGGAAGAGGGGAAAAAAAGAGTTAATTATACTGTAACTTGCTGTATTGTCATGCAGCCACAACTAATTATGGAAAGATATTGCTGGGTGGTCAGGGTAAGACTGCCTTTTTGGACAGCAACACAATCTTAGACTAGACTAAGCTAGTCAATAAAGGTCTTGGCAAGACATTACAATACTTCAATAATTATGATATGTCACCCTAATTATTTGTTATTGGGGATAGAGGGGAGAGGGAGCTAAATAAGGAATTAATATGGCCACCAATTTTTTAGACTCCTTTATAATAAAGGGAGCAGATGTCTTAGTGCTCCAGTCAACCAGAAAAGATATTCCAGAAAACCATTAGGAGCAAGCTTAACCCTAAAAATTATGAATTGTGTTACATCCTGGCTATAACATCCTTGTAAGAATACTTTGGTTACTTATATTACATATCTTAAAACTCAGATTGTGTTGCATCTTGACCAGAGTATTTCACCTCTGAAGTCAGTATTACATGTTAAGAGAACAAAACTAATAGCAGTCTCAAATGTGGAAAAAAATCAAGGTGCAGTCAAATTTAGAATGGATACACATTAAATAATTTCTGCCTAGAACTGCCTACTAGTTACTCTTCTCTTACCCAAAACCTTGGTTAGCTGTACCCTCCCTGTGTCCTGCTCAATTTAGTCAGTTTCCCTGGTTTCCGATTTTCCATTCTACTTTAAAATCTACACAACTGTACTAGCCTACCACTGCAAAGAATTATTTGCTCACTATACACATACAGACATTTCATTTTTGGCTAAGTATTTGAATTGCTAAGTTATTCAACTAGAATGAACAGGTTACCTTATTATCAGAATTTCAACAGTGACAGTCAGCATTTTTCACAGTATCAGTTATGGTATTACTTGTCTAAGACTCAAAAAATTACCCACCTTTCCACAGTAACCTCTCTCAACATTAAGCAAGTGAGAATGCTTTTCTCTTTTCTGTTAAGAAAGCTGCTCATAAAAACTAGCAAAGTTTATTATTTGGCAATATCATTTTATTCTTGCAAAATGCAATAAAAAAACCTGTTTCTCTGCATTTCTTAACATTTACATTCACCTACTTGAAACTGTGCTAGCTGAAAGACAGCAAGAACAGTATATTTATATAGGCCACTAGTTAGTCAGCACTGATCATAATATGATTAGAAAGATAACATTACGGGGTTGAACATTCCTTTCACTGACAAACTGGGGGAGATTCTCCATTTTTGCAGCCAAATACAAAACTGAGAGGCACTGAAGAATAAAATGAAAGATAGATACAGGAGAAGCCCCACTTCACCTGACTCGCACTAACAAAAGAAGGACAGATATATATAGCATACATGTAATCATGCACTTTCTGCAGCTTTCTGTTCATTATCTTTTCTGTATCTGATAGGATCTTCTCCCAGGGCCACTGGTCCAGAAACAATTACAGCACTCTCTGCAATGGCACCTTTCAAGAAACACATTTTTCAATTCTGTTAGACAAAATTAATCATTTTTTCTATGCCATTCAGACCAGAATCCAGAACTTGAAACTGCCTAACTGTATCAAATCCAAATTCAAAAAGGGACACTATTGTAGTCTGCCTTCCCCCTTAGAAGATTAGATCTAAATAACTTGCCCATTGAAGAAGAAATTCCTTGTCTGACAATGTTAAATGGATGAGAACCAACAAATTATTACAGCATACAGTAATTTTTTCCAAAGAGATATTTTTCTTAAAGGGCAATCTGAACTTACAGAAAAAGCATACTTCAACTTTTAAGACTTGAGTGGCCAGTACTTTTTTTTTAAAGCAACTTTACTGTATGTTGATTCTCACTAATGAAAGCAGTGAAACTCATCAGGTTCACTCCATAGATCTTCATTTTTTTCTCTCCCCTTCCCATGCATTCCCAGCTTATGATAATGCACATTTCCTTAGCAAAGGATCTGACCTGAGGTATTTCATTACCTCTTCAGCAATCAAAAAACCAAACTGAACAGCTAGATGCATTCACTTATAAATCCTAAAGGAAATGAAAGATGGAACAGCTGAACATTGGTGCAAACACTGCTGTTTGCAACCTCTCAAATCAGGGTTGGTTCAGGAAGATGACAAGTATAGAGTCAGTTTTTAAACCAATGGACCACAAAATCCAAAGAAAAACATAATAAGCAGCATAGTGTCTACCCTGGCTAAGTTTCTAGAAACTGCAACAAAACTTTATTAAAGAACAGAGTTAATCAACATATGGATGAGTATAATATACCAGGTAAGAGAAGTCAACATGCTTTTTGTAAAAGGAAATCATATCCAACAAACCTCTGAAAATGTTAACAAACATGTGGCTAATAGAAACACCAATTAAGCTGTCTACACAATTTTCAGTCTTTCAACAACATGTCTCAAAGGAAACTAAAACCAAACAGACTAGAGATCCTTGAACAGATGAATAATCAGTTAAGGTATCAGGAAGTAAAGCAAGCTAGAATAAAGACAAGCTGGCAATAATTGATTAGTTCACAGATGAAGGTAATTGGTAGCGACCCTCAGGGATCTGTGCTGCTCAGTTTATTCATAAATAACTCGGGAAAATTAGAACAAGCATATTAAGGTGATAAGTCTGCTGACAGTACCAAAGCATATTCAGGGCAGAAATCAGGATTCCAGTGAAGAACTACAGAAAGACTTAAGAATTTTTATTGTCCAACTATGTAAATGTGACCCTATGCATAAACGCAATGAATTTGAGATGACAATTAATACTGAAGAATGAGACTCCAGTTTTATAGTAGGTTGTTCCAAGGAAGTATCTGCTTAATGCTTGCAGCTTCAGAAGGCTAATCCAGTATCAAGATCAAGAGAGAAAGAAAACAAAACCAAAACATAATTATTCCACATTATAAATCCAGTGTGCCCACATCTTGAATATACTATGTTGTGTTTCTCTTTTATAAAACAAAGATAAAATAGAATGGTTAAAAAAGAAAGTTAGAGAAGAGCAATAAGAAGTATAGGAAGAACTTGATTAAGACTAGAAAAAGATGATGGAGATACAAGTAAGTTTATGAAACAAAGCGACAGAGGGAATTAATTAGGTGCACGCAATGAAACTGGAAGGTAGAAAATTGCTCTTCACATAACATACTTTGAGGCTTATTATACATTTCTGAATACACAGAGAAACCTCATTCAGCTCTGATGTTCTAATACAGCTCTGATGATCTAAGGCTTAGACTACTTCAGAGACTCCCCCCCTTCAAAGAAACTCTTCATTGGTAGAGTTAACACGCACAAGCACGAGTACTGAGCCAGAACCACCACAAAAAAACCCAAATCCCCTCTTATGAAAAGTTCAGCATAGAGCTAAGGAAAACACACCCACTGTGATACAAGAAACAGGCCTAGCTGGTACCTAACAATGATACAGACGTTTTACAATCAATGAAATGTAATCGAGACTAATTTTATGTTATTTTAAATAAAATACATCAACTTGCATATTATGTTGAATGATTTTTCTTAATCTCAGTCTTTCAAAAAGCCTACATTCTCTCAAGAATCATTTTAAAGAAATAAATGCCATTCAATGCCATTGTTTTTTTTAAAACCTCCCCCAGTTTTATTTCAAAGATTGATCTTATCCTACAAAGAAAAGATGTGTTTATAGAAGTGTCCTAGTGAGACTATTTAGTGGTTTCTTCCCCCCCACCCCACTTTTCAGAACATGAGATTCCAAATTACAGAAATTGCTAAACCACCTTGTTTCAACTTAAGACTCAAGCTCTTAACACAGGTGAAAGTCACACTACTCAATAACACAAAAAAAAGGTCTGAAAGCTCCCCCCCAACCCCCAAAATTAGTAAAGAAATCCAATTCATGCCACCATTCATTGCTACACAAACTTCAACTCAGTGAACACTTATTTGATCTATTATTCAAACTCTGTGGCTCTTTTAGAGAAAACTTCAAGTATTTGCAATTTCAGAGAGACTATTTATTGATCCACTGGTGACAGAAGGAGAAGAAATGAAAAAATAAAAATCACTATTAGGTATTAGAAAATTATATCCTTGTAGTAAGGATGCAGATAAAAAAATGTTACCTCATCATGTGTGTATCTGTAATCTGCCTTCTTTGACTTCAGATCCCATAATACCACTGTTCCAGACTCAAAGCCAATTAGAAGCTGCAATAATAAGCAGATACATTAAGTCTTTATAAGGATAAGTAAAATAATATTATTTGCAATGCCTTTAGTTTTTGCCCGAAAGAGATGCAGGATAATACTACATGTAGTAATTGCAAGTAGTTATGAAGACAAAAATTAGTGAGAAGCCGTGAAGACCTCAGTGTTAGAGAGGTTTACTTTGTACTTGTCGTTCTCCTAAACTTCCAGCTAACACAACTGACATTCATGCAAAATTAGAACACCCCCCCCACCATTCTTCTGAAGAGTCCTTGGAAATCCCTTTGGAGTTCCAGAAAGGTCAACATTAAACTTTCCTAAGTGTATTCCTTCCTGAGTGAAAATGGGGGGATTTTCCTCACTGGAATTTGTTCTGCTTAGATTTGCTGGAAGAACACACTATCCCTCCTGAAGTTCTAGGTAATGGTTCATTGTCTATAAGGAAACAATGTAATATAAGCTTTCTCCAGATGTTAATCATAATTGAGATAACTGGCTAAAAGGAACACCAAGAACATTAGCTGTTAAGAAGAGGAAAGCTAGAGAGAAATTAAACAAGATAATTTTCCAAATAATCTTTTTGCTAGAAGCAAGATTAAACCATTTCTGCAGGGAATGAAGAGTCAAATTGCTCGTAATAATTAGTCTAACACATTATTGACTATCTAAGCACTTTGCTCTCCTGTCTTAAGTGACACTTCTCTTAATGAAAAGAAAACGAGGCCAACATAAGGTAGTAGTAACAGTCTTGGCACTTGTTATAAGAAGGCAATGCAGCTTTGTCTTTCATAGTTGCTGGATCTACCGTGAGATCTTCCCTTTGAACAATGTTGCTACAGGAGAAGCAGCTAACATTAAGTAGCACGCCTTCACTCCCACTTCTTTTCCCCAACATGGACATAAAAAAAGGAGTAGTTGGCTGCCGGGATTTACTTGCTGTTGAAAGAGCGTATTTCCTGTGAGCAAACAGAAGTGCCCTGAGGAGTGTCTTTCGTATTACAAGTTAGAAAACATTGCCTTCACACACATGCCATTGTAGTCAAGGATAGAGATCTAAATCAATATGGTCTATTGCTGTATCTAGAGGTTTTGCCTGGACAGTATTTTCAGCATGTTAAGATTTTCAAGGTGTACGGTTATTTCGAGTATGAAAAGTAACAGAGGATCTCCTACCAGCTTGCAGATAAAATATTTGATCTATTTCAGCACTATGCAGCACTAGAATACCCTAATAATATTAGACACATTTGATCTAGTAAAAGTGAGCATTAGATTTTTTCTCAGTGTCATGTATACTATTATTTTAAATTATCTTGCTTATTATAAGCCATATTTTATATTTTTTTCTATTTTAACTTTAAACATTAGAAAAATCACAGTGATTAAAAGGCTAATAGCATGACCAATTTTAAAAGTGAGTACACAGGAGGTTCTTGCAACCGCACAGGCTTTTTTCAGCAATATTTTTCTTATGAGAAAGAAGTGGAGTGTTGACAAAAAACAGTAATTCTTAAACTTTAATTGACAATAATTAAATGTGGGGTGAGGGTGGAATACACCAGAATAAATAGATCGTTTGTCTTTTCTGAAGTTACCATAGCTTCATTGCATTCATATTCTAGGGTCCATGATCCTGGAATGTGATTCAAACCTAATGCTACAGAGAAACGCATTAGTTATACACTTACTGCAGTGAGCTTCATCCCAATGAAAAAACACTCTACTCATGAAATTCTCCTTGTTGGACTGAAGCCTCAGGTGTCTAGGATACAAGCTTATAACTAGCATGCTATTAAAACATTCAAACCACTGCTGAGACAATAGTATCATTCCCTCTCTTCAGTTTTATCCACCACTAACATGTCAAATGAAAAGCAAGTAAGCCAAAAAATATTTCCCCTGTGTATGTGGAACAGCAGTAAGCAAAATTATTTTCTCTCTCCTTGAAGATTCTTCACAAATGGGAGTTCAAAACTCTAGGATATTTCTGAGACGTTACACTCAAAAATAATAATTCAGAATTTAATTCATCAATCTATTCAATCACTTATGCCTGATTAATCTAGAGCAGAGTCATTAATGAAAATCTGTTTAAAGTAGCCAGAGAGACCTTGATGCCAAGTTATAATCGTACTTTTGTCACGGGTTTACAGACTTTTGGAAAAGATACATGTAAGACTGCTGTTTTCAGTTCCTTCTTTCATATTTTGCTTCATTGTCAAAATTAAGGAAAAACCCTCCTGCTTACTCTTCAGTGCGGACCAAGGGATCTGAACAAAAGTTGCAGTAGACCACTAAGCTTTTCTAGATAACTATATGGGGCACACAAGTTCAAGAGGCTTAAAATCCTTCATAGAGTGGGTGAGCCACGTGATCCCATTCCAAGACTTGTAGAAGAGGTCTGTTACTTGAAACACAGATTTAGTCTTGCAACCATGACTTAAGTGGAGAATGTATGATTTGGTACTATGGTAATTGCTGTCGCCTAGAGAAGGCATACTAACATTTTAAGTCCTTGCTCTCTCTTAATTCATGAAGTCTTCACTGTGAACTAAAGTTATGTGTTCTGTTGGTTTTGCATGAGCCTCATAACAGATGTCCCAAAGCAAAGGGTAATACCTGTAGATTTACTTTAATACAGAAGGAATTTATGTCCATTGAGTTCATAGCTCAAGTTCTTCTTTGTGGCTGCTATGTCACAGGACAAAAATTGTCTTGCAAGGGCTTCAAGAATGTGTACTGTAAAACTTTTTGTCAAGATAAAAAGATGATTATGTTAATACTATCTCAAAAGAAGGAAGAGACAAGTCTAATACATAGCTCTTTCTTACATGTTTTAGTTGAATTGACTTTTCTGAAGTATCTAGTTGTACTACAGACCAGTTGGGTTTTAAGCAATTTGTTATAATCACTAGATGCTGTCTGCTAAATGGGAGTATGTTAGTTAGACCTGAAATCCCATAAAAACTGCTGCCTTGGATTAGCTAAACTAAAGAGTAGTACATGGTATTCTAGATAAATATGCTATATAAATAAGCATTTTAAAGGTGACACAGCAACACTCAAGAGCATTATAATGTTTATTTCATTTCCATCCCACTATTTCTGCACTCAGGTTATGATTGAGTTTCTTTGGTAACATCTTAATTTTTACCACCATAAGTAAAGTTCTTTGCTTTTGCTTTCAAGAATTTTTGTAATTAAGCACTTTCAGCTGTGTTTTCAACTGTTACTGATTACAAGATGCATTCAATTATTCCAGTAATGTGTCCTACAGTCATGTCAGTACCTTGCTTCATATTATTTTCAGAGCCTGAAACCTTGATTTAGCCTTCCTTTATGCTTTCAACACTGTCCTCATCTACTTAATCATTCCTTAAAAAGCAGTGGTATCTATACTTTAAAAAAGTCTTGCTTGAAAAAAATGTATTGAATAGTCTTTAAACATATCCTACCTTTCCTTCATCCATTGGATTGTCACTAATGTGGACAATAGGTCCTGGGTGAGATTTGGATGACCTAAACAAGAAATACTTACATTTAATTTAAAAAAAATTCCCCTGCCCAAAACTGCAATACAAAATGTTTGCAAGTAACACAGATTCTGCAGATATTGACTCCATCTAAGCAAGCTATCGACATTTCAGCATGGAGTCACTTTTACTTTTATCTTCAAGCCCATAAATACTGTCTATTTTTAGGCACTTAGTTTCTGTCTTTTTATAAGAAGGAAAGACTTATTTACTGCTTATTCACAACAGAAAAAAATTGCCATTAGCTTCACAATATCTATCTTAATATTTGTTGTTACAGAATTGACACAGTTGGATAAAATATTTATTTTTATGCTGGAAAACAGGTCTTGCCATTATTCATAAACTGCCCAAGCTGGGCATTGCCGAAACAAGACAGAGTTAAGATTTTATGTTGACTTCTTGCTATTGAAGAAGATGGACTAATGAAGGGCTGTGTTTGTTTCAACAGCCTTTGGCAAGTGGCGGACTTCATGTATGTTTTAAAGATAGACATAACATTCTGGGAACAAAATAACAGCACAGGAACAGCAGCACACAAGTATGTGTTCTCACGCACAAAACACTATACTTGCATACACAAATTTATTATTAAAAAAGGAGAAGCAATGACAATAGCTGTAAAAAATACTTCACTCATAGAATAGGCTTATTTAAATTTACATTTTCAGCCAGTAATTTTATACTCAGCATGCATCAGCCCTCTTACAATGCATACCTTTATACTTTGGGCTTTAATCCCAAAACTGTAGAAGTGACATGCCTGCCCAAGTACCAGCCACATCATATTTGAACATATATTATTTTTCTAGTTCTTTATCACTACAGATAATGATTTTTAGGTCTATGTTCATATTGTCTATTTTGTCTTTTTTTATGTCTATTCCAGGCACTATGATAAAATAGTGTTACAGGCAGTGTTAGATATATATTAACATTAACACTTCACATTTATGAAAATAAAGTATTTACATGACTATTTATGTACTTTGATCATGTATTTCGTGTAGTGAGACTAATATGGAGGCCACACTAGGTAACATGACATTTCTGCAACTGTTAACATCTGGGACGCCTCTGTTCCCTCCCCTCAACAGACAATACTCGATTAAACTCACAGTTCAATGGCTTTATTCCACATGATGACATAGCCTGAGAGAGTAAATGATTCCACATTGACAATGTGAATGTTTCCTCTTTCGGTACCCACATATAGCCATTTACTTTGGAAAGGCAGATGACAAAATGTTATTCTGAAAGAGAAAGCCAGCAAAATAGGAATTAGAAGTCTTTTAGATATCCTACACTTCAAGGTCTACGTTGCCAAAAGGTAGAAGAAAGGCAATAGGCAAACAGGAATAAATAAGACAAGTTACAGGTAGAGAAAAGTAGCAAAGCCAGCACATGACAAGAGATGCACAGACAATGTAAAAACTTAGAGTAAACAAGAAATAGAAATCAAGGTATTCTAAAACTATTAAGGCATTCAGATAAAAATCACACAGCCACCTTTGAAAGTTATCATACTGAATGTATTTGCTCAAGATGGCTGTCATTTTAAACTTAAAATACAATACTCCTGTGTTATAATCTATAATTCTCCCTTTGAAATCTATCTAACTTCAAGTTCTAAAGAACAAAGGATTTTTAGAAATAGCCTTATGCAGATTAAGCTGGTTTTAAGTGAGGGGACAAAGGCAGAAAATAAGGCATAAGAAATGTAAGTTTAGATGTAACCCAAAGTATCACCTAAAAAGCAAACCTAAAACCAATCCTAAACAATTATAGAAGTAATTTTAAAAGTAGTTTAAATTTGGGGCTATTATTTTACTTAAACCACATTTTAATTTTCTGCCTTATATTTTCTGCTAAAAGGAAATACCTGAACAAAACCCAAAAGCTAATGACTGTTTATACCAGCAGAGAACTCTTCTTTGACCATAGCTCCAGCGCAAATATTAGTATTTGAAAACTTGGTTCTTTCTGTCCTCTTGGGTCCTGCTTATTGTTTACTATTTCTTCAAAATTGATAAGGAAATAATGTCTGTAGGAACTGAAGCTTCTAAAGTATCTGATTTTTCTATACAACAGAAATACTAACTTGAAATTAGAGTCTAGAAACTTTCTGGAATCTGTAAACTCTAAACCATTTTAATCTGACAGGGTTCAATGTTGAAAGAAATTGCAAAACTACTTGGACTATCAAACTTGGGCCTTCAGAAATGTTTCAGTGATAAGGTATAATAGTTATTCAGTGGAAATTCATTCTGTCAGCTCTAATCCTTAGCTTTACAGATTTTTTTCTTTTTTCTCCCAGTTGGGCTCCCTTCGTGCCAAATCCATGCATCACTTCACAAGCCTGTTAATAATTATTTATGCAAAGAACAGCTTTAGATCCTTTGCATTAGATGCTGTATATACACACTTAACTTCAGCACAAAAGCAAAGGCTAACAGCAGCAATGAAAAAAATTGCTAATGGCTGAAAAGATGTTAATTTGTATTACAGGTTTCAAAAGTTAAGGCTTCTGTAGTAATACTACCTGGATCAAAAGTGTACCACTTTACTTTTGATATCACTAATTTCTTTCTAGTTAGGGAATGCAGTTGCTCAAGCCAATCTTTAATTTATCCATTTTCTAACTTCCTTGATTTCTTGTGCTTGAATATTTAAGCCAAAAAGACTGCACTAACTTCTTTCAGTGATGTTGCACAGAAAAAAGGACTATATACAAGATTTAAAGTGCTATTCCAACTTATAGAGGTTGTAACATTTTTACAAAGCACAGTAATCTGCAAACTCCACAGGTTAAAGACTTGAGTTTCCCCAACGTCCTTGAAAAAAGTATTTTATTGGAAGCCAAATCACATACCTCTGTACACGCACTTCCTAGGCAGGCCTCAAAACCTTACTGCCCAGTAACAGAGCTCTCCCACTACAAGCAGGTCATGGGGAAGGGGAAAGCGTTGCAGCATGAAGACATACACCCTCAGCACTCTGCAACACCACAGCTTCTTTTTGTGCCAGGACTCCATGTACCAGAAACAGCTGGCAGCCAGATCAACTGGATCTAAAAACAGGGCCTAGCAGCCAGAAAAAATATTCAGGGTCACGGGCCTATCTGTCTTGATCTGTGAGCTAATATTGTCAATTACAGTTGTCCAACACTTTCATTGCAAAAAACAATCCGTTTCATGTCATTTAAAGGTGGGCAAAAAATGTAAGTTGGGGCCGCAACTTTGATCGCTATAGCAAAAGGGCAACACTTAAAGTGTCCAACTCCCCCAGACTCTTGATACTCTTCTTGAATATGCAGCCATATTCAATTTATTGTCTCTGTGCAAGTGAGATTAATTTTGTCAAGAGTTAGCAAGCAATGAAATGATTCCACACCAAGAGTAAATTAGAGTTGAACAAGTAACTTCACAAAATGTTTACAAGCTCAGAGGCAGGAGATTGAAGAGACGTCAAAGTGGTTAAGTATAGGCACATATAAAATAGGGTTCTTAACCTTATCCTTCAAAGTGTGCTTTTACCAGTCTTCCACAATCAGAAAAAAATTCTGGTATGATTTTTACATAACCTAAAAAATATTCTTAGAGCTTGTGTTTCACAGAACAACTGATGACTAGTTAAATTCGAAAGGAATTTGTCATGCCGATCCTGCTATAATGAAAGAATCACCATTTCACCTTGAATGTGGTAAATGTTACCCCATTTGCAAATATAGTTTTATTTGCTATTTCTTTATTTTCTTAATAAAAAAAGTATGTCTTCCAACTTCCAGAAATTCAATGATATTTTTGTCTAGAGTGATTCATTGCAGGTAACTGCATTTATTTTAGCAATTTACAGAATAACATTTCCAACATTGAAGTCCATGTACTGAGCTTCTTTCTCTTCAGCAATTAAGGCTTCACCTTAAACTATGTAGAATTTGAGCAACATTGGAAGTCTTACAGCCCCCTTAAAAACTAAAATTCAGTGAAGCTATGACCACCTGAAGGACCAGTGACAACATACTAGTGTGCCAACATACAGGCTACATTCGGCGGCCTTGCTGGCTCCATTGAAAATTGGACTGAGGTTTAAAGGGATTCAAACTTGTTTTGGAGGATGGAAACAAAAGGTCAGGGTCTTCTTGGTGGTGAGGCAATACTTGCTTATTTAACACTTCGTCAAGGACATCATATATTTTTTCCCTGAAAAATGCAGATTTTTCTTTCAGAAACCTACCCTTCTGCCACCACAAGATTAGAATAATAAACTCCATCCATAAAATTTTAAGGTCAACAGAAGTGGAAGTTGCCATATAATGCTCTGGCCATTTCTACCACTCAAGCATTCTTCCCCCTCTCTCCCTACCCACAAATGTATATGTACATAAATGTGGAAAATGCAATCACTTGTTGGGAACAGATCAAAAGGACTACAGATGCAAAAATTTTTTACTTGGGCTGAGTGTAATTCTTCTTTGCACACAAACCGCAACTGCCTGAAAACAATGTATCAGTCAAAAGCAGAGAACCACACTCTTCTCCTGTATCAAGCCATTCTGGCCAAAAATACTAGAACAGAAGCACCTATAAGAAATAGACCAGTTTTGTACATCTAAAGAGACAGTCTTGGACTGTCTGAGCCAGTGATCACAGAAAGCTGGCTTTTGCAGGCAGTTCTTTCATGGCACAAAGATTCCTCACATTATCTCCAAGGAAATTTCAGCTACCACAGTAAGTATAGTGCATTTTATGAAGCGGATTGACCTTTCAGCATAATGCAAGTATTGTGCACAGCACTTTATTCCAAATATTTCACTTCCCCATACCCGTACAAAGAAAAAAAAATCCCTTTATAGAAAAAAAGCAATGCTTTAAAGAGATTTTTTTTTAAATCTGAAATCTCCAGTATGATTTTAATATATGCTAACATCACTGCTAAAATGAGGTAGTTATGCAAACCCAAAACAGTCAGGGTAATTCTAAACTGTACTGTAGCTGTACTTTTCCCTAAGCACAAAATCTTCCTCCTCACTGCATACATATTGCAAAGCCACTTCTTCCCCTGTCCCCCCCTTCCAAAAAAATAAAACCCACAAGAAATTTCACTTTCCTGTGAAATGAATTTGTAAGAGTTGAACCAATAGTTCAAGAAAACAAAATTATATACAGAAAACCCAGTGGTACACTAGCAGCGGAAAACATTGATAAAAAACCCTCACAAAATATTTCTGGTTCTTAATAGCACAAATTATATTTTAAGTACATTGCTTATGTGAGAGTATTAGCAGTGACAGGAGAGTCTTTAAGAAGCTGTTTGTAAACCTACTGAAAGGATTTCCTTTCTTAACTGCAGACCATGCGTCTTTTCTGATAATCTGTGAAAGTTAATTAAGAAAAATCTTAATTGCGGTTGTTTTGCAACATGTATCAAAATAGTTATTTCAGTAATTGACAGTATTCCCTAGAGGAATTTAATTACAGAAATATCAATCAATTTATTAAATATCAACATTCAATATTAAATATCAAACAATTTATTAAATTAAGATGTAAGCCAAAGAATCAGGCTTTTAAGGGAAATATTAAGTAAAAATGACAGGCTGTTATCTTGAGTGTATTATTATGACAACAGAAATCCTTCTAAATTAACCTTTACCTTTCCTTAGTCTACTGCATTATGAAGTATTATATGTTCTCCAGAATTTTCCACTGCTTTAACAAAGCACAGTGACAAATACTTTGATGAACGGCAAACACTAGGAACAGGTTTTATTTTTAAGTCACTAAAACTATTTCTAGAACCTCAGGCTATCATTATACATCTGCAGTTACTGTAATTACACTAGCTGCTCAGATTATTATTGTATACACAAAATAAGCATTTTCTACAAAGAAAAGTGTTAAGCTACCCAAGTTGTATTCTGCATACCTCTATCTTCAACCTTTCATGCATGAGAGAGCCACCATGTAAAAATTCAGAAGCTGAAAAGTTTAATTCTTATGTTAGGTTAGACTCTGCATCCATGGTCTCTTGTCAAGTCTCCAATGGGCATAAGAAGTCAAGAGCCAGTGTCAGAATGACATACTGATGGAAACAAATAGTGGCTGTGATTTTGCCAGACTACTGCAAGAGGTCTATTTCCATATCTGGTAACTGCAATAAGCTTAAAATATCTACTTGCATGAAAAAGGCCTGAAGGGGCAGAAGGCACATGCAGAGGAAGAATTCTTCAATGCATCCCAAAAATTGTGCCCCACAAAAGACCATGTGGATAAATGCAGTATATCATAGAAACTGGACCAGGTACTTCAATTCCATTTATATCCTATAACAGCACCCCAAATGATGCTTCTCCAAATATGTTCACTTGAAGGGCTGCCTCTAAAGGCAGCTGAGAAGTACCTATGTTCAGTATCTGAGTTGTGGTGTACACTGGTGGTGTCAAGATGGAGTAATGGGGATCCAAGAACAGAAATGAAATTGTCACCACTGATGTGATCAATACTAGAGCCATTTAGATCATTTTCCAGAAAAAGGCTCAATTTTAGAGGTTTTTTAGGTTACTACAGCTATTTGTATTTTTACGATATAATGTTCCTAATATATTTCATGGCTTATATATTCTTTCCTTTATGGAGTCACATTTCACCTCTCCATTTTAGGATGGCTTTTCAAGCTTCAGTTGTACTTCACTCAGAAGGGGTCTCCAGGTTTTATTTATATACAAAAAGAAAAGGGCCGCTTCACTGTTCGTAATGCTGACAGAAGACCAATGCACACATGCCTCTTGAGGCAACTGATTTGAAAACTAAAAACATTTTTCAATATTGAAGGAATTCACACCAAATACCCTAAGGATTTAAGGATCTCTTACCATTGATAAAATCCCCTGCACTACAAATTTATGAGCTCCTGTTGGTGTATCTGACATGACTCAAAAAGTAACCAGATCTTTGGCATCAGAAGACACTTGGGTAGCATGCTGTAGCACATGCAGTTCTGGCTGAACCTTTCATCTGGGAAGTCACACACCACAACTTAAAAAAACAGCCATGTCAGAGATGTAGCTTTCCCATGGGGGACAGAAGAATTATGCCCATCACTGATGGAGAAAAGTCTGTCAGACAGGCAGGGCTTAAAGACTAGAGGTCGAATTCTGCCCAGGAACATGGCAGTTGGCCATTATGTGCCTCATACCACTGTGAAAGTCATCAGTGTACAAGGAAAACAGCTAACAGGACAATGGAGACAGCTTTTAAAAACTGTTTCTTAGAAACCTGGAATCTCAGAGTAATAGGACTCAGCACTTCAGTTCTGCCTCAGTGCCAAAGGCAGCAGAAGGCAACTGATGCAAGTGCAGTTCCATCAACTGCACTGACATGTGGGACTCTGCATGCATGCACAGCCTCAAGAAAACGTTTTTTTCAAAGGAATCTCATCTTGCATGAAAGAGACATTCACGTCTGCAGCAAATCCAGACAGTCAAGAAGTTCATTTTCTCCTGCTAACTTCTTGAAAGAAAACTTCTAAATACATCATCTAGTGGATCACCATTGAGTAACATTTTTAAGTCCACCAGGTAAAAGAAGGCTTTATATGACACCATAAAGCAAGCAGACCCAGTGATCATTTCCTTTCACTCAAGAAGAAAGCCAGTTTTAAATGTGTAAAAAACTTAGTTACGTGTGAAAAACTTAGTTGTATCATATTAAACTTGTACTTGGTATATCATTGACTCTGCAAAGACTCCAAATATTTAACTTCTAAGAAGTATTGTTTGGATATGTATCTATAATTCCTCTGTTAGTTACACTATAATCCTACCACAAAACACATAGGGCAAAAGGGGAAAAAGCCAGCCCTCAAACAAAGGTTGAAAGCGAAACAGTGATATTGACACACAGAAAGGGGAAGAAAAAAAACACAACCAAAACCACACGATGTCTATCATCACCTGCTCTCACAGGCAAGAAAACCTGTATGTCCTTCTGCTATCCACAAAGTGGCAGAATTGGTCAGTTTATAAATTCAGTGAGGTGGAAGGAAAAATTCACTCACAACTAATGTCTGCTCATGCACGGGCTGGGTACAAAGTTAGTCTAAAAAGGTAAGGTATGTGTCATAAGAAAAAGTTAAGTCTTGTTAACTCTTGTAAACACAAGTGGGATTTTTTCACTCACTGTAGACAGAGTTTGTTTTAAACACAATGCTAAAGTTGCTGTTTACAGCAGGATACAAAACCAGAGATACTTAAAGCATAATTTTGTAACTAAATTGTGCAGTTTCGTACTGAGGAAAACAATTTAAATCCCACAGCACAAAAGTTGACATGTTAAAAATTAAACTGCTACCAACGTATTCAGTGATTGATATGCAAAGTACTCGCACACTAAACAGTCAGTTTTATTTTTATGCTACGATTCTGGTTCTCGTCTTTATGCTAAGTCAAAGCAAGTAAACTATTTCTTTTGGCATTAGAACACAGAATATCAGCTCAGGAAGGATGCAAGTCTTGGATAACTAAACAAATTTTTAATATTTGTACATAAAGCTGAGTGGTTTGGGGTTTGGTTTGCAGCAAAGGAGACTCAAATTCATCATCCCACACCACCTTTTTGTTTTTTTAATCAAGTTAGTCTGTCACTTCACCCTCTCTTAAATTGGTTCTGTGAAAGTCCCTGACTCATTAGTGATGTGTGTTTGACCTTTCACACCTTAGATCAGCACAAAGTTTAATAGTTCCTGCATGGCAAGAAAACTAAAGCCAGACTGGATATCTATCTCACAACATGCTTTCAATATTTACTCTAATAAGAAGTGTTAACTATGCTTATTTTCGAGTTAATCTAGCCTAACATTAACATTTGCTACTAAGTCAAAACAAGTTTGACATAAGGCTTGCATTACATGTGAACACACAACAATTCTATGTGTAGGATATTTGTACAGGTATGTAGATGACAAACTACATTGTGATTCTCTAAGATTTCTTCAGTGAAGTACAAAACCTAGGATACTAAATAAGTTCACACACTGAATTGTGCGTTCTGCAAAGAGGTACTACTTACACACTTTTAACTTGCATGACAGGTCATGCAAGCAACCGCTCCCATGTAAGCATCGTTATGCATTTTTTTTTCCTGGTCCCTAGACACCGCTTCCCACAGTCAAGGAACAGTGGCCAAGCGTAGTATGACATTGGTTTAATACGTCTAACTTTTGTCTGATATGTGTATGATATGAACATGAAGCAGTGCAAAACCCACACTAATGCAACAGGAACAAAAGGCTAGAAAACTTGCAAACCTAGCTTGTTTTGCACTGTGCTTTGACATCTGCCAGTAATTTCAACTAACAGATTTGTTATACATCAAAAACGTCATCAATCACCAGTTCAGAAGACTTGCTTCAAATTACTAACCATCACTGGTACAAAAGGCAGTCAAGAGCTATGAATCTATTAAACAGCCAGTTTCTTATCTACAGATACTCAACTCATTTAAAGATTCAACAGAAAGCAGCATCTTTAAAGACTCGTGGCCACTACTTTTAAAGAAGTGTTTTGCTCAGATCTAAAAAGCTGCAAGTTACCCAGTGAAGACTTTTTCCACAGCTCAGAAAGAAGTCTGTAATGGGCATAGAATTATTTTAAAAGAAAAGCAACTCTTTCTCACAAGAACTCCTCCCTGTTTTTAAAAATCATGAGTAGAAAAGCAGGAATTCACAACACTTTCCAGTCATATACTAGAGACTGCATTCTGAATTAGTTTACAGGTAATTTAATACTCTAATTCAATTTTCAGGTAAGTATACAAAATACTTAACACATACATGACACAAGCATTTATAAACAAGCTATATCTGTTTTTTATTCCTTGTTTGAAAGACATTCAAAACAGGCCTGAAAGCAAGCTAGCCAAACTAGATTACCAACAGGAGAAACAAATATGAAATCTAGAAATTGCATTGTTGAACATCGGGCAGTAATTCTTCCATATGGCTAAAAGCAGAGAATTAGCCAGAGCTGGTAAAAGGCTGTGCCAGGAGAATACAGAATTCATTAACAAGTCATAGCCTTATTTGGGTTTTTTGGTTTTTTTTAAACATAGTTCAAGAATAGTTTTCAAGACTAGAATGTCCTTTAACCTGGGTAGCTAACTGCTACAGTTAGCTTTCTATGCTACAACCAACCTTCTAGTTCACATTTAATCCTTACACATTAAACTCTGATTTGGAAACAAAATTTGATTAAAAATTGGCCTGTGACATGTTGAGCTCAACTCCTATTAAACAGGACACAAATACTGCTTTTCCGCAATGTCAACATACTTCCAGGTACTCCCAATCAGGTATATAGTTTTAAACCTTAGCATCTACAGACTCCTAAAGCAAATACTGATATAACTGGAATAGTTGCTTCAGTCATGTAGTAAGATTTGGTTGGCTTTGTTTCCCCTCCAAAGACATTTTTTCCAGTTTGTTAACTTATTTATTCTTTTACCCAAACTAATTTCCAA
>NW_008824004.1:609123-618736 GCF_000699105.1 Pygoscelis adeliae
GGCAAATTAAAGTATCATTAGAGAAGATATTGCTACAAGGCTCTGTTGTAGTATTTAATATTGTAAATAATTTCTGTTTGAGACGTTAGTTATCCTTAGGAGCAAATCTTAATCCCACAACATAAGTTATTTAAGAGATTTTATTAATTAGGTATCTAACAACTCGGTGCTTGTGAGTTGAGAAGACCCAGTTTTATTCATGAACACTCTTCTCAATAAACTTAGTAGTTAATATACATCATAAAAGTGACTTAAGCAAAGCCCATTTACTTCAAATTCACATAACATATCAAACCTATTAGGTATAATTAATTACTAAGAACTCTTATGTTATAAAGACACCTATTTAGAATTATTCAACAGTGAATTTGTGCAATTCTCTAAAGTTCAAAATCAAAGTAATTCCCTAGTAATGAGATTACACTTTATTTTATAAAGCTTTATTTTATAAACTAGTCAAAAGAAAACAGAATATTTGAAAACAGTTAACAGTCATCCAGCATGACCTAATAAGTGGCTATGACAATGTATCGTTCTGGGATCTTAGTGTTCTGGCTACTTCTATATGCTATTATAATGGGTACTTTAAGATTAAAATTACTAGAAGAATAAGCCCTTGTCTCAAACTATACCTTCACCACTCTTGGTAACTAAGGCGCTCTCATTACTTATTTTAGCAAGGCACAGGTTTTCCTGGAAAAATCAGTACTCTGTCCAAAATTAATAACAAATACAACCACTGAAGTGCCATGAGTGACCTAGATTGCTCTCCACCCCCGCCCCTCCTTCTGGTAAGAGTACACACAGTTCAACTCCCTGTGACAGGTTTTGCTAGTGAGAACACCACATTTACAGAAAAAGATGGTTTAAAACTTCCACTCTGTTTAACCAAAGATATCCATACATCTAAGACTATGCCAGCTTCCAACAGATTTGCACACAATCAGAATCACCTCCTCAGATATCTATTTTTAAAGCATTAGGTAGAAGCCAATGTCCAAGTGTGGTTTCAGGCTGCAAATCCGAATTTTATATTGACACTTAAGTAGGTGCTACAGGTAAGAGAAAAGTCATTTAAGAAAGAAGGGGGAAGGGAAAGGGAGAAAATTTGGTTTGGATACACCACTGCATCTCATACAGGTGGACATTCCTCGTTACACTAGAGGTTGTGAATTGCATTTCTCTTCATTTGATTTTTATGCTGCATAAAGGAACACCGTCACTCCCTTGGGGGACAGAATTTTGCTCTGTCAGAGCTTTCTGTTGCGCATAACAGTTTAAAAAACTTCCAATTAAAAATCGAACTAGTTTTCCTGTTGTCTTGTTGGTGCATATATACACACACTTTCTTTTGTTCCAGAGTTCCTTTGGAGACATACATTGAAAGTCTTCTATCCCTCCACATTTTAAAGATGGGGAAATTGACGTTCAGCAATGCAATATACAAAGTCATAGAAAAGTAATCTCAGTTAAGGTCACTAGTGTGTCTACTCACAAGTACTTTCAGCTCTAACAGCCTGCAACTCAAACCCAATGTAAATCCAGTTTCAATTATCTAACAAGTTATGAGTTGGATTGCATTAATAAATCTGATCTTACAACAGCACATAGTGTGATGGTAAGGTGGAAAGCAATGTAATCCAATCCTTACCGTTCTCGGTTAAATTTGAGTGAATGAAGTATAGCAGGTCTCTTCTGACGTAAGTTCCACAGGTGTAAGGTATCATCAGCCAAGGCACTCACAAGAGCTCCCTATGAGAAAGAAGAAGTTTTAGTCGACTTAGGTTTATAAACCTAGTAACAGTATATCATCGTCATAGTGGAAATACATTACTTATTTGCTACCAGAATAAAAAAAAAATTATAAGCATGCTCATCAACACCATAGCACAGGTAAGTGCTAAGTAGTAGTAACAATGCGATCACGTGTCATTCAGCTCACTCACATTTGGTTCAGTGCTATACTGGGGGGTGATGGGGAAGGAGAAGCTTTTTCCAGTGCGTGCACATCACTTCCCTCATGCCCACCTCTGTAGAGAAATTAAGCAATGAACTCAACCACTACTATCTATGTGCTGACAAAGCTAGTGAGGTTTGACTTCACCATTCCTCTGAGCTAGAAGTCCCTCTACAAATCTGGCCCCAGCTAGCTCAAGAACAGCACTGCTGTTAGATCTCAGCTGCTATACCCCTAGAAAAAACACATCTGAAATTACTGAGGGATCAGATTAAGCATCATTGCTCAGCTCATGTCTAAACCAGTAACTCTATCAAAATAAAATTAACTACCTACTGAAACTGTTAGTACTATTGAAAATGTACTTTACTACTTCAAGAGATAACTTGCAATGTTCAGTGACATGAACAAATATTCCTAGGAAAAAAGTTCTTGCTTATAGCAAAAGAGTACTCTAGAGACAAAGATATTTTCAGCAGTTAGTCAAGCATTTTCTAAAATTAAAAAAGTTAATTTATTTATAATTGTTATTACTGTTTGCCATTCATGCTGAGAATCACTTCTGTTAGCTGATTTTGATACTTAATGAGAAATGGAAGAAAATACACTATCTGCTCTGAATTATGGAATATGTACATCATTTTACTAACCTCATTAATTAGGAACTGAAGCTGGATTACTGCAGCTCCACTGTCATGTTGGCAGTAGCATTCAACTCCTGGCCGACCAAAGCTGGAATTGGTACCATTAAGGAATATTTGTTGTATGTAACACAGGAAAAAACCAAACACCATAACCGACATTGTCACTTTCACTAATACTGCATTCAAACAGGTTAACATCCTGCTTCTAGCTAGTGCACTCAACATTTAACCACATAGACCTGAGTGATCACCAAAAAAATAATTTATAAACAACACAAAGTAACACAAGAGTTGAGGCCCATCTTATTTATCCCCATGGAATACAAAAATTATGTATAACTGCTTAACTTAGTTATTTAGAGGGATTCTTCATAAATGAGAACATAGGAGAATGATGAAGCAGTTATTTTAGTAGTGTTAAATATCAGGACTAGTATAAAAGGAAGTTAATCTAGATAAGCATCATAATCAAATGATCACATTTTTCAAGTGCAAAAGGAGCTTTCTCTCCTTTTTAAACACTACTTACAGATGAAAGAGCTGAATAATGCAAGGCATGTTAAAAAAACATGCTGTGACAGAGATGATAAGATCAGTAGCCAAAATACAGGAGTCAATGGGAAATTATGTATAATGTAAATTCCAGGATCTCTGTATCAAGACTTCCTGGATTCACACCAACTATGAGATAACAAAAGATTGTTCATTTTCCTCCCACACATAAATCAGTCCTATACTTCCATAATGAATATCAGTTAGAAGCAGCAGCAACACAGATTCTTTCAATTCTCCACAGTTGATTCATTTATTAGTTGCAAAGATTCTGTATTTCAAATGTGGTTATCCCCTTTCTTCTGATATGAAATTAAGGCAATTCTCCAACCTCTAGGAGACATAGCAGAAATAACACAAGTCATGCTTGTGTTTCATGCAAAACACAATTTGCATTAATTATGCAAAGCAGTCAGTATTTCATCATTATAGTATACCCAGGGTTTCTGGAGTATAGTTTGACAAAGAGCTGAACACCTCTTATTTTAAACAAGGACCTTAGTTTTTGGAAGAAGGGAAATAATTCCAAAGATGTATGCAAAACAGGGAATATAATGTACAATTTGTTCTCTCAGTATACACTAGAAATTAATAGAACAGTACAATTCTCACCCATTCTGCAAGTTTTCCATTTTCTGTGAAATTGTTGATCAAAACCAAAGTGGATACAAACACTCTTAAAAATATATGCATTCACACTAGAGACAGTTGAAAGGCTTAAGAGACTATTAGGTTGCATGCAAATCAAAACTCAAACGCATCTCCTGCTCAGCCTCTAAGCGGAAAGATAAAACGTAAGTAGAACTACAATAGGAACAAGTCTGCTTCAACACACCGCAATATTTTAACTTTTAAACTTCAATCACGTTCTTCTCCTAGACTAATGAATCTGCATAACATCCAGCTAAATGATGAGAGATATACTAGACAGATGCTGAATAATCCAGCAAACTTAATACCAGCTTTCTTCCCCGAACAGAATTAGTAATTTAATTTTGTTCTGGCATGGAAAGGCTTAAAGAGCCAGCTTGCCTCACCTGTTTTTTCCCTTGTATTTTAAATTCTTATCAATATGTTTCCTGTACAAAGAAGTAACCTGTATTCCACTGACAGTTTATAGCTCTTAAAAAAAAAAGACAGACAGATCTTGAAACTTGGGGGGGGGGTGGGGGGGGGTCCCCCTAAATGATACCTTCCTACACAAACTCAGAATACTTCTAATGTAAAATCATTGCTTTCGCATTAACTATGGACTGACTACACAAATTGCCAGATTGGAAAAGATATACCCACAAGGAATATCAGAAGTTTCAGAGCAGATTTGCTTCAGCTTTGCTCATGCTCCTGCATTCACTTGAATTAATAATTATTTGCAGAAATAGACAAAAAGCAATTTCTGAAAGTGAAATTCAGATGTTTGTGGGAACTGAATTTTAAAACTTGTTATTTATCTGCACTGACACAGGTAGTTTTCTAACAAGAGAAGATTTCCCTAGCCCCTCCCCTGAACATTAGCTTCCAGCATAATTAAATGTAACCCTTGTTCATTCACCCACCCACAGTTTATTTGGAATTGAGGCTTTACAGCTACCTTGCCTCAAAACAAGACGAGTATGACCCAGAAAAACAGAGAAGCCCATGGATTCCTCTGGTTACTCCAGCCTTCAAATCCTATCCCTCAAATGTTCTCTTTAAGCATTTCTGATACAAGTATTTCTGGAAGCACTGTTATAACTAGTCAGTAGAAATTTCAATATTAAGAGTACTCGAATGTTTCTTTAAACAAAAAATCCTTTTGCATTTTCCAGGACACCTGAACCAGTTCTCTCTAGAAATCAGTAAATATGCAGCACTGGGAGTAAGTTTACACAAGCTTTAAAAAGAAGCTTGCTCTGAATGTTTGGCAAATCAGTGGAAGCTTCATATGCAGATCTGAAAATAGAGTTTGGCCTCTTTTATAGTGCTTACAGTTATCAAAAAAATAAAAATAATCCTTGCAGCTAGTCCCATTTACTTCCTTTACCTAAGGATTATGTCATCTTCACTTTTTCACCTAGTAGCTAAAATTATTCTTCTCAGCTCAAATTAATATCATCCTCCTAACCAGTATTAATCTTCTTTTTTAAAGCAATGCAAAGCCTCCCAGTTTTGCAGGGTATGCTGAGTTGAAAAAGCGCACCACTTAAATACTGACTGTAGAAGGATAATAATACACACCTGTTTCAGTACATGTTAAGCATTTCTCAACCACACAAAACGGGCAGCATCGCAGGGAATGCAGTTTGTCCAAATCCTCTATACTTGCATATGTGTGCTTAAGGCAAGAGAGCTCACTGTACTAAGCAGTGATCATCTACCACATAGTAGTCCCCAAAACAGGCAAAAATTATAATGAATAATGACAAGATGGGCAAACCATTTTAATTTTGTGGACAGGAGAAACTCTCTGCCAAAGACCTAGGGTAGCTCTAGAGGAAAGAGTCTGCTCTGAGCAGTTTTCTAATCAAAGACCCATCCCTCCTCCTTCACTTCCAAGCATTTCTTTCACTACTCCTGCTTCATCCCCTATTCCAAATATTAACAAATTGGTTAAATTAACAGCTTCTCAGCTGTACCTTTGCATATTGCTTCTGTGTTCCCCACCACCATTAGGAAATTAACCCTGGAAAACACTAGTATTTCATTGTCTTCACTGCATGTTTTTTGAAAAAGCAAGAGACAAAAGCTGTGGCTGAGAGAAGGAAGAGATAATGCACTCACGTCCTAACATCAGCGTTCATTTTCATAACTGCTACGAGTGCAGGTCATACATAAGAAAAGCACAGTTTCATGCTAATTTAATATCACATGACACTGATTTTACTTTGATTTGTGAGAAAAGGCAACAGCTCCAAAAGATTTTTTTTTCCAAACAAGCTTCAGACCTAAGCTTACACTTTTTTCCCAGGCAAAATTAAGGCATTTCAATTAGTCATATGTGAGTTCTCTCTGCAAAATATTCTTTTTAAAAGTTATTACTATTATCTACATAGCTTATCTACATAGGAGCAACTCAGTGCACGTCTGCCCTTAGAAGTGACATTTTGAAAGAGAAAACTGATTTCAGAATATTTATGACAGACTCAAAAGAACAGTCCTTTTTTTTTTCTAATTCTTTAACTTAAGTTACTCTAAGCAGACTTAAGGAATATTGGGTTCTTCTTCACCTGTGGTTGACCCCTCTGACATAGGAGACAGTTGCAAAAACTGTAGCTATCAATACAATTCCTAGCATAAGTCAGTTATGTATACAGAGACACATTTATAATATACTTTCCAAACAATCACCACACAGATATATGCATCTTCATGCCATTACAATGCTATAAAAAGTTTTGATAGTACAGCACAAGATATGGACCATGCTCCTATATCAGATTTGCCAGTTATGATAGCTTGAGATCAAGACAAATCTGAAACTGTAGCAGCTTTTAAAATTCATTCCTAGATACTTCTCAAAACTGTAGCTGTAACACCTCACAGTATTTAAACATTTGACAATTTTGATGCAAAAAATAGATCTCCGACTAGAGGAAAACATACCAATGATCTGAACTGCATACAAAACACTAAGGGCAGTAGATTACTCACACTGTTTTTCTGTATACCAGTCTGTAACATATAGCTCTCCAGGACTGCATATTATATCTGCATGTTTTACTATAGTCATTGCTATGTAACAGTTTTCCACTTCACTTAATCAGACCCCAAATTATTTTTATAGGCAGCAAAGCCACCACTTACTTTGCACACACTTTTGTATGTGCTTTGATTGTGGTCTCGAAGAATTATTGTAACAGAAAAAAACACACACTGATGGTGAGTTTCCCAAATAGTATTCTAAGTACATAAAGATTAAAAGTCTGTCTGGTATTACTCACCATTGCCAAGTCTGGATACAATCCAACAACAGATAAAAAACAAAGACTTAATTTATATCAAGTTACAGAGTACCATAAAGTCCTGGTGATACATCTAAGCAGGACCGAAGCAGTACAAGAGCAGCTTCACGCAACTTTCCTAACTGTTTGTCCATCTTACCTGCACCTAATCAGTATTATTACTTGCACATACAAAAGCAAGCTCTCTCACAGAAACAATCTCATAAAGAACAATCTATCAAGACACACAGCTATTTAGCACGAGCGTTATTCAAAAAGTCAGAAAGTACTACAGTCAACACTGTCTACAAAACTAACTTTGACCTTTCCCATCCATGTATTACCAAACAAGATAAAATAAAAATCCACAAAACACTTTCGGGAGAGTTTTAGACTTCATACCAATCCTGATACGGTATCACATCACTATTTTTCAACAACTTCAGGATTACAGAGTTTCCTTCTAAAGCTTTAGGCCTGCATAGCATCTTGCTGTGTTTTATCACTCAGCTAGGCAGGTCTTTATTCCTCCCCATGTCTCAGTATTTATGTCTGCAAAAGTATACAACAGTATCTAACATTTCAGATCCACTTTCCTGTATGTAAATAACAGCACCAAGCAAAAACAAACTAGGGCTTTAAAGCTGAGATTAAAGTTTGTCAGGTGGAAATACTATCAAATTACCGGTAACAATTTACTATGGGAATTCCAGCCAGACCACTGTGATGCATTCTCCTTCTGCCAGCTAAGGAGAGTGAGAAGGCAAGAAAACTGACAGTAAGGAAACAGGATAAGGAACAGGAAGACATCAGATACAGTCAGAAGACACTGGCTGCAGCTTCCGTGCAAATATAGCACTAGATATCTAGATACAGTTTGACCTTGTTACTTGGACAGAAAAAAGTCAACATTACATATCATACTTGGAAACCAAATCAAGTGTCCCTAGAGACTAAAGAACTATAACTTCCAGGCAATAAAAAAATTTACATTCAGCTTAATTCTCTTAGTCATAAGGATGAACAATGCAAGGCACCTCAGATACGAAGAGGCTAAGATCTCAGTCCTGGAAGGTTACCAAGAGGTTTTTCCCAAAGGTCTTCCCTTCTCTTGGAGAAGGAGGGGGGGAAGACAGGAAGGTAAATTGAAAGAGATCATTTACATGCCAAAATACTGGAAAATGCATTATTTTTCTCATTTTCTAGGAATCTTAACATTATACAAAGTTTACAAATATTTTTGAGCATAATGGCTATTCAGTGTTTTATTTTTTTCAGTAACAATGAAGGCTGAGAAGCTGCATACAGATACTTTATGTTTGTCCAAAAAAGTATTTGAGATGCATTATTATGAAATTATTTAACACCATTTGAGTTCAGCAGTTTTTACATCCCCTGACACTCATAAGAGTTCATGCTTTCCTGGGGGGAAAAATCATCTGTCCTTTTTCTGTTGGGGGGAAGGGGGCAACAACAGGTATGGTATTTAAGCAGTTGATGCTAGATCTTATTACAAATATCATATTAGCTTAACAGGTTACAGCAAACTACTACTGCTGTTTGCTACTGCAGCTTTAGAAATTCCAGTGAAGTGGTGACTACACAACTGCCTGGAAGCTGAATTTCTCAACTTCCAAACCAGCTACCAATAACATTAGTTCCTGCATAAATGCAGATCAACTTCCCTAAGTATTCACTTTGTTTATAAAACAATGCTCAGCTCCTTTAAACATCAGAAGCCAACCGATTTAATGCTAACTTGAAAAAAATCTTAGATTGAAAGGGTGAAAAAGGAGCTCTGTTTTGAAAAAAATACCAAAGTGCATAGATCTCAGTTAAAGTTCATTAACTACTTTCTGTATACAGGAAGTTTCAGCAATTTTAAAGCACTAAAGAATTTTTTTTGCTTAGTTTGAGTTATATATATTAAAATTAAACAATTATTGAACTAGTTTGCACAGAAACTGATAGGGAATGGATAGTAAGCAGTTACTTATATCCGATCCATTTTCTAACAGTGATAATAGCTAGGAGTCAGAGTACATCTTAAACTTCAAAGTTGCTTACATAAATATGCACAAATACAGTATTTCCCAAACAGCTATGAAAATTGCCAGCAAATTTTCTGTAAAGGCTGTATTTGGTAGAATTTTCTCATAGCTGCCAGTGAGAGGCAATCGTTCATTAGAACAAGATGTAATTAAGTAGTACAAAAGCAAACAGGATTAAAAATCTGTGATTTGAAAAATCAAACAAGAAACAAAATTGTTTTTAATGATGTTTCTATATGCACAATTCACAGATAGCAAAGCATGCTGTTAAATGAAGAGGTAAATACATCAATTTAGACTAAACAACATAGTATTTTCAAAAAGCTAACAAGGCTACAGGCTTTCCTTGATTTTACTCACTTTGTTTTCTGATCCAGGTTCCACTACTACGAGGTTCTACTACTTTAGCCTAAAAGCTGTATTTCAGCACTAACAATGCAAAAAAGGTGACTAATCTGATACTTTTTTGAGTGAGGTGGAAGAAAAGGA
>NW_008824004.1:618754-624157 GCF_000699105.1 Pygoscelis adeliae
AAAGAGTAGGAAATTGCTACAAATACATCTGCGTAATGGTTCCTCTGACTACACAAGGTGCAGTGGAATGGGTGGTAACTGCTAAGTCACTCAAGTTTTTCCAAAGACTATATACAAAAGAAGAAACCCAGGAAATAATTATATATTTGGAAAGATCTTCATCAAAATTCAGAGGCAAAGTCTTTGTATTCTGCTGCATGGTTCCAAGTCCTCCTCATCTGTCATCCATTTAAACCAGATTTATTTTAATGTCAAATTTTAACATGTTATTACAGATATCCTACCTCATACATCCTTTTGGTAGCACATACTATATCACAATATTAATAATTATAACCAGGCTTTTCCTCTTATGTCCATAGATTCTTGGCCAAGATTAAAGGCAGGGCCATTCTATGCTCCTAGAACTGAGGAATACTTGGAGTAAGAATGATGTCTCTTCCCAGTGCCCAAATATTTTGTACCGACATTGCCAACAGCAGCATTAATGAATGTAATGTTCTGAACTAGATGTTAAGTGAATTTATATACCTATTTAGTTTAACTTATGAAAGCATAAAGAACCATAGCTATTATCTAATAAGAAGGACAACTGAACATTTTCAAAGAACA
Source organism: Pygoscelis adeliae (assembly GCF_000699105.1). NCBI lineage: Eukaryota > Metazoa > Chordata > Aves > Sphenisciformes > Spheniscidae > Pygoscelis > Pygoscelis adeliae. Next base: position 619,367 of record NW_008824004.1, read on the forward strand.
CAGCCAATCAATTATTGTCCATCAACACTGATTTCTGACTGCAAAGCAATTCTTTGCTAGGTCCAGAAGTGTGTCTCATTCACATAGCATGATCTGAAATACTTCCCTTAACTCTTGCCTGCCAAACAAATCCTCTTCAGTTATTTTCAAGTCACTGACTACCAGATATTCACGACAGAAGATACTAACTGTAATCGCTAGTCATTCCATCTCAACTTTGTTCGAATACAAGCCCACTCTTCAATCCCCTCCCTACTAGTTTGTAGTAGCTAGTCTAGTCTGCTGAGTCCCAGTTTCACTTGTATCTCATTAACCCTTTACATAATTTTGGGGTTATATGGAATAAGACACAGATACTATTACAAGTTACATAAGCTACACTGTTTGGTTTTCCCCTACGATCTTCTGCTATCAGTCTGTTAATATTTCTCTCCTTTTACAGAAATTGTTATTCTCACATCTTTCCTTTTGGCACCAATGCCTTGTTTCTCAAGTAAACTATTAATCCCTTTTAACTCTTCTCTTATCCCAAACCAGGTTTTGCCCCATCCTTCACCTTTGCTATTCAATTTATCACCCTTCATACATCCGCTTTTACTCACTTGCTTTGAGAAAGAAGGCATAAAAAGCAGGTGACTAAAGCAGACAGAACTAAAAACATTATCAACAGAGTGCTGGTAGATCTGGATGAGGAAAAGGTCTTAAAGACCACCTTAAGTTAAATTTTTATTTGGTCACGTGTATGAATTTCTCCCCCAGATTTTGCTGTGGTCTATCTCTCAGTACAGATATTAGCTCCTCCCTTCAGACACAATCCTTCAACACTGAACTTGTGGATGAGGCTTAAATCCACCCTTCTGCTTCTCACACCATTTTGCCTTGTCATAATGATGACAAAAACTCCCTCTTCCAAACATCCTTTTGGAGAAAGTTTAGTTCATCACTACGAGTTTCATCAATACAGTGATGCAGGTATAACATGTTTTTTGCTTATACAGCCTTTTGAAGTATTTACCAGCAAAGTCACCTGCTGAAGTGCTAAGAGGGTCACAGATTAGAAGTACCAACACTTCCATTACATAGCCAAAAAGTAGAAACTTAGACCCCAAATCAAGGTGGTAGATACAAGTTTACCTCTCTTTCTATACCAACTTGACATGACAATCTATCCCCAGACTCATAATGGTAGTGGCCACAAGCTGGAAGATCTTCCAAATACCCAAAGTGATGTTCACAAGCAGTACTGCTGCTATTGCTTTTCATATATTCCAGCTAGCAGTACCTAAATCCCAGTTCAAACATAATGCAATAAATGGGTCTCAGGAGAGTTTCCCTGAAGTCTGCTCAAAGGCATAAGTAGAGAGACATCTTAAATCTTCTCCTTTCAAAATGACACTTAAGATTATTAAATTAGCCTCAAACATATATGAGCCACCGATAACTATCCTCTCATTGCTATATTTTGCAATATAGTCTAAGAACAGTGTTTTTCATTTTATTTTAAGCCTCCTCAGGTTCCACTATAGCATAATTTAGTTTTGCAAATCACCAAAGGAACTGAGAAACTTACTATTTCACTACTATCAAAGTAGTAGTGACAATTTTATAGAAGGTTTGCTCAAAATTGCCACCACAAATGAAAAACTAAGGTACAATTCAAGTGATTCAGTAGATGGCACTCTTCCACCAAAATCAAAAGTGGAAACTATGTCTTCACATAAACAAGGGGTACCTTGGAGCTGGAATTCTTATTTTTAATAGGCAAAACCAGTTCCTACTCACTAGAGTGTTTCTTAAAAATTTTTCGTGCTTTTCATAGGACTTGTAAAAAATAGTTTATTACATGCCAAAATATTAAGAGGGATTACTATGTTTTGTTGAAATATCTGTAATTTCACTTAGCTATTTTGTCCAGACATTTGTGCTATTAGACATAGCTCCATTTCACACCACAAAAATAGTTGCATATCAGTGTTGCATGAAGTGGTATTTTTGTGGCTTGTGTTTACCAGAAATCCAACTTGAGATGGACTATTAAAAGGTTGACATTGTCCCTAGAAGTTGCTTATGTAACCATAATTCATGTCCTCAAATGGATTATGGTCATTTATTTTTAAAACTTCATGTGCAATCTTAACATCAGTTGTAAGCGCTTTGCATTATTTAGCTTAAATTTTATTTTAAAATAGTGTCAAAACCAGATAAATGGTCATTAGAAAAACCTAAATTAAGTTGCCAGATAAAAAACTGGCATTAAAACATGCAGATCTTCAATATTATTAAAGCGTGCATCATAGCATTAAAAATAACACTACCCATTCCATCTTAACCCTTCTTTTTAAAGTTGTTGCAGATGCCACCTTAGATCCTGTAGTTTGCTCTCGGTGTACTTGAGGACTGCAGATGGGTCCTTTCTTTGGCCACAAGAAATGCACGACTTGACAGTGCTAAAGAGTTCCCATAAGAGTATAAACACAGAGCTACTGTTTTGTACAGGCTGTGGATGTCAGAAACAAATAGCTTTTATTAGCACTGGGAAGGGGATAATTCAGTGTTATGAGATTTCCAAGCACCCACAGCCCAGTTTAAGAGTGCAAAAGGAGGGAAAACAGATCATCAACAGAAAAGCACAGCCCAAGGTAGCTCTCCTATATATCTTTCCTGCAGTTTTTCTAGTAGGCTTTTTAACTACTAGATGGAGGGAAGGTATTACCTCCCAAATCTAGCTTCAGTGAGATGGATTTTTTTTTTTTGATACTTTAGAGAATCTGCTCATCTTTTAGCCTTGTGTACTTCCAGTTCCTGTCAGATTCCAAGTAATGCCTGATACTTCAGGCAGTGCTCATCTGCCCCGCTATTACAAGAATATTTGTTTTACTTGTTTGTCATCTGCTAGTAATTTCTGAGGCTGAAAAGCTATTTTGATCAACTTTGACAGAAGGGAAGAAGTCTTGCAGATAACTTTGCTGTAAGCTTTATGAAAATAGGAAGCTGAGAAGAGGGGAGAAACCCAGATTAGGCCCATATCCCATCAAAAGGAGAAAGGTGGCAGCATCACCTCAACATCCTAAAATAGAGGCTCTGTATAAAACGCTGCAATCACAGGAAACATTTCAAAAGCTACAACACGCAGGTTATGCTACAAGATAGAGCCATACGATAGCAGGTTTCACAGATAAAATGTCTGTTCCTTTCCTCTAGATAAAAGTATCCAAAATAATGAATATCCATATATTACAACTCGCTTCCTATAACTGAAACTGTTCCAGTTCCAAGGGAAGGGGAAACCCTATTCTCTTCATATGATGGCTTGAAGAAAGTGTTATAAATCAGTTTCGAGCCCTTCAAAGATGCAGAGCTATACCTGTTTATGCTGCTCAGCACTTCCAGGGTTCCTCCACAATCCTGTAGCTCAACTGAAATATCTAGCAATAATTCTGCAAGAAGGAGATTGTCTTAAGAAAATACGTGCACTGAAATGTAATAGTTTGACCTCTGATTTATTAGGAGAGAGGAAAGGGTCGGCGGGGGTAAAGAAAGCTGAGCATTTGTCTACACTTGCTGCATAGTCAAGGAAAGGCTGCAGAAACTGAGTAGAGGTTTTTCTTTCCACACAGTGTTATTGTCTCCTTCACTATCACCCTGCTCCCCAAATGCGAAGAGAAGACATGCACATTTCCACTATTCCACCCCCTTTTTTTTTTAAATAGTAAAAAGAAAGCAAGATGAAGAGCAAGTCCACACAAAGATGTGCTTGAAGAGAAATACAGCCAGATTCGTCAAAAAATTACCACCTTCAAAATGACAGTTGTTAAAGTACAAAACTAACGAAATGTGGAGGGTTTTTTTTAAGCAGTTTGGTTCCCACTGGAATCCTCAGCAACTTATTTACACATGAGAACCACTCAAAAGAGTGAAATGGCTGCTGCTTAGTTAAAAGATAGAAGTATTTAAAAACCTAGCAATCATACATCTTCCCAAAAAAGTAACTCTATCATCATCACTAGTCACAGTACCATTCCCGCAAATAAAATAAAAAAAAAAAACACATTAAACCCCCCCAAAGACTCACTGTTTGAGGTAGACTATCACCACAGTCCAGAGCTTTACTGATGTTTTAATGTCAAAGCCTGAAGTTACAGATGTCAAATAGACAGGGTTTCCCACCTTCTCTAAGGAAATTTCCAGCTGTGGAAAACAGCACTTCAGAAGTGCCATAACAAAAATATCCAGGGGCTCAGACAAAAGAAAAGTATTGTCTGGAACAGGACTCGCACAAAACTTGTGCTGGTTTTGGCTGGCATAGAGTTAATTTTCTTCATAGTAGCTAGTATGGGCCTGTGTTTTGGATTTGTGACCAAAACAGCATTGATAACATGGGGGTGTTTTTGTTATTGTGAGCAGCGCTTACACAGAGCCAAGGCCTTTTCTGCTTCTCACCCCACCAGCGAGCAGGCTGGGGGTGCACAAGAAGTTGTGAGGGGGACACAGCCAGGACAGCTGACCCCAACTGACCAAAGGGATATCCCATACCATATGACATCATGCTCAGCATATAACACTGGGGGAAAAAGAAGGAGGGGGGGACGTTCAGAGTGATGGCGTTTCTCTTCCCATGTAACCATTATGTGTGATGGAGCCCTGCTTTGCTGGAGATGGCTGAACACCTGCCTGCCAACGAGAAGTAGTGAATGAATTCCTTGTTTTGCTTTGCTTGCATGCACGGCTTTTGCCTTACCTGTTAAACTGCCTTCATCTCAACCCACAAGTTTTCTCATTTTTACTCTTCCG
>NW_008824004.1:624167-640971 GCF_000699105.1 Pygoscelis adeliae
GCCACCAGGGGGGAGTGAGGGAGCAGCTGTGTGGTGCTTAGTTGCCAGCTGGGGTTAAACCACAACAATCCAACCTCAAGATGGTTTCTAAGCAGCAAATCCAGACCATTAAAATTCAGATCTGCTTTGAGTCTGGAGAACCTGCATTGATACAGTGTAATTCACTGCTTAAAATATTTTGATTAAAACATTTGTTTTAATGTTTTGACTGTCATAGCTTTTTCTACTCAGCAATAGAGAAAATGAAATTAATTCGTTTTGAAAGTTCACTTCTGTAACACCTTTCATCAAGAAATACAAGTGGACACCAGCAACGTAATTCTCAGCCAGCTACTGCAACTCACTAGAAGCTGCAACATGTGCAAGTTTTACATATGCTCTGCATGGTGAGGAGTAAAAACACAGGAGGATCAGATAAATGCTTACTACTCCAGCTCATAAATTGCTATCTGTCAGACTAAATCACCTGTGTTGCTCCTCTTAAACATTTACTAAAAAGAATAAAAGTAACAAAAACACAGGGGAAAACTATTGTTTCCAAGATTTGGCTAGAAAAGTTTGAAGAGAATAAATACCATCTTTATAAGGTACCCTTCAAAGTTTATTTCTTCTTTCAAATGTTAGCATATCAGAATGGCAATCTTAAACAGGAACAAATAATCCCATTGTGTATTTACAGTAGCTCTGTGTGAATTGAAAAAAAAACATTACGAAAAGCATTAGACTTCCTGATGGTAAAGATTTCCACCGGAGCTAAATTCAAGTCACATATGTATTAAGAGAAAAAGCTAAGCGTATTTGCCCTTACAAAAAGAGAATCTTCACTGGCCAACTGCATGCAGATTCACTTTAATTCTTTGAAGCATTACAAGTCCAGAAGTGTTTTGCTTGCAAAGTATCCCAACTTCTTTTGCAACAAAGGACTATAAAAAAAAACCAATTGAAAATGCTAGCACTGCAACCTTAAGTCTGATTACTACTCATTTTTTCCCCATGAATGCCCAGGTTCCCAACTTCAGCCTCCAGGAAAGGCTGAAAAGTAGGCTGTTTAATCAAGAATCACCTACAAATCCCCAGACACATTCTGAGTCTGCACGACTCTCTAAACTTGGCGAGTCTGCAGAGAACAGGTAGTCTTCAAATTCACTGTGTGATAACAAGGCCGCAGTCAGGACAAAAACATTTTGACAGAATCAAGCCTTATCCCTCCTCACAAGCCACATACATACACAAACTTGATCCTCTTGAAGCAGAGGAGGAAGAGGAAAGAGTTAAATCATTCACCCCAGACCTGAGATGGCCTCTTCCAGGATAGATACATTCTTGGAAACTATTCATGGACAAGAGCTACAGTTAACTCTGCCAGAAGCAGCACTGTACTGAAGCACACCTGAAAACCGTAAAATAGTATTTTTGAAGAATCATTTAGTGAGAAAAGGAAATCAGTCATGTACAGACAGTGGAAATTGCATATGTTTAAGGTAAAGACAAACTAACCAGGTTTCAGAAGACAAGCAGAGATTATTTCTATTAACCAATTGTTCCTTTTATAGTTGCTATTTTGGAAACTATCTCTTCATATAATCTCCTCAAATACAAGTGAAAAAAGGAACTTGAACTAGTGGCCTGTTGTACAAACCCAGGATGAAGTCTGTTTCACTAAAAACCACCAGGATAGACTGATACATGCATTCCAGTCAAACATCAACAAAAATAGTATGCTGAATGGCATTTATTAGTAGTCCTTAAAAAAACCAACCAGAAGTAACATACCAAATAACAGCTGTGACCAGTACTGAGCTATTAAGATACTTTAGACTACTAAATATTTTTAAAAGTTATTAGGAGCTGAAAATAATGTATTTATAATGATTCAGTATCACTCATACAGAATGCACTTACACTGATCGAAGATCCTCCATTAATACACTAAGACAACACTAACAAGTATCCCCAACTGAGTTTAATTTCATCAGAAGTGAACTCCCCCTAAATTAAGTACATTCGTATAATTTACAATTATATGCTTTTAATGTACTATAGCAGACAATGAGAAGTTTCAGAATACAGAGGATTCTCTACTTTTGGGGGGGGTGTTGTTGAACAATCTATGCGGACAAAGTTTTCAAACTATGCTTCTAAGTATTTTACCTGTTTTGTAACTGAAATCTACTAATTTTAAGTTTGACACTAAATATAATTTCAGGAATATTTTGCAAGAACAGTCTCTTTGAATGAGCTTTCCTACAGCAGGTATGATTATATTCCCAAAAATGCCAATCCATTACTCTGTAGATTAGAACAGTAAGCGTTAGTAGCATCTTCGTCAAATTGGATACAACTACTGTAATAGCACGGTATGACATTTGAAGAATGGCACAAAGTAGTTTTTCCCCTTTAAAACTTACTCAAGGCCATTGTTTTCTGAACTTGCCCAGCACTCCGTTCTAATTGCAACAGTAACCTCCACTGCAGACAAAAAAGCAAAGGCAGAGAACATTATCAGATCACAGTGTGATTACCACACAAGTTTTCATGCCAGCTTCCTTGACGTTAAAACGTACCGCTACACCACATCAACACTCTTGGTGTTTTATGTTTTACCATACCATAGAAACTGTTCAGGCATCTGATAAATTTTGCTTAAGCAGCAAAGATTATTTCCGTGCTAACAAACCACAGAAGCTGAGAAAATTTTAAGTTGTGTTTATAAAAATGATTACAATGTGAAATACTGAGTTGAAACGAAGACATTTGTGCAACCATACTGCTGAACAACTTCATAGTTAAGGAATTCTTTCTTCTGACAGGAGTCAGCCAGACTGAGAGCACGAGAGCCACCATACTGACTCAAGCCAGAGGTGCACGCAGCCCAGCACCGTCCCGCCTCCTACAGCAGCAATCAACGTTATATAAGGAGAGCACACAAGCCTGGCCACTTTTTGCAACCTATTCCCTTTCCCCTCCCAAACCAAACACTCCTGGTGGATTAGGTATGTTAGAGGACAAATCCCAGTCTAGTCCCTCTAGCATTTGCTTATAGAGCCACTGTCTGTGAGTTTGTCCATTCCCCTCCCAAATGCACTGGTACAGCCCGCCGACACCATCTCCCACACCCACAAATTGTAGAGTTTCACTACTCATTATATTCAAACTAAAAATTGCTTTTTATCTCTTTTAAATCAGTCTAATAGTACTTTAGTGAATGCCCCCTAGTTTTTGCACTGCAAATTTGCTAAATGACAGCTCAGCATGCATTTTAACCAGTGTCCTCTTGATTTTACAAACCTTGATCATATTTACCCCTTCTCCTCCTCTCTAAACTGAGCAGACCAAGTATTGTTAATCCTCTTGTAAGGCAGCCACTCTACTCTCAATAATTCTAGTTTCCCTCCTCTAAATCCATGCCACTTAAAATGCAGAAACCAGGAAAACACAGGACTCGATGTGGACACACCATTGTTCTATATGACAGAAAAATGATGCTTTTTTGTTCACCATGCTCTTCAAGTTTGTTGGGCAGATTTGGTAAAAACAAATCAAAAAGCCAAGTCTCAGTAGTTGGTTCAGAAAAAATACATATCCACTTATCCAAAAATTCGAAGCTTTGTACTTTGACTGCTGTGATCTTTATGTCTCAGCAAAGACCTACTTTAAGCCAATCCTATTTTTCTTTAATATATTGTATATATTACATGTAATACAGTACATTAAATATGTTTCTAAATATATAATACACTAAGTATTATATCTCAAGTAAATATCAGCTTGAATTCAGACAGGTGAATTACTATGAAGTTATACACAAAACTTATGAACTAAACATTTAAGTAGCATCCTTGGAATTGAAGTAGTGTCTCCCAAGTTTCTGCAGCCTGACTAGGAACTTTTTCTTTTTACCCAGAACAGCATTTATTTGATCTGGAAGTTATTGGCAGAGTGTTCATGTGGGAAAAAAAAAGAAAACCAAAACAAAAACCAAAGCAGCCACAGTTCTTTTAAACTGCCATAGTTCAAAAGTTAAGTAGTTTTTGTCCTTTGCTACTCAAGTAAGAAAAGAAATAGTATTATAAAAGTTAACTGCTGCTTCTTCTTCCTCACAGCATTCTCCAAAGCATGTATAAATCCCATTCTATTTTACTTTTTTTTTTTTTTTTTTACTATCCCTTTGACTATTAATATAATTGGGACTATATTCACAGTACTGCCATGGGCAATGTCTGAAAGAAAACAAATACAACAGTCAAGTCCTAGGCAGCCACATATACTGTGGGTAACTGAAAAAAGTTTTTGGACTTACATTTTTGTTTAGTTTTTTTTTTTTAAACTGAAAGATAGAGAAGTAAGTACAAAACAAGTTTAAGAAAATGGTAGTATTCTTTGTGAGTGGCTGCTATTTGAATACCTTTTCCTTTGGCCAGCAGCCCTTATGAAAACATGGGAACATTACTAATAAGACTGTGTACATTAAAGAGGTAGGCTACCCGATCTCTTTTTTTTCCAGGTTAGTAACTCACCAGGATTTCTTTCCAAAGTGCTATGTTTCCCACCTAATTATTTTAAAGAATGAGGGGGTATTCACCATGCCAGCAAGAAATCTCATTATATTTAGTCACTTAAACAGAAGTTTATTGGGGGCTTTTTTTGGTGGCTCTCCTTTTTACCTGACATTTAAGGGTGGCTGTGACGCTAATCTCACTGCACCAGTTTACTGCGCAAGTTTGGAACACACATAAAAGGGAATGCCAGGCAAGTTATTGCTATACAGCCCGTTCTGCATATTAATAAGCATCACTAAAGCTTAGTAACTGTACTTCTAACATCAGCACTACAAAGTTCAATCAAGAATGTTTTTCAACTGTGAAGATGAACATCTGCTCTGTTTAACAAGGTAAGACTGGATAGAGTATATGCTAGAAAAGTTACAAGCACACTAATCCTATCAATTTAACATTAAGTGATCACAAAAAAATCAGCATTCTATTCTTTTTCCCTAATGAACAAGCAGAAAAACACAAATTGCTTTTGTCTATCTGCTGCTGCTGACTACAAGTTGGTGTTACTAGGTGGGAAAGAGGCAGGACCTTTAAGAGAAAAGGTTATCAAAAACATTGGATACGAGCTGGATTACCTCTTTAGTTGGCTACTCTTGAAGTGTTAAATAAGTCACCTTAACATGAACCAAAGATTAATAACATTAATCGAACACATACAGAGTACAAGCCTGGCAGCAGATTCAAGAGGCAATCTTGATTGATTCAATGCAATCCCCTGCTTGAAATGGCACGAATCACACAAAATAAAATAGTAACTCGCCAAGCAGAAGTACAAATGCCTTGCTTCCTTTGGATCTGCATACTTTCTTTAGTTCCCTGGTTTCCAAAGTTAAAACAGCTCCTGTGAAGAATTTTCACAAGAATATAGGAGCAGGAGGAGACAATTAGTTCTTGGAGAATCCATGGGAGATACCTCATAAAAGGGTGTTGGTCTACAGCCTTCTCGGTGGAGAACCTAACCTCCTCTCTCCACCAGTACTGCTCTAACAAACACCATCTGGTTTGAGTGGGACAGACTAAGACTTATTCTGGACATGGAAACAGCGGTCACTGCAATTATCTCAATTTTAGAAGGAAATAAAGCCTCAAGTTGCCCAAACAAAAACCAGGTTTTGTTACTACCTTTTTAAGGTGCCTATGAAACAAAATCCCATGACATTCAGTAAAATGAATGAATAAAGCAGCCTTTAGTTATTTCTATTAAGCTATAAACTTCTCTCTGTAGAACAGTGATCAAGTAGTTGATTTTGCAAACTGCAACAATTAGACTGCACTTCTTCAAGTATTACAAGATCAGCATCATTGTTATTACGAAAAATTTCAGTTTCACATGTTTTAATTAGTTCAATCAGCATAACCTAGCATTCCTCAAAGCATTTAAACTTGCATTTTGTTTTCTATACTAGCAGACACACATTTCAAGTTTCACCTACTTTCACTATTCTTGAATTTTGTCTTAATTATCTTAAGTGTCAAAGCAAATGAAAAATCCCTAAGTACAGAACCACTGATACAGAGTAGAACTACTGTGCACAAATGACTAGGGAAGATCTATTTCTGAACTTCAGTGAAAAATTTTTACTAATACAGTATTAGAATCAATCTTAATTCAGCAATCGATATAGCTGCCTCAATACAAGCACTATCAATAACTAGAATTTTTTTTATTTTTTTTTAAGAGAAGCTTAGGGATTCAAAATAGACTAAGTCTTTACAGGAAGTGATTAAGTTAGAACAACCAGTACACAGACCAAGGCTGTCATCCAGTTGTACAGATATCAGACATAAAAGCAGTTTTGGAATCTCTTACCAAGGAGAGATTTTAACTGTAAGACAAAATGTTTCTCATTTGTGGCAGAGTCTTAAACTCAACATCAACGTGTCAGATCAGGCTAAATGATAGAATCATAGAACGGTTTGGGCTGGAAGGGACCTCTAAAGGTCATCTAGTCCAATTCCCCTGCCGTGGGCAGGGACATCTTCAACTGGATCAGGTTGCTCAGAGCCCCGGCCAACCTGACCTCGAATGTTTCCAGGGATGGGGCATCCACCACCTCTCTGGGCAACCTGTGCCAGTGTTTCACCACCCTCAGCGTAAAAAATTTCTTCCTTGTATCTAGTCTAAATCTACCCCCTTTTAGTTTAAAGCCATTCCCCCTTGTCCTGTCGCAACAGGCAAGACAGCCACAGAAAAAGTAACTTCATTAAAGCATTGTAAAAATCAACATGAATCAGGATTCAGTATGAGTCTCCAGGGGCTGACAGAATTGCTACATATTTTAGAAATCTACTAAATAAGGAATTATACTACTCTATCACAGTCCTCACTAGTGAAATATTTCAGTTTTAGCTATTTCCAAGACCTTCATTATTTTAAGCTGTGCCTAAATTCAGTGATACAAATATCACCACCAGAGATTTAAATTACAACATTAGACTTGCACCTGTATTTGCACTGGAAGTCAACAGAAGTAGTAACTTAGTGTTCCCTTTGATAAACATGTAAGCTGTATTATTATCAGGTGCCTATGATAGAAGCGTTGACATGAAAAAGGCCACCTAAGTTATCACCAGTTGAATACTAAGAGGCTATGCTTGATTAGCATTCAAGTACCAATTACAACACCACAATTTAAACTTAGTTTCAGCAAAATAAGGTAACTTCAAAAGCTGCTGAAATACAGCATACTGGCAGTGGGTAAGCAATGTGCTCTCATATGTGGTTTTGGTTCACAAGTACCACCAACTTCTTCCTCAGGCCAGCAAACAAATAAATACACTTCACGTCAAAGAATTAGTTCTCTGGAGAAGTAGAGTCTTATCTACTTAACCAGATGTACTTTGCAGGATTAAGAATCTGCATTTTTCAAAATTATTATAATGATCAGTTTGATGGTACACTCCAGGATGGACCACATCAAGAGTAACAAGAGGAAAAGAGAAGACCCAAGAGACTAAAGAGAAAGACCTACAGCAGAATTAACTCTCTCAAAACTGCCAAGGACTCCATTTTTTCAGAAAGTGAAACCATTACCAGATAACTAAGATTAAGGACAAAGTGAACTGTTCCCAAAATCCATGTCCTCCAGTTTTGTTTAACTTCATACAGAATGTAATGATTCACAAGTTTTATACTGTTTTTGACTGAGCTTCTACATAGATTACCCTACAAAAACAGATGTGCTATGGGAACCCTGATAAATAATGTGGGGTTTTACTGTTCCATTAAACTGAGAAACAAAAAACAGTTCTAGAAGAGCAATAGGAAACATATAAAAATAACTGAGGGCACTTCTAGTCACCTTAAAGATAATGTGTAAGAATGTTTCTTTGCCTTGTGAAACCTCTATAAAAATAGAGACCTGGACACTTAGAAGTCTAATGCAGTTACAAAATTTCTGCCTAACAGGAAGTTTTGTTAGGAAGGGTTTGCAGTCTTGATTTGTGCTTTCAAGCTTTATCACATCTCAAGTTGTGAGCTGCTTCTACTTTTTCAGACATGACTTTACTGAAACTGCTCATTTCTGCTCCTGCAGCAATAATGCTACTTCAGTTCTAAAAGCCCTTCCACAGTGACTTGAGAAAGAACAAATCCAGTAAAATGTTGAATTAAGAGCCTAGTGAATTGAGCACTGTACCGGAAGTCTGAAAGCCTAAGGTGGGTCCCAGCTGTCCAATTCCCTGTTACATTTTACCCTAACAACATCAGACCACACAATCCATACCACCTCAGTGTTTCACAAATAGGTAGGAGGTACAAGGAAACAGGCTACACTAGTGCTACGGTAACACCTGCAGCCTTGCAAACTTCAAATGCTTTCGGAAGACATTTCCTTCCCCAAGCTCACTATGACCCAGCAAGTTTGAAGCTGCAAGGCTATATCCATTAGGTTTCTACTCTGTCAGTAAAATAGCTACAGAGAAGAAAAGTTTTCATTCTAAAGTTCATTTTTGTAAATTACAGTATGAGATTTAATACAGTTATACTTCAGGTATTTTTGAACAAAAGCAATTACTACTAAAAGACGTTTAGTAGAACTATAGCATATGCAATAATACATCAAATCAAAGACCCATTCAGTTTTCTTGCTTTGATGGAAGTATCACCAAGTCTCCCAACGAGTGTAACCATGGTTTTAAAAAGTACACCATCCTATTTATTATGAAGAATTCAGTCAGTTTACTCTGTGTAGGACTAACTTGCTATAATGCCATACACTTTTAAGAGTTACATGTCTCATCATGGCATTTTGGCCTTATTTCATTTCAGAATATCCAAAGATAGTTGATTTTCTTCATTTAGGGGATGAGGATTTTTCATTGAAAGAAAGATGTAAGAGAACTAATGATACCCACGTGAACTAAGTGCTGGAAGATACGATAAGAAATGTGGTAGTGTTAAAAGAAATGGAAATGTGATGAGATTAATGTATGTTTTAAGCAAAGTAGCTTTCTTGTTTAAGCTACTCTATGTGAATTGGGTGGCAAGGTAGCCAATAAACATTTTCTTATTAACAGATAATCACAGAGTATCTCTGGCATGACACTACTGCAATATTTTTAGTAGCTTTACCAATGTACTCTTCCCAAAACAGGAAGATTTGTTTGAAGTCCAGAAGAACGTTGGCAAAGGTTGAGACTATTCTCTTCAGTGTACAAGTGCCAAAAAACCTGACAATCCACAAAACAATAGTTTAGTTCAACTTCGGTATATTCACAGAATAGGCAGAATCACAGAACAATTTAGGTTGGAAAGGACCTCCCAAGTTCATCTGGTCCAGTCTCCCAGTTGAACCTGTGCCAACTTCACAGTTAGATGCTCAGTTTGAGAAACTGAAATCTTTGCTCTGCATACTGTAAACATAACTCCAGCCATTGCCCTACTGCCCTTCCTCCAGAAGGGAGGAGGAGCAAGTGCAGAGCTACTTAAAACACCAAAACAAAACCATCTCAAGCTGATGTTTCAGTGAGTAAAAAAAAACCACCCAGTCAGACTGCCTTGCATAGTCTGAATGATCCAAAGGAAAAGCATTTTCAATGGATATAAAAACATCACAAGTTTGAAATGGAATTTTGTTAGAGCTTCAGAGAATTCACTGAATTGCTTGAATTTTTTTGAATACATCTACAGCAAAACTACCCAGATGCAGCAACATAAACATTTAATCAGAAACTGACTGCATGGAACCATACATCCAGGCTTTGAGCTATTTTGATCAAAGAATAACAGTTGTGAGTTCTTCTCACAAAGGCCAGAAAATGGAAGTCACAGAAAGCAAGTTTTATACGCCTCAAATATATGAAAACTTCAGCCATTTGCTTAGATAAAAGTCATCTTTTACTGCTGAAAAGAATGGGGGGAAATGAACAGATGCCGACATTCAGAATGATTGGGATCTTCAGATATATAATGACAGAATGACGAACAATCTAATTTTTCTCCTTCCTGTGAACTGCGTTTGCAACAGAAAAAAACCCCCAAACTTTAATTAAAGAACCTATTCTGCTTCAGACTAAAGAGTCCTAGGCATAATTTGGTCTGTGTGGAACGCACAACACTTATTCTACAGGTATCCCCTTTATTCTCAAGAATTCCTAGTGGAAATGGCCTTCCTTTTTAGAATTCTCTCTACCAAGAGAGAGACTGAGCTCCAAGCTGCAAATGAGTATTTTTAAGGCATTAAGCACCAATAAAGATATTGCATTCATGCTGGCAGACAATCAAAATACATCTCATTTGATATACTGTCCTAGTTTTGCTATTGAGAAATTAAAGCACAGAAAACTGAAGAAGCTTGTTTAAGATGGAGCAGTTAAACAGCAGGGAGCAGAAGATTTCCTTCAAATTTTCTGCTTTAGCTTCAAAGCTTATTCTACCTCCTATAAAAGCAAACAAAAAAGCTCAGCTGACTTAAGTCCACAGCCCTGTACAATTAGTAATTTAAAGTTCTGAGGAAGCATCATCCTAAAGACAGATAAATCCTGAAAAAGTCTATTTCACCTTTCTCAAACATCCTTACAGTTTAAATACTACCCTGTTC
Source organism: Pygoscelis adeliae (assembly GCF_000699105.1). NCBI lineage: Eukaryota > Metazoa > Chordata > Aves > Sphenisciformes > Spheniscidae > Pygoscelis > Pygoscelis adeliae. Next base: position 634,765 of record NW_008824004.1, read on the forward strand.
AGATCACATTTGACTTCTAAGCAGAAGACTGAAAACAATGAACAGCATGGAAGCAGGACTATTACTTACGATACTGAATGCTGCCAGGATGTCACAGGGTGAAGTCTACCCAATTACACCATTCAGGCAAGTTAAACCTTGAGTACATATACTCAACTCTAGCTCATTAGAAGGGTTTTACATCTGCTGGGAAAACAAAGCACAGACAATTATGCACAAAACTTCCTAAAAACTATGGACTACGTGTCCTGCTGTAATGGTCCAGGTATGCACAGGAAAGAAGCAAAGCATAGATGAACTTTTAACTACTTGATATCTGTCTAACACATTTGGGACAGGAGATCAAAAGGTGAAAGCCACCCTGGTAACAACAGCTAAATCCCTTTAAGCATGGAGAAAGTCAGAGAGCTTGGCCTGCAGTGACAAATGAGGCCACCAGCAGCTTACACTGACCATTGCAGTTTGAAATCAATAACGAGCACAACTGCTCCTTGTGGGGAACACATCCACAAACATCCAGCACTGTGCAGAAGGGTGAGCCTGAGGCAGAATTGCCACACATAAGAGCCAGACCACCAGTCAAGACTCAAACACCCCAACCAGCTGGAATGAGTGTCCTCTGATCAGCACCATGAACTCAGAGGAACAACTGGATCAGCGAGAGTAGATGAGTGTGGGTGTATGCAAGATAAATTTAAGATTTTAAGTCACTCAGCGCTGTGCTTCTGCTCTTGTGCCTACCTCATCACTCAATTTCCCCCGCAATACAGAAAACAGAATCAAACGGCTTAACTATTTTCAACAGATCTTCATGTCAGGAAGAGGGTCACATCAGCTGGCTGTTCTATAGTCAAGAGTAGTGGGTCCAGCATCTGACCTCTCTCCAAGGTTTGTATTCTACTAAGCTATACACTTTGTAACTTTCCCTCACGCACAGTAAAGGAACCAAGTTTTTGTCCATAGCTGAAAACAGAAGAACAAAGCCTTTTTTATTAATTGCTCAAAATGTTCCTTTCTATGGAAGGCACAAAATACTTCTCTAATCAACGATAATACCTGAGCAATACCAGTCTGCCTCAGACACTTGCTTTTAATGAAGTCTCCTAGCTAAATCAGACTTAGAAATATTTCTAAGTAACTCTGGAAATAAAGTTGTTTTTTTTTTAAAAAGGGGATACACCACTCAAGTTAAGCTAGTGAGTAATCCCAAACTAACTTTGGTGACTCATAAGGTTTAAGTTTTACACTAAAAGCAGTCTCCTCCTAATATTTTTAAGGACTTCTCTCCCTCTTAAAACTGCAAGATCTAGAACCAGCTGCTGCTTATGGGCACAGAATGGCAAAGTCCTGCCTCTGGCACACTAAGTCACCAACTCCACAACACTCTCCTCCAATTTTAACCCATCAAGCCTAGGACTGGGGACAAATAATATTAAGAGTAGTAATTCTACTTCTAATCCAATTAGTGAAACATGCCACCTATAGTTTAGGTATTTCCATTTTCACAATTACTTTGTGGATTCAGAGAATTCAATACAGTGTTGATGTTACTTTGTCTGTATTTATCTAATTGGTAAATATACTAAGCCAGTGAACTCCCAGTATATTTGTATCCACAGATTTTGGTTCTTCAGAAAAAGCTTTAGTTCTATTTTTACATGTCACTATATCAATACTAGAGACAATATTTAGTATTTGTGTATTAAAATTCTGTCTGTTCCTCCACTAGTGGTTACAGAGTCCTCGTAAAGAAGAATGAGATAGGAGTGTGGTTAAGAAAATTCCTGCTCACATTAATCGGTTCTAATCAATACTGATTTTGAAGTTAAAATACCCGAATTGCAGACTGCTCAAATACAGAGAACATGTTCTATAAAGGGGTTAGCTGTTAAATGCCCCAAAGTCAATCAGGACTGCAATATTAATTTCTTCACATATTAATGAAATCTAAAACAGGTTAGCTCATTCCTTGATTTAAGAATATTTTATCCTTAATACCCTTTCTAAAAAAACTTTCTTCACAATTCCTCAGATCACTTACTTGCAATAGGAAGGAAGTGAAAGCTTGACAAGATGCACCTATACTTGAAGATGCAAGGAAAACACTAATACCCAGCTCCCATCTGCTGGTAGGCAACGAAAGAAGCATTATCATCCCTCTACTTCTATACTCTCACAACATGAATGTGGAAGAAAATGAGGATTGACTTTTCTCCCACTTTTAGGATTTACTTCTCAATGAATACCTCTTTACTGACTCTCAGTCTTTCTAGTCCACACCTTGCTTCAATTAAAAACACTTCTGCAGCTCTAAAGAGTAAGTGGCTCCCACTTTAATGAACCCTTGCATATAATTTATTGTTCCTAAAAACCGTAGCAGGTAAAGCATCCTGTAGGTCAACAAGCACTTTTTGGTTGTTTTTTTCCTTGAGCAATGGAATGAAATAAGCACTTCTTGCAAGTTTCACTCCTTCCCAAAAAACACTTTCACTCCTTCCCAAAGAATACTTTTCGAACCGGTTTCACTAGGCAGAAAACGAAAGCCTGGTTTTACATTGGGAATGCGTCTGAGTCTATTCCTTCTGCCTGCGCTCCTCCATCCCAAAGAGCAAGTAATTACAGGACATGCAACTTCTGTGGTGGTGTTGATTTCAGGGCTATTCTACCAGCTGAGGTTGAGGGCTTTTAACCAGTTCTCCCAAGAATCAAGGTCTGTATCAAGGTATGAGAAGCATATTCACCTTCATCAAGTGAGGGGAGCACCAATGTTTCAGCCTCTGCATGAAACTTCTTCCCTTCCCTTAGGAAATGCATTTTCTGTCAATATTACTGCTTCCTCTCACAGTAACTGTTTCTTCCCTCACAATCTTGCAATACTTCTCTCAATTATCTAGAAAGCAATTCACACTGAGAATTCACAGGTGTAGTCAAGGATGAGTGCCAGTAAACAGGTTTTATCAAATCATCATTACCCAAACTGCAACATCATGTTGCCCAAAATTACAGGTGAGCTCTAAACAGGTGCATTTTGGTCTCTCCTTTTCCTCCAACCCCAGTCCTTACTTTTAGGCCTCTTTTTGTGTTCTCATCTATTCTACCAATATGAGAGTAATTAACAGCTCCACTCACCACCCTTCATTCTTCATTTAAGTCAACTTTATCACCTTTTTAAAACCAAAATTTATGGAGTTAAGGGTAGTTTCAAACATGGCATTAAGAACACTGCATGGTCATTACTGTTACTCATACTTTGAATTAAGAGATCCTGGGAGTTCATAATAGATATCATTACAGATACCATACAAGCTACTTCACTTCAGGTTCTTCTTTAAGCCTCGGATTTGATACTGAAGTTCTAATTTTTCAACTTGTAAAAGACAACCCTCTTATGGCAATTAACCTTATAGACAGAGTAGTGATGTTACAGAAGGAAACAAAAAAGGTCTACTTGCAGACTAATACAAGCAGCAAAGGAAAAGATGAGATTCACCTACAGTTTAAAGAGGATTAACTCAATTTTTCTAGGAAGATGGCCTAAGCCTTCCGCAAAAAGGTCAGAGGTCAGTCAATTTCAGGACAACAGAGAATTCAATTAATTCTCTTCTGCTGAAAAGTAAGGTTCAGGCAATGGCAGTGTGGATTAAAGAATCTACAAGGCATCTTCTTTTAAAAACAAAAATTTAAACACGTGTTATTACATGGCTTAGATAGTACCATATGGCTACAAACATATGGATAATTCACTTTTTAGTGAACAAAAAAGAATCAGGGTTACTGGTGCTTTATTCCACAAATTCATTCTGCTCATCTCAGTCACTTGGAAACTGTTAGTGAGTACAATTCCTGTACCCTTTAGTGTCCCCACTTGAAACCATCTTTTGGCAAGACAGAAGCAGTAGCAGGTAACTACAGTATTACAAAGCTTATCTCAAGAACAAGACCAAAAAAATAAAAACCACCAACCCAAAAAAACCTCACCAAGCAGCACAGAATTTTTCAATCCGTCCAAAACAGCAGAACAACAAAACAGAGCTCAGCCCAGGTCTCTTTAGATTTGCAGTCAGCTGCTGTGACCTGTCAGCACACTAGTAACCCTCTGCAAAATGTATACATTAACTCGAGATAATAGGGACTGAGCAGCCATACCTCACATCGTTAATACAACTTGAACTGACACACAGAACAACCAGAACAGCCAGGACACCCACCAACAGAAAACAGAGCTTTTTTCTCCCCCCCTGCATACCTGGTTCCCACCAGACTTCTGAATGGTTCCAGCAGCTGAATCAAAACATTACTTGCACGAGGTGCACTAAATGCATTTCAGAATATAAAAGGATACAGCCGTAGTGCTCCAGTCTGAGTCCCGATGGCCAGTATTTTCTGAACAGGATCAAATGCCAAGGCTGAAGGTTGATAGGGGAAACCATGGCGTACAGTCTAACAAGTCAGAGCATTGCAGTAATGATGGGTCAAGCAGCAGAACAAAAATAAACAGAATCAATATCGTAGGTTAGGGAACAGGATTCAGTGTTAATCACAATTAAGAAAGGAACTACAAAGCATTTTAACAACAGACTGAGAAAATCAGCTGTCTTACCATGAACTGATTATAAAAGATTTTTTTAGTCATAATTACTCATTCATCCTTGATCATCAAGTGACAGTCATACTTACTGAAACTTAATTTGAATATTACATTTCTTCTGTACAAAGACTGTATCAACTCAGCATTTAATTTTTTCATCTACCTCATTCTCTGAGTAATCTTATTTTCAGCTCTAACAAAGGCAATGAACTATTAAAATCCGAGATGTTTCTAGGAAGTTTGGCAACAAAGCCAGACTTGTCATTAAAACTATTACAAATTACTAGACCTGCTTTTCTGAGAATCACTTCAATTTCAATCCAACAGGCCCCACATGACAGCGCAACCTCTCTCAGCACATTAAGAAAAAATCAACCCAAGTTCCACAGAACCAATCTCTTGCCCCCTGCTTCCCCCAAAGAGAAAAAAACAGCCCCCAAAATAGACAAAAACCAAAAAACATCCCACCAAACAAAGCAAAAAACCCCTCAACCATAGGATTCTTTCTTAACATGAAGCTATTGGCACATTTAGCTTTTTGGTTAACCAAGACTAATTTGATAATTGAAAAAGCAATAACTCCATTACACTTCTCAGGCTGCAATTAATCAGAGTTGAGAACATAAAAGTGCCACCTACTCTTATTTCCATTGTAAACATACCCAACGTAAGCCACACAAATGCTAGCTTTTCCATTTCAAAACCTTCAGTTTAAAGCAGAGTTATTTTAGGACCTCATAAATGCATAGCAAACTTCTGATATACTCCTTTTACTTCACTGAACACTGAAGTTACAGGCATACCCCACAACCCTCAGTATTTCACAGTGAATAAAATCTAACTGGTAACAGCTCTGCTCTTTTCCATGTCCTTCATGAACAACTTGCAGAAGTGGCAGAAACGCCTGCAATACTAGATAAAACAAGGAGGAGAATCCACAAACCAGCTCATCCATATCAAGCTAGGCCATGGGTGCATTGTAAAGATAAAAATTGGTATTGATATTCAAATCAGCTTTTATTCCTCTTGGTACAGCTGGTGGATTAATTCACTGCATCATTTTCTGAAGTGTGCAGACACAAACTGCAATTATTGTACCACGCACAAGCAAATAAAAAAAATCAGGAACTTTTCCTCTGTCTCTGGAGAACATTTGCAATAGCAGCATCGGCAACTTGGCAACACACTGCAGCGAAACCACCACAGACGTTACAGCCTTTTTCAGGCGCAAAGGAACAGGGTAAGTGCATTTCCAAATAATGCAGAGCGACAGATCCCCTGTCCTTCGGGCCCATTAGCAGAGGCTTCTACTCAAATGCCGCGATAATCAGATCTGCACTACAGCTAGGTATCACTCCTTCCCCCATCCATCCTGCTCCTTCTACGAAGCCTTCATGAACGTGGTCAATATTACACACATGAAAGAGCCCAGAAGACGACAAACCCTGAAACTATCCAGGAAAGATGACTACGGAAATCCAACAAGACCTGTACAGCTTCACCCACCGCTTCCTTCCCTTCTCTCCCCCCACCCCCCCAAATAATAAATCCAAACCAGTAAACAGGAGCGGCGGCCAGGCTTGGGGAGGTCGGTACCGAGAAGCGAAGCCCGCAGAGCC
>NW_008824004.1:642697-651633 GCF_000699105.1 Pygoscelis adeliae
CAAAACCGGCTGGACCGAGGGCTACCGCGGAGCTAGCCAGCACCATCCGAAGAAGAGACCGCCAGCCCTCGCGTTTGCAAGGCGAGCCGCTGGCGTTAGGGCGGTGCTTCCGTTCATTCTTACGGCAGCGAAACTAATGTAAACAGGTGGCACGGAGTTAAACGTTGCTTTCCACTGACCGCTGTTGTATAGTATTCGGTATTCTGCTTTTATTTTTCTTTTAGTACTGGATTGCATTTTTGGATTATCTAGTCGGTGGTCTTGGGGATATTATTATAGATATTATTCTTGTCTCAGTCGTTGTTGTATTGCTGAAGGTAACTCTTATTTGTGACTCTTTCCTGAACTTTCTTTTCAACTAAAATGAACTGGAAGATCAATCATCACTTTTGGAGGGAAAACTTGTAGAGATGTGATTCAAGACATTGGCTCGCATCTCCTAGCTACAGCGTGAATGCCTGAGCGGTAAAAGGCTCCGCACACAGTAAAATGGTCCTTTTAAGTGGTGTTTTCAGCCCAATAGCCAGGCATGCTTTATAGCACGGTAAATGTAATAGTGCACAGAGGGATAAGCGTAATCAGAATGCAGCAAAATAGTTATGATGCAGCCATCATCGTAACCTCAAAAGTAAAAATTCCACAAACTCTTCTTAGACCTGTAACCCCAGGTCAATTTACAGCCATATTGCCAGCAGGTATATGATGTATAAGCATTTGAAAGAAACCAAGACAGTTTACGTATTCTTACAAAGTGACTGAGTCATGAACTTACATAGCTGTTCCCCTGTGTTACCAGGACTGTTGGGCACTTCCTCAAATCATCTTGGTAAAATGTGAAAGAATGCTTCCAGAGATGGCAAAAGTCCTAGAAATAAAAGAAGTAGACTTAAATAAGGATCAGTAAATATCTGATATAAAAATTAGCTTAAATTTAAGAGAGAAATTTGTGCATATTCAGTATGTCTTTAACTATCCATTACACATTTTAGCTAACAGTTTACAAGTTACAGAAATAATGTCTGATTTTTCCACCTATTCACGCATGCTTATTGTGACACACTACACTGGGAAGAAAACTTCTAGAACTTGGCCATGTTTGACTAAATGGTAAACACAGACTGTTACAGGTGAAGCCGTGTACAGGTATAACTTTAAGAATGTAAGTTAACAGTCCATTTGAGTTCTGTTGTCAGTATATGTTAGGCCAGGCCAAACGCTCCTAGTTATAGTTTTCATACCACAACTAGCCTCATTATTTACAGTAATATTAATCACAGCAAAAAAAAAAACCACAACCCTCAAAGCTGGATGAAGAATTAAAGGACTTTAAAAGCAGTCTTTCTGCGTGCTACAGTCACTTTCATTTTCTTACCTTCTATGCGCTTGGCCCTTGAATCCATTCTTCAACTGGACTATACATTTTTAGAGGAGAGGTTGGATTCAATTTTCTGTTTACATTAGCGCCTAACGCAAGGAGAACCTTATTCATTATTGCAACATTGTACCAATACTTGCAAACATTTAAGCAAATGATATAATATACACAATGTTGAGACAACAGCAGTTCTCTCCCCTCATGCTTTCTAGTAGATGCCATTCAACAAATCAATGCTTTCTGGGACTTCAACTTTTCCTGTAAAAAATTAGTAGCAACCTTCCCTCTCACTGGGACGTCAGTGGGAACAGTAAGTAGTTGGCCTTTTAATTTTACAGTTCAGCGAACATCCCCGTTATCTCTCAGGATTTAGCCGCTGTATTTCAGAGCTTCTTTGGGGCCTCCAGCTCTTACCCAATAACCACATCCTGTTTACAAATGAGACGAATTCTGCTTAACCTCCTTACTTCATGTTGCCCACTCAGACCTTCCGGCCTCTGATGTCTGAAATCTCTTGTCAGTGTTTTATACCCCAGTCCAAAGACCAAGTGTCTTGCACAGCTGGGGAAGAAGCAATCAGACCCAACTAGTTTGCAACATCTTTGTACTCAACTGTGACAGAGTCCAGCTGTGACAGAGCGACTGTTAAATGTTCATGAGTCACTTAGCCCCCAGCAGTGCATCTTCATCGGCCACACAAATCCCTGCCACCAAATGAATCCATTTGGCTTTGGTCTTCTTTGCCCGCCTTGTCTTACTGGTCCTGTTATTTACTGCTCCTAGAAAAGGAGAGAGAAGATCACCTGCTCGTTTCTTGATCCGTATTCTACAGATGCCACATAAGCAACCACTATTCCTAATAGGTATTTGAGGCAATGGGGCATGTAGTGTTGGCCTACATACCAGTGCGATCCCACAGACCATTAGTTGGTGCAGGTCAGACTTGCTGGGTCTTTTGCCTCAAGATAATCTCAATAACTTCACAGATAACTGCAGAGACAGGCCATCACTGTGCTTACGGTCTTTTTTCTTCTTTTTTTGTGGGGTAGTATACCACCAGTGTTAGCATGAAGGAGAAAGAGTATGATGGCAGTCCCGCACAAGCCAGAATGAGTAAAAGCCCACCCAGTTATAATGTATGCTAAGATTTGATGGAATAATCCCAGAGCAGTAGGTAGGTAGTGAAGTGACAGGTCAACTCACGGTGTTTGTCATTGGTTTGTACATAAGCCCCAAAAGTGTTACCGGTTGTATCCAGAGAAGGCAGTGTACACTAGGTGATTTGCACACCATAATAATTATTGCACTACTCAGCATGGACGAGAAAAGTACCATCAGAAGTGACCCAAAGATCTCTGCTTGGCCTCTAACTGTACTGAAGCTTTTGACAGTCAGTCAGCCCAGGCTTTGAACACTAACTAAGATGCTTAGCTTTCCTGAGAACTTCTTAATGGTGCTTAGTCACTCACACTGCAGAGTCAGGATCGACTGAGCCCTAGCCAAACATTTCCTTGCCATAAATAGACAGAAGCCGGGAAACATTTCTGAACTAATCCTATTCAGGTTGTTCTACTCAAATGTATTGGACAGGGCAGTGTAACCACAGCTCCAAATGAGTTTTGGAATCTTTCCTGGCTGCTCGGAAACTGCTCAAGCTTTCTAGACTCAGAGCTGTTGCCAAACAAACATCTGTGATTTTTTTTTCCCCAATAATCTGCATTGGTGACAAATCCTAAGGAGGGCTTCCAGCTACAGGTGATCTTTTTGATATTTCTGCAGCTTAATTTGAATAAGCCATAAACAAGAAGGAAATGAAGAGCATGTGTCAATTAGCTGGTCAGCTCCTGGAAAAAAGCCATGCTAGTACTTGCCATAACATCAATTGGAGATGAACTGTCTACTGTTTGTAGATTCCCCCATTTCAGGAACATCCTGATTGACCACGCCTGTACTGGTACGATGAGTTCCTGCATCTGGAAGCCTGTGTGATCCTTGGCAGGCTCACAGATCATGGGCATCTTTTATTAAAGACCTATGGAACATCATGACTAACCCTATGTGTGGATGCCATTAGGCTGTATGGACGTGCATGGCAGAGAGAGGGCACATCCTACTGCTGCAAGGACTGCACCAAGGTTCCTGCACATTCAGCTCAGGTCAGCAAGCATAATGACAAGTGCATACATTGTTTGTTGAAGTATGAATTGGAAGGGCTCTGCAGCATTGATCTACCCAACTAGTGTAGATAGTAATACACAAGTGCCCATGTAGCTGTTGTGCGTTAAGCTAGAGCATGGCAAAAGAAAGAGGCATGGCTGTCTTAGGAAGAATGTAAGGAATTGTTACCAGTTGACCACTGTGGGTCTCTGACTGCTGGCCACTACCAGTGGTGTGTGAGTGGAGGTGAATAGCTACAATGCACTAGCAAGGGACAGTACATAAGGCAAAAGGAACGGATGACAGCAGCACTATGCGATGGAAACGTGAGACTTGGAAAGAGGTTGTGCACCGTCCTGCTTAGTAACTCACATGCCTGTTTGCACTTTTGTCCCACCACTGTCATCTTGGACCAGAGAAAAGCAGTGTCAGCTATTAAACTATACACAAAAAATTACTGTATCTAATGAAAGTATGTTTATTGCTTATTATCTGTTGACCTACTTACCTATTATTCTCATCTTCACTGATGACACGCAGTCCCTTCAAAAAATGTTGTACTTAAGCGTCCATCTGTCCTTTTTTCATGAGATAGAGGCTCTTTAAATAAAACAAAAAAATCAAAGAAATATTTAAGGAGGATGTTAACACCACATTTTTTGTTTTTAAATTTACTTTCATTATTTTCAGCCATGTCTTCAGTACCTATGATTAGGTCATCCTAGCAGCATAGTCTGACTGATTTGGCTCCAGCCAATCCTTTCCTTTTATCACTGTCTGAAGGAATAATTTATTTTTCTGCTTATCCAAATCTTCTTCGGCCAGTGCAGGCTTTTAATTAATTTTGTTCTTATGTTGTACTAAAAATGCACAGTTCTCTTTTGTTCATGCAGTCTGTTGATTTCTTCTGCTTTCTGTATCGCATTTTACTTGAGCCTGGGCCAGCTCTGTGTTAAGAATAGAGGTATTTCGACCCTAGCATGTACTCTACTCTCCTGCTTCACGCTTTTAGTTACAACAGCTTCCTCTGTTGTCCTGTACCCTTTAAATTAATCTCTTGTGCAATCAAAACAGGCAGTTTTGGTGGCAGGGTATTTCTTCTTTTTTGTTCATGATTTTCTAGGGTATAGTGCATAAACAGTCCTAGGAGCAGGGTTCGCAATTCAGGATGTCTCCCTTCCAAGCGGGTAGTCTGTAAGCTGCAGAGATCACCTCCTTCTGTTACCTACTCTCTTTTTGGAAAAATATCAGTAAATAAAGTAGAGGATAGATTTTCTTTCCATGGCATTTTCCTCTGGATTGTGTCTACTTATTAGGTGGAAAGTGGGGTGTCTGAATTAAAATTCTCATTTTCTTGTCACAAATAAGCACCACCAGGGCTAGGCAGCCACAGAATGAGCAGTTTTGAAGTGCAGTGTTGTGCTTAGGCTCCTAAAATCTACATCTGTTACACTTTGGATCTGATCCTTTGTCAATTTCTTCCATTCCTAACTAACTATATTTTTATGGAAACTTTTTTGCATATTAATTTATCTCATAATGTTTATCTCTCACTTGAACTGAAGTGTTTGGGGGTTTTCAGTCTCCGTATATTTATAAGAAAATCATTACCCAAGATACTGCTAGTGGATTGTAATGATTTACTGGGGGAGCATGTAATATGTACAGTCAACATTTAAGTTTGCTTAATATGTTGTAGTTGTTGTTTAGATGCCAAAGCAAAATTACAAATAACGATACTAAGGAATTTCTACTTTTAACCCGATCTATGCCATCACTTCAACATGTAATTAACCTTATGTTTCCTTCAATGCAATCCGTGCACCTTCTTAACAGTATGTATAAGCTTAAGCTGCATCAGGAGAAGACATGATTTACTCAACTGATAGTATGACATACTTGTCATCAGTACAAAACTCGCATCATTACTTGCCTTATATCACATTGCTTTGCAATTTGTTCTATTCTGATGGATACTTGAAACATATTAATGCAGAATCATGTAAGCACAGAATAACTGAGGTGAGAAGGAATCTCTGGTGGTCATCTGGTCCAACGGTCCACGCAGTCATAAATTGAATCCAACTTCAAAGTCAGATCGTGTTGCTCAGGATCATGTCTAATTTTTGCATATCTCCAAAGATGGAGATTCTGTAACCTCTGCTTTTTGCATTATTACAAAACAAAATTACCATTTCACGTCCCATGTGCTGCATTTCTGTTTTCTCAGTTTTACATTAATAGTAGGCCTAAGCCAGAATAAAACCTCAGACGTACAATGCTAGTACAGTCAGAACAGGTTTTAAACAAGGTAAGGCTTTTATCTAACTAGAAAAATATGGGCTGATACTTTACTGAGTAATGAATATTGTTTCATATGTACTTATCATACACATCTTATGGTATTTGGTCAAGTATAATACATGTGCTTCTTATTATAGTGCCACTTTAAGACCTGCATACCAAAGTGAAGTAAACATGAAATACAATCTGTCTCCATTAAAAGGCAGCAAAATATTACAAGTGAAATCAACACAAGCTTTATAAAATAGCCAAATTAAGATGAAGTATGAGTGTCTGCCAAGTGAAGAAGGATTTTCTTGGACTAAGTGAATTAAAGCTAAAATACGACGGGCAAAACTAATTTATCCATTCTTAAAACAGATTTGTAGTGCTGCAATTTTAAAAGTGTCTTTCAAATATAGTGATCTGTTTATATACAGTATTTTGTATGAAGTGTAGCCTTTCAGACAGTGTCTTTCATCAATGAGTCATTTTAAGTGGCTGCTCACTACAAGGAAAAAAAAAAGCTCACATATTTTATTGCTGTCATTGTAATTACAATGCATTAGTTGGAGGGGGATTCCTGTTGTACAGTAGTTTAACAATCTAGACAAGTACTCATTTAGACTACAGAAACATTAGACCTTTGTTTAAAATGGCTACTATTTCACTGGTATTTTTCTTACTTTAAATTAAAAGCAGTGAATTACAGAAACTGCAAGGCTAAGCATGCAAGCAAGCAAGCAGACAATCCCTTTAATGATGTTGAAGCTAGAAGATCCAAAATGCATCTATGCTTCATTTAATTTTAGGCTTTTTTTTTTTTTTAGTACATTTATTTTCATTCATGTTATCATTTTTCTGTGAATGTAAACCCTTCTTGTAACACCAGTTCTGAAATAATAATCCCAGATACATATTTAAATTTTCTGATCAGCTCAGTTGTGTGAGAAAACTTCAGATTTCAAGACAATTAAATGATGCCCCATAAAAACAAGAGGATTCCATATAGTTTTAACTTCATTCCAAGCATGGCAAGCAGTACTTCTTTCCGCATCTTCCCCCCTCCCTCCCAACGAGTGAAACAGGAGGTGAAATGTAAGGACAGCTGAGACTTTCCAGAGAAAATCCTAGTGCCCTTCAATTTAAGAAGAACATAACAATTTGAAATTAACAAGGCAGATAATTGTTTCAGAGAAAGTAAATGGGTGACAAGGCAAATGGGTAGGAGAAGCCTAGAGTATGCAGGACAGATTCCAATTTATTAAAGTCAATAAGCCTGACAATTCTCAATTCTTCCAATCTTTACATTTTTGTAGATTCTGTCCCAAGACACTAGTCAGCTTCTTGAGTAGGCTTTAGGTCCAATTGGTGACTTAATCTAAGACTTTTTGAAACCCTACTTGAGGCAATTGAACTTTGGCATGGCACTGATTGAATTAAAGCCTAGTGGAAATTGTAAGCTTTAATTAGATCAGCCCAGCAACTGCTATAGCGAATGGCATTGTCCTGACCAGAAGTTAGACCTAGTGCTGGGATTAGGTTCAGCACCTTGATGTCTTACCATGATTTTGAACTTTACTTCAGGCAAGGTGCGTAAGGAGTCGTTGATATCTGCTCCTTCAAATCTCCCCGTGAGTCACCATCCCTTCTGCCATAGCAACCCAGTTAGGGCTGGTTACAGCACCAGTTAGGAATAGCCAACATTTATTAGTGCATTACCATGTAGATGGTCAGGCCAAAAAGACAGTTTCTGAGAAACAGTGGGAGAAAGACTATTGGCACAGAGGCCCACCTCTTTAGGCAAGACAGACAGATAATGGGAAAGAAGACATTATCTTCATTTTAGCAACTGGAAAATTGAGACACACATGCAAGTAAAGCCGTGCTGGTTTAGCTGTGCAAGTATCTGGTACGATTTGTACTGTTTCATACAGCTACACCTAAATTGCGATCTGCAGTGGAAACTGTTTAATTTGCATTAGATTTGCATTTTCCCCCTTACCCATAAAGCAAATAGCTTTCCTGTAACAATGTTGAGGCATGTCCAGAGGTATCGCGGAGGCTGTGGGCACAGCCTGAGGGTACCCAAAGCTCTGCCTCCCTGCCAGGTTGAGGAGACCTGTTTTCCTCCTCCCTTTCTCCGGCCAGCCCCACTCCCTCTGTCCTTTTCCTCAGCACACAGCGTGCTGCTCCTCGTGGAGGCTGAGTGGCCCGTAGTTACCTTGTGAAGTTTTTAAGGCAAAAATGGCAGCTAAGGTTTTGAAAAGCACTCCACCCTAACTAATAAATACTAAACTGCACTAACTCTGAACCGTGAAGGTTTCATTGTAAAGACAGTTTGATACATATTCTGTCAGGGCGCTGTGAGGGCTGGTGGCTCCCTGGGTCGTTAGGGGCTGCCCATGGGGGTCCGTAGGGACAGGGCCTGGCAGCCGGGGCCCTACCCACCCCCCCATCCAGGAGCAGGCAGCCAGCAGGTCCCAGGGCAGCCCCAGCCCTGGGCACCAGGAACCTCCCTGGGGACGGGCTGAGGCTGGGCCGGAACAGTGTTGATAACACACCGATGTTTTAGTTGTTGCTAAGCAGTGCTTACACTAGTCAAGGACTTCTCAGCTTCCCATGCTCTACCGACTGAGAAGGCTGGAGGTGCACAAGAAGCTGGGAGGGGGCACAGCCAGGACAGCTGACCCAAACTGGCCAAAGGGACATTCCATACCATGGGACGTCATGCTCAGTACATAAACTGGGGGAAAGCTGGCCGGGGGGGCCGCTGCTCGGGGACTGGCTGGGCATCGGTCGGCGGGTGGTGAGCAATTGTACTGTGCATCACTTGTTTTGTGTATTATTACTATTATCATATTATTATCATTATCATTTTATTTCAATTATTAAACTGTTTTTATCTCAACCCACAAGTTTTCTCACGTGCTTTTCCAATTCTCCCCCCCATCCCATCGGGAGGGGGGTGAATGAATTCCTTGTTTTGCTTTGCTTGCCTGCGCGGCTTTTGCTTTACCTATTAAACTGTCTTTATCTCAACCCACGAGTTTTCTCACTTTTACCCTTCCAATTCTCTCCCCCATCCCACTCTGGGGGAGTGAGCGAGCGGCTGCGTGGT
>NW_008824004.1:655954-675141 GCF_000699105.1 Pygoscelis adeliae
TCTCACACCACCCCACCAGCGAGTAGGCTGGGGGTGCACAAGAAGCTGGGAGGGGACACAGCCGGGACAGCTGACCCCAGCTGACCAAAGGGATATCCCACACCATATGACGTCATGCTCAGCGTATAACACTGGGGGAAGAAGGAAGGGAGGACATTTGGAGTTATGGCGTTTGTCTTCCCAAGTGATGGAGCCCTGCTTTGCTGGAGATGGCTGAACACCCGCCTGCCAGTGGGAAGGAGTGAATGAATTCCTTGTTTTGCTTTGCTTTGTGCGCGGCTTTTGCTTTACCTATTAAACTGTCTTTATCTCAACCCACGAGTTGTCTCACTTTTACCCTTCTGATTCTTTCCCTCATCCCACCAGAGGGGGAGTGAGCAAGTGCTGTGTGGTGCTTAGTTGCTGGCTGGGGTTAAACCATGACAGGCAGTCTTAATTTATGTCCCATGGAAATTTTTTTCTATGTCATGACTATTTTTGTCTAGAAGTTCAGCAAAAGCAAAATTTTTTAAAGAGAAAAATGTATCTCATAAATAAACCTTATATCAAATATAAGTGATTCAGTCCCTTGCTTTATATTTAGTGTGAGCATGCATTCATAGTCCTAGAATGTTTTTTTGGGAAAGATTGTATAAAGTTGCTCCATTTTCAAATTTAAAATTGGAGAATCTGGTAATAGTTATATAATGTGAGTGATATTATTAAAGCTGTTTATTTTGTTTCACTTAACGTGAAAATGAGTTTAAGATTTATATCGTGCAATGTCACTTACTCCCTATCACAGAAGTAAATGGAAAGATCTTCTCACTCTCAGTCTTCTAACTCCCAAGCAAGAGAGTCCATTGTTTTTGTGAGAGCTGATTTAAGAATAAATACAACCTGGGCTTCTCTGATCTGTGTCACTCACACTGTCTGTCTCAGTTGTTGCTTATTTTCATTTGACTGCATAGTTTTTGCCACTAAAAGAGAGTTCTCTTGTTTATTTCCAGCACTACATAGTGACTTCACAAGTGGCGATGAAAGGAAACAGGACTTGTAATGAGTCCTCACAAGTAAGTGCAAACAAACAGTTTTCTTTTATTTGCTATTTATTATGCACTGTAAGCCTAACATAGATTTGGAGAACTATCTGTGTGTATCTTAAAATTAAAGAAATGCTGCATTTTAGGCAGTGATTGTGAAAAATTTTCAAAATCCATTTTGCTATTCTTGTTCCGTTGTGCCTAGCCTTATCAGAAATAGTGTGTAGTCCCTAGCACTAGCTTTTAGTATAGTTTGTTCCCTTGAA
This sequence comes from Pygoscelis adeliae, assembly GCF_000699105.1. NCBI lineage: Eukaryota > Metazoa > Chordata > Aves > Sphenisciformes > Spheniscidae > Pygoscelis > Pygoscelis adeliae. Next base: position 657,243 of record NW_008824004.1, read on the forward strand.
ATTGAGCAAATTCATCAGGGATTATCGATGGCCAGGCTAGGCTAGATATCAGGTCACTTACATTTCCACCATTTATATGTTCCTCAATTCCTAACCAGGTATTTAGGAACTCTCCGTATATTAAATGCTATATCCATGTCTACAGACTTCCTCCTGACTACTCCATTCAGGTTTGGAGGCACTCATAGACGTACTGTGTTTCAGGAATCCCCCAGAGCCACCACATACCAGAAGCCACCATATACCTAGAAGAGTTGTGAGGCTGCTCTATCTTTCGTTAGGTGCTTTGACATACCTTTGTCTATCTCACTGATCCTGCACTAAACACAGTTTTTTAGATCTAAGAATTTAAGCCACTGAATAGTATTTTCAAGGAAATATTCTCATGTAAGCATGAATATGGTAAAGTGTATCTCTTAACAGCTGGATTCATAATGTCTGTGACTTTAGAGCTTTCAGGTGTAGACAGATGTATTGAAAAGGTGTATTCCCAGAAAAAAAGCATATTAGAGTTATACTATGATAAAACTTCAGCTCTTCTGAAATGCAACATATAAGCATTAACAAACGTTGCCCCAAAAAACCCTGTACGTGAAACTGTTCACATAATGCTGAAGAATAATGCTTTCTTCCTCACAGCTTTTGAAAGCATGGTATCTTTGAGCTAAGTAAACGATTAAGTGAAATAAGAAGTTTATCGTCTCCCTATTCTGTTCTGCATAGGTTCTTATTACCACTATCACCACTGTAGCTGTTGAGTGAACACCAGTTCTGCATTCAGCATTATAACTCTCATTTGTCATATGCAGCTTGTTTTCTCTCTGTCTCTAAGGAGAATTATATGAGCAGTATAATGTTTCCCTTTGGTAGTTTTCTTTGAGATGGAGAGTTGGTTGCACATACGCACTGCTGTATTTTTATGTGAGAGAAAGTATGATCAAAGAAATGTGCCTTACACCTCAAACAGAAAATTATGTTTGTGACAATCCATATTTCATCAAAACTGTGAATTAAATTTAGTGAAAAAATAGAACTTTGTTTAAACAATAAAGAAAAAGCTTTCATAAAGGTGAAAGCAGAGAGAAATATTTGTTCTAAGAATATAAATAGAATAAGTAAGTACTTAAAAAAGGGAATGTTTTTTAAACAAACGTTCCCCACAGAGCTCTTGCTACACAAAAACCGTAGGATAGTTCAACCAGTGAAACTCATGCCCAGCAGAAGTAAAACATTATGAAATTTAATAGGACCAAAATGTGCTCATGTATTTTCGTGCTGGAAAATACCAAAATTAAACAAATTAAAGGAAGAGCATAAATAGGGAAAAGCAAGATTCTGCTTTGCTTTTCATGCATTTTAAAAAAGATTGTAATCTACCACTGCCTAATATTTAATTTCTGAAGTAATTATGTGCATTGTGTAGTGTTTGTGAAATAAACATACAACTTGAAACAGTGTTAAGATATCACACCCTCCCTAGTCAGAACAAGCTGCACATTTCTTTTGTGTAATACAAAGTATGCAAGTGAGTAAAAAGTAGTGCGACCTGGAGGTCAGTGACTTCCAGCTCCAGTGGATTAACAGAGAAACGCATCCCAAGATTGAAGATTCTTTGGTGGAGGTCGCTTCCTTCAGCTCCTGCCTGGTCGAATGTGGAATTGTGAGTATGAGTGCTTCAGCTGACCTCAACTGCCACAGTATTACATGAGCGGGAACTATGCAAAGGACAACGTAATCCCCCCTGCCCCCATATTTCTATGCATTTTTCTCTTACACTTGTTTTACTCAATCCTCATGTCCCTCAACTGTTCCTTTTATTGCTCTAATGTAAAGGTATATGTGATACTTGGAAATCCAAGGGAAAAGTATTTAAAAATGACTTTCAGCTTTATGAAAATGTTTGAATCAGAAAAGATTTACTGAGATAATTTATTGTGTAGATTTGCATAAAATCTGAGAACTTTCCAGTAACGGGGTAACAAAAGATACAAAAATACTTGCTTGCTATACCACCAGGTGTCAGATAATCTTGAGGAGCGGTATCAGATGTTATGTACTCTTGGTTTTTCTCCATCCTGGCTACCTCCCCACATAGTTCGTTGTCCTTCATACTTTATTCTGGTGCATCCTGAAGGAACTTTGAGCTTAATGTTTCCTGTGAGCTATCTCATCACAGTTATAGCTACTGTCTCTTGACGCTGATCTGTAAGCCTGTCACATTTCACCAAAGACCTTGACCATCTTTTAGCTATGTCTTGGGTATCCTCTTGTTTGCCTTCAGTTAACACACAAAGAATCAGACCCCTTGGTCTTCCTCCCAGAACATCATGTTATTTATACATCGGACACAGCTCACAGTGTGAGCTCACGCTACCAGCACTAAAAATAGTATATTTGAATTCTCCTCCTGCTCCTTCTCCACAGCAATACGAGCTCTGATTTTACTTCATCTTCTTTCTCAGTGTCACAAAGATTTCTCTCCTCAAGGGTGTGTTCCTTTCTCGGGTCCTCATCCCATAACTAATGCAACATCTCTCTGGCTTCTTTAAAAACATCTTTTCACACATTTTTTTTCCATGAAACATAGCCACACAAGTTATCATCCTTGCCCATCATTTACCATTATATCATTCTTTCTTTTTACCCCTACTTACTCGTCATCTGATATTATCTCAACTTCAAGCATTTTGTCAGCATTTTCAAGTTCTGTGAGACCCAGTTCCTCCTTACATACCTAAATTAATTTGTGATACTCATATTTCTAACTTTTACTATTTGCTTGGGAGGGTGTCCTCTTTTCCTCCGTGCTGCCCTACATGCATATACATAAAGTTTCTGAAATCAGTTTACAAGGCTGAGTGAGTCTTTCAGAAAGCCCTATGCCTTTCATGCAATGTTAGGATTAAAAAACAGGAAAAAATATTTTTTGTGTCTCTTATCGTATATAATTTACCACTTTTCTCATAGGGAATGAACTTCTTTTGCTTCCCACCACATAGTAAAGAATGTAGCAAAAAAAAAAAAAAATCATAATAGAAATGAAAATAATGGATTTGAATTGATATACCTTATACACAGAAGTCAAACATCACAGGAGATTGTTTTGAAAGAAAAGAAGAGCAGTTTCTTTTCTGAAGTATCTTTGTACACACAAGAATTAGTTTAAGTGTTTGAGGTTGCTCTAAGACTATTTGCTTTCTTGACATTATCAGGGATGCTGGGAACAGCCTCAAGGTGGAGATGCATTTACTTTACCTTTAACAGGGGGAAAAAACCTAAATAAAGCCAACAAAAGCACAATAAAAACCCCACCTTTACTATTTTGAATATTTTAGTGAAATGTAGATTGTCAAAGGAACTATAGATAAAGGAAGACTTGGTTTGTCTTATTTAGTCTTTAATGATGTCCATCTGAATAGCTATTATGTAAAAAAAAAAAAGTCATTGACTAGACCTGCATAAAAGACAAAAAATGAAAGTAAAATGAAACAGAAATAAGTAGTAAATTAAAAACGATAATAATGCTAACAGAATATTCCAAGATATGCTTGATGTATGTGTTGATATATTATGTATTTATTAATGATCTGGAAAAGACAGTTAATGAGATCTAGGTGAGAGAACTAGTCAGAAGACTTCACAAAGCTAAGAAGAGTCATATGACCAGCAAAATAAAATGCTGGTAAATTAATATATAGAGTGGGAAAAATTCAAATATAAATATGAATATTTATTTTCATGTTTTAAATTGCCAGCATCATGCCTGTAGAAAGCTCAGGGAGAACCTGTGCTTGGTAATAGCAAACAAATAAATTGTTACTGTGCACAATCAATAGAATATATTTGTAAAAATGATACTAATGGCATATTGAGTTGAGACTGAATTTTGCCATTCTAAATATTATTGTAAGATGAAAATAGGTAAGCAGAGTCTGACCTGTTTAGGAAAATTGTAAGAAGATACCGGAGAGTAGGTCTACGTCATTCAGGAAAGAGATTAATTAAAGAGGCATCGGTTATATACAAATAATAGTGAAAAAGTGAAGGTTATGAGGGGGATGAGTCTACTTTATACTTGGTCATCCAAGAAAGAAATGACAAACATTTAACTAAGAGTTAACAAACTAAAAATTGACTACACAAAATGAAGTGTTGAAATTTAATGCAAAAAATTAGTCAAGCAAAAGCTTTGAAAGATTTTAAAAGATGTTTGGATGATTAGTAAGAACATCCACTGATAATTAGCTGATAACTTTGAAAAATATTGCATGTAGACATTCATGACTAGATTAATCAGAATTTAGCTGGAGTAAGGAAGGAAATTCCTCTACAGAGAGATCAGTTGTATTTCTTCATTTTGGAGTTTTTTCTGACTTCCTGTAACTGTCAAGTATTGTCTGCTGCCAGAAACGGGATTATATAGACGACTGATTTAATTCGATTGGTAAACTGCTGTTCTCCTCCCAACTAAGGCAACATTTATTTCTTTTGTGATAGCTTTTTACTTATGACTGAGTTTCTTTCTGCTTACAATATTTATAAGTATCTCACTTTCTTTTATTGTTAGCAGAGACTGACTCTCTGTGCAGGAGCATTTCTGTTCCTGAAATTATTCTCTGAATTCTGCAATTTCCCTTCATATCTTGAACAAGCATTTCCCACCCTGTAAACAATGCTAATGGGAAGATTAATCACTTCATAAGTAATATAAATAAGAAAAATTCCCTGTGTTGTTTGTATGTGTTTAAGAAACCATGTTAAACTTTATATATATTTGGCAAACACAGTATCTGACATTTAAAAACTTATTAATATTTGGACAAGAATCCTGGAAGACACTTGAAATTCAAGCAGCAAATATGCCTGGATATCCGTAGGAAATTTTCACTGCGTACAAAGAAACTGCTTCTTCTGTGAAGCATTTGCAGTGTTTCAGGATTGAAGGGAGTTTTGGAGGAGGTGCACTTCTAACTCGAAGAGCCTTTTAAGAGATCACTGCATGTACATGCAGTTCTTTAAAGATTCTTTACTGTATTGTAGACTTAACATGACCATTCACATACATAATTTTAATACTCTGTGTGTGTTTTTCAGCTGTGTTGAGCTTTGAGAGTGAACACTGGACTGGCTATTTCACTTACAAGTTTTCATATTATCACAATGCTTTTTTACCCCAAAACATTGCAATGAAATTCACCCTTGAATTATTTGTTTCAAAGTATGCAAATACTATGATTTTATATATATATATTTTTATATATTTAATATATATTTGTTTTTAAAATGTAATTTATCACCATTGGGTTTGTTGAATGTTTTTATTGTAGAGATTAAAAATCAAAACAAGAAGGAAAAGAGCGAATCAAATGCTAATCTGAAAAATCAGGGCATCATGCCCTGGAGGGTATGAGATTCAGGCCTTCAAGGGCAGTACATCCCAATGGTAGGATCACTCAAGTAAGAAATTCCTGCCACTGGATATGACTGAATTCAACATTGATATGAAGCAGGAGTAACTCCAGAATTGCTCAGATACTAGAGTGGCAGGAACTCTATAAAATCCCTAATTAGAGAGACAGAAAGGTTGGTGTTTGATACACGTGTTGACTTAAGTCTGCAGCTCGCTCTGAACAATTCAGTCCAATGAGTTGGGCTGGGGAGCCCTCTGGCTGCCCTGCAGTTGTTCTAGGCTGCCCAGGGCTTCAGTCATACTCAACATCAACAGCCTAAAAGCAACTCCTCTCTTACCCTGCAAGTAAAACTCAGTACGGAGGTAAAAGCTAATACACTGTCAAAGAACAGGGCAGAAGAAACTTCTATATGCTCCCCTAAATGCCTTTCTACCACCAAACTTCACTCCCGGACTGAGCTGTCCCTTGCTGTCAGACCTGGCAAAGGAATGAGAAATTCAGAATTTGTGTCAAATGAAAAAGCATTGGAGATGTTAAAACTCACTATGAAAGTAGGAGTCCCCTTGAGTTTTTTGTGTAACTCACCAAACGAGAGAAGGGTCAAAAGAGAGTACAGTCAGTTCTTCTGGAAAGTGTTCAAGGAACAAATCAATTCTCTAGCAGTCTGGAATCCCCTATCAAAGTGAAATCCCTGAAATACATCTGTATAGGCCAGAAATACATTATGGTCAATGGTGAGCAGACCTAAAAAATCAGGACAATTACTTCTGATTCTTGCTGTGAGGAGACCTTCCATCAAGCTTAATATTCTGTTAGTCTGTACAGTCTGATTAAGATAAAATAAAATGCAGTCTTTATATGTGTCTATACTTAGCCACCTAACACCATTTGAGATAGCTCTCTGAAAGGAATAGGTACCAGGCAAGACAATAATTTGTGAACCTGTTGGTATCCAAAGATAGCTGGAAAGAAGATAGAACCATTGCATGCTTGAGCATGGTCAGCAGCTTGTTCTCATGAAAGGAGACATTAACAATTCTCGGCAGTAATATCTGTCTGATTATTAGTGTGTCTCTGCTAACTTTAGTCAGCCATGAAGAACACACTTAATGATGGTGAGATGGTGCATAATGATGTAGGTCTGAAATTTTTAATAGAAATTCTCTGTGTGACAAATGATGCATTAAGTTGGACTGGGTCTTTAATATCCCGCCCAGTGAAGGAATCTCAGGAGTCTTACAGGTAGGACCAATTTTACAGCCAACTTTCTCATAATATGAAAAGATGACTGAGTCTTTAGAGTCTCCTCAGTTTGGTCTTGCATCTGGTAAGGAAATTAGTGAATTTTGAGGGGTGAACAGCCTCCCAAATTTGTGTGTATATGTTTTACCTTCCTAAATATACCAAGAGACCAGTGTAGTAGTTGTTGCAGACTCTGCACTATAAATTGTACTTCACAGTATGTGCAGTTGAGAATAATAGAGAAAAGAAACTTGTTTGCGTAAGGAAACTTCCTTTCCTTACACAAAATATTAGGAGGATGCACTTCTTAAACAGACAACATGAACTTTACAAAACCGGTGCCTCTTGATATCCATGCGATAAATGACATTTTTTAAATATTGCATTTGCTAGGCTTGTGTTCAAGTTCGTTGATTCTGTTCTGAAAATTAGAATTCCATGTTTATTGACTGTGCTTTTTTGCTAAAATTTGCCAAAAAAAAAAAAAGATTTTTCTAATTGGCAGCAAAGCATACTACTTCTGAGATGAGAAAACCAAGATTGGCGTTTTACTGACTCACGTATCATGATAATGGACCACCCCTTTGGCACCCTAAGCATATTAGAAATAGTTGTTTTGCCTCTAATTACACTGTTGTAATCACACAGTAGATAAGGAAGATGGAATAAGTGTTTTGATTATTGGCAATGTAGAATCTGGTTCACTTTCCCATTGTCTTGTTGGATCTGTGACAAAACTAACAAATAAAATGTATATTGTACGAAAATTGATGTGATGTAGCTGACTAAAAGCAGAGAATGCAGTTGAAGTGGTGCCCCATGTTATGTAGCAGAAGAGAGAAGAACTACACATTAAATGCAAAACCAAAATCTGAACCTAGCGAATAAGTGTTAGTATTAGGCTGTTGCAAAAACTGGAAGTTTGAGTGTCTGTTCCACTTATGGGAAAGAATGCAAACATGCTTAAATTTACCTCTAAAATAGCAAAAGCCAATCCTTCTCAATAATTATTTTTTAATGCTACTGCATAGAAAATATTAAGTTTGTTTTTAACTTATGCAATGTAAAAGCCAAGATGATCTCAGTAAATGTAGGCACAATCTTACCACTGGCCATTGCCAAGCCTAATAAGAACCCTAAAGACATCAACCAGCATTATATGCCTATGATACATAACTTATAGGCACCAAAACTGTTCTCACTCTAAAAATAATAAGTTGTTTGCCTTGAGCAGATTTTAAGATGTCATAATTTTTTTTTCATGCATGTGTCTGTAAGGAAAATAGTCTAAATGCCAACGGATATAATGTTGCATTCATCAGTGCTTTAGCCTAAAACAGTAGCTGTAAGATGTGTTATTAGCTCCATTTCTCCAAACCATGTCTTATTTGTAAATACCCTTATTTCAGAATACTAACATTGACAATTTTGTTAGTAGACTCCAATTCTTACCTCATGTGGTGGATTACCATAGCAGTTAGACAGTGGAAGCCAACAGATTAAAGGTATTCAGCTGCCCAATTTGGTATTTTCCCTCTCTTAATATTACTTAGCAGGTGCTGCACCATTCTTGTGGGAGATGTCGAGGCAGGAAAAGTGGGGACAGTAGGCACAGGGGACATCTTATGTGTACTGGACATGCTGAGCCACTTCTTGACTTTCGCCTGCTGTGAAAATACATTCCAAGCTCTCAAATATTACATTTCTGAGGGAACGGTGACTTTTGTTTGCAGCTGCCAGAAAAAAGTGCCCTTTGTTTGCAGCCTGTCAATAGAATGACCTTTCCCTCTTGCCAATTTATGCTCAAGAAATACATGTGATTGTTTTTCCCTTTGCTGCATGTTTCAAGAATCTTCCAAATTTGTTTGATCAATGGTTTAGAAGCTTTCAAACTAACATGAGAAAATACACATTTTTTCAGACTCATTTTCAGTTGGACCTGAAGCAGCTGAAGCTAGAGATCAGCTAGAACTATAGAATCATAGAATCGTTGAGGTTGGAAAAGACCTTTAAGATCATCAAGTCCAACCATTAATTAATCTGTACTTAATGAAGGAAACTTGCTGAATTTCTATAAATGCTTGCCTATGACACATATCCAGAGTTACATAAGAAGTCTGCCATTTATGCAATCTGCTTTGGCAATATTTGTATTCAAATCTTCTCCCTTGTGAAAATGAATAAATCAAAACCTTGTAATTGCCTATCAGACAATAACCTGCGTTTTGGAATGCATATGGCTACCTCAAAGGCAAGAACAGGCTTCAAAAGCCACTTTCAGGTTTTCAGAGTTGGTCTAGCCAGCAATGCTTTCTTCCTGCTATGTTCAAAGCAGATACTGTCTTTGTCTTTAATGAAACAATGCAGATGCACCATAATTTTATATAACTGCAACAAAAATTTAAAAAGTAAATTTAGATGCATTCTTGTCTGTGTGGCTATGTGGCAGGTAGAGATGTACTCAAATGACTTTTGCCTGTACTCCAAGTTCTCTAGAAATCACATAGCCACGTTAGCATGCCATTGTACCCGAGCTGCAAATCCCTGCTAAAAAGAAGCGGAGCACGTGTTGCATGTTAACACTGTGATACTGCTTCTGATCTGCATCTGATCCACATTCAGCCTTCTGGGAGCAGCGTAGGCCTCCTACTGATCTCTTTTCCTTCTCTGAAGGTAAATGAGATGCAAAATTGTCATCAGGTCCTCTTCTTAACTGCTGCGTATTGACAATACGTTTCATGCCAGCACTATCAGTTAGCTACTGTTGCCCTGGGTAATGCCCGAGACCATCTACAGTGGAAGCTCACGCATGTTATGCTCTTACATGCAGGCAACCAGTTAATGCCAGTTCTTTATATCTTAAGTGCCTTTAAAAAACAAGTCTTAGAAATGGCTGCCTGCACTACCACACATGTTCTTTAGGAGGCAGAAAACATGGGGTCAGATTTTTAGGAGATTTTTTTAAAAGGCTGCTTGTTTGAGTGGGGCAACACCTCTCCACTAAGGTGCCTGATCCCTGATGGATTTTAGCAAGTACCACGCTGGTTAGACTCCCATGCAGTGCACAGGACAAGTTACTTGCCTAATTTGCCAAGTCAGGAGCCATGGTTGCATTACATGCACTACATATTAATCGATCTGTACTTCCCTACTGACCTCAAATCTAAAAATCTGCATTATGTAAATCTCATGAAAGTTAGGGCACATGCAGAACTCATAAATCGCATTGTCTCAGAGGGGATGGGTCCAAGTCATCAAAGTCAGAGCAGTGACAAACAGAGGTGAAGTCCCTCAGCCTAAGCCTCAAAGAATAAAGTTGAAGTGAATTTTAACCAAACAGTTACATGCACGAGGAGCAAATGCAGGAACAGCTATAGCAGAGTAATTTGTTATGATGTGGTAAATTTGGATGGTGTCTCTGAGCCCTTAGTAGCCTGTGACCAGGAGTTGAATTCCTCTTGCCTTACATGTGGTATCTCGCAGAGGTGGACTGTGCTAACTGTGCCTCTCAGCTGTCTTTTGATGAGAACCATACTGCCCTTCCACCCTCTGGCAGCTGTGTCCAGACCTCTTCCAAAATAATCTTAAAATATTATTAGCTTACCCAGTAATATAGAGGTCATGCCATGTTATTTACAGCCAAATATGTATTTAGCATGTGCTAAGCTAACCTGTGCTTTCGTAACAGCTTTCAAAACAGCTTTGATGCAGTAGCATCCTAAACTAACTCTCAGCTGTTCTTGACTGTGTCAATGGTCTTTCACTGCTGCTTCTGCCCAGTGTATTCTCAAACAAATGGTGGCCTTAGCTGCATAAACTCTTAGCTGAAATTGCTTCCTTACTGCAAGCACTTAATCATGTTGCTCCTCCATGTTTGCCCTAGAACAGAAGGCAGCAAGCAATCCCACAGGCAGGGAAAGACCTTTTCTGGAAGGTGTGGGGACGAGCCTTCAGGCCCTTGTTGTGGCCTCCCAGGTGAGACTGCTGCCTGAATTGTGAATGTTTCTCCTTCACTGCATTTCAGTGCAAAGTGCCAGTGATTTAAGGCCAACCTTTGAGGGCACAGCCCTCAAGCAAACATGGCCTGTTGCATTAGGAGGCAATTCAAGAAGTTGCTCAATTGCTAGTTACTGGTGCCGGGGTGAGACCTGATAAAAGACAATGCAAGTATTTCTAGTCCCTGAAGCCGACTTTGCCTTGAATGGACTGGATTACTTGGGCAGCTACGTGGAGAGGAACAGTAAGCAAAGAGACAGTAAACTTCATAATCCTAAACACCTCCTGGTTGCACTTCTCAAGATTACAGTCTTATCCCTCCCTTTCAGCATCTACATGTCAAGACATGCATTCTTGGGGCAAGTGTTGGCACATCTGTTTATTAATGGCATTTGCCTACATTCCTACTCAGAGCTACGTGGCACTGGAAAGCTGTCATGTTTGTGGCAAGTGTCAGGCCTCAGAATGAGGCTTTGTGCCAAAATACAAGGGTATGGAACATGCCACAAGTACCAGGTATGCCCTGAAAAATGCTCTGAGCCGCTCTCTCTACTAACTTAAAATCCTGTAACATCTTCAGGGCTGTGACTTGAGTTAAGGCTCTGAGCAGCTTGTAAACTGGGAGGAGGAAGCAACATTTAGGCTGCTAGCAGATGCCAGCAGATGGAGAAAAAGGATATGTCCGTAGTGCAAAAAGGAGCATGGTCCACACTATAGTCATATCAGCAGAGTGTCATCCCAAGCTCATTAGGCTTGCTGAGATGTAAAGCTTATTAGTTCATGCACATTGGCTTCCTTTCACAGACAGGCTGCTTCCTGAGGCTAAACTAGCATGCTGGCACATGTGCTACACCATATTGTCATACCAGTTCATTTAACAGAAGTTCAGACAGCTATGGACTCCTCTCCTTGTGCACTGTAGCTCTACTCTAGGTAGCTGGGAGGGTAAGTAGTGACTGAGCTGTGGCTTTTAACGCTAGTATTTGCATGATGCTGACAAGCATCTATGATCCTGCCCCTACTGTCTTTAAAAACCTACTCCTAGATGTATGTAGGTTTCCAGAGTTGATAGATAGCTGATAATAGCCTGATGACTACAGGAGTAGTCACTTTCTTCAGTACAAGATGTGTTTTTGTGGGCCACTGGTATAGCTTCCTTTACAAGATGAATCATTCTTTCCCAGCTCACATTGATGTTCTCAATAGAAAGGTGTGAGTGCATACATCTAAACAATGTGATCTTCCATTGACACCTCTTTTAATGAAAGACCCATATTACTGTTAGTCTCGGGACAATGGACGCTTTTAGAACAATTTCTGGACCTTTCCTTTTCTTTATGTTTCTTTTTAACCTTGTTTGCATTCAGTCTTAATGATGCTCAGGCTTCTTCATTTGTTAGACACCACCGTTTAGAAATCCATATCCTAGCAGCTATGACTTTAGCAGCCAACTGCTTGATGACTTTCCTCTTAGGAACTAGCTAGAATACCTTCCTGTTTAGCAATAGCAAATTCTCTTTCTACCATAGTAAGTAGGCTAGGCGTGTGCTATCCTTCAAATACCACTAGCCAAGTAAATAAAATACATAGAGTCAAAAAACCACATACTGTGCCACTAGATGCTTTCCCACATTTCCCAAATGCTCCTTCCAGTTCCCCCCTGCGCCCTTGAAGCCCTTCTACCCCAGCCAGATAAGTTCACTCCTACTGCCTATTTCCCTCATTCTCCTCAGACCAGCTCCAGTAGCTCCACGCCAAGATGCCATTTTGCCACCCTCGAGCTGAGCATTATTATTTCAAAATTTTACTTCTTACTGCTACTGAAATTCTAGAGTTTTGGATCATGAATAGGGTCAGGTACATGTAATCTTTGTATTTGGATCATAACCACAACACTGGACCATGTAAATGCTTTTCATTTATTTTGTTACTTTTGGTTTTCCTCTTTTGTTCTCATTATTTGGTCTCTTTTATCTTTCCTCCTTTCATGTAAAATTAAAAAAGAGATTGCTTCAGAACTTTTAGAAAACTTTGCAAAAAACCCCCACCCTAAAAATCCTTCCATACTGTTAATTTCACATCTGCAAAAGCAGTTACAAAAAACCTCTACCACCCACCTTTGGTCAATAAATATCATTACTGCAAACAAGCATGAATTGTAGGAGCTGAACAAATCAAGATGCGCTTTTGACAGGTTCATTTGGCAGTGTAGGAGGATATTCTACAATTCTAAAAATACGTCCTATTTTCACAGACATTTTGAGATGTCTCTGTAAGTTCTCTTACAGAAGATGGCCCAGGGCCCATATGGTACAAGTCAATCTGACAGATGTTATATAATAATCTTCCTTGATTAAACTAGTACAAGACATTCTCTTCTCACCAACCAAATAACAAGCAAGAAAAAACCCATCCATTCTGAAATAAAACACCACCAACTAGATAGACATGATAGAGCCAGAGACCTTGTTATAAAGAACGTTGTGGTCACGTTTGGGAAACCCTTGTCCCTATGTGTCATAGGAGGAGTCCATTATCAGATGAGGAAAGTAACAAACAGGACTTATTAGTTCTAGAGCTTTTATCCGTGTTATTAATTTGAAAGCCAGATTAGGGAATAGCAATATAATTCTTTAAAAGGAAAGCAATAGGCAAGAGGAGCATATGCGGCACTGATAATAATTTAATTACTTTGCACAGACAAACTGAAAGCAACTAATTTACAGAGAAAGTTTGCATGATATTTTGTGGGAATAGACCCCTTTGAAGGGTCTTCAAAGACTTTGTATCAGATATTGCAGGAATAGGAATCAGATGTCTTTTGAAATAGGAATATGCTATTACTTTTTTGACCATATCCATGCATATAAAGGGCACATTGGGGTATTTTCCCAAGGGAGTTTACTGAAGTGGCCTTAGGCATGCAGCATCTTCTAGGAGCTCATTACAAATACCACAAAATAGAAAAAGTCTTTAAGCTTTTCTTCAAGTTGCTCAAAACTGCATCCGAGTCTCCAAAGCTGTTGATGAGGGGGGAAAAGGATATAATGAGACCATGCCTATACTGCCAAAAAAGGCAATTAGCTCTGAAACATCTGTGGTGATCACCTAAATTAAACATGCAAGAAAAAACCCCAAAACTATAACTGTCTTTAATGACTATGGCAGAAAAAGCTTCAAGCTTTTGCACATAGACATTTGATTTTCTCATACCAAATATGCTCATGAGGCTGCAGTTTCTGGTTTTCCCTCATTTTTCGAGTTGTTAAAATTGCTTTAAAGATCTAAATGTTTTTTATGTGTGTTACATGTATTTTATGTGTGCAGAGCCTCACCATATTGTGTTATGATTTGGACCTAATTTTGCAAGCCTGCTTTTTTGGTATTTTATTTATATTAGTAGTCATGTGGGGATGACTATAATTCATTACTCTCATGAATAAATTTTTACAGAATTAGATCCTTAGTCTAGATCCAGTAAAATGGAAATCAAAGGGCATTTTATACCATAATGCTTTTGTGGATCTAGAACTTTGTTACTTTTTAGGATTTCTTTCTCTCCTTCTCCCTCTCAGAACAGTTAATCATCCTATCTTGTTTAATTGCTCAAAACTGTATGTTTATGTTTACACAGTAACCTCAAAGACTGAAGATGATAGGAAAAGAAAATCCTCTGGTCTAGTGATATAGCACTACATCTTGTTCAGCGTTGTCAGTCTGCACTCTCAATTTCATGGTATTTATTCTGATGTAAAGGCATTTAAACATGCAGGAAGACTCCCATTCATTTTATTGGTCTTGGCATGCTTGTCTAAGTCTCAGCCAAAGCAACAATCTTCTGTTCATCTTGCATGAAATTAGACTTCATCTTATTGTATCAAAACTCCTGGGAACTAATTACAAGTCTATTTTTATGGTAAAACAAGCATATTAAAAGTTTACAAATTGGGTGTATGTTTACTTTCCTTAGCTCACGTACTGTGCTCTGGAGTATTATTCCCACATGTAAACAACACTGCAAATATACATTGCCTAAGCGGCTTCCCTGTTGTCAGAAACAGCTGTTCAGTGTGCTAGTTACTTCATCTTTTTTCAAAAACAGATACTAAGCCCGCTGAACTAGGTCTCCTTCAAGTGAGTAGCAAAGTGGAATACTGTAGTAATTATTTTCTTCAGTGAAATTTTTTTTATTTGGAAGTAAGTGCCCATTCATAAAATGAATATACTAACGTTGACTGAGCAAAATATAAAATCATGGGCCTAAATTTAAGCACTCAAGTGTATGTGACACTCATGTGCTTAATGCTAAGCATGTGTTTTAGTATTTTGATAAACAGAGTTCTAACACATCAGCTTTCCCTGCCTCCTTGTGAATGGATGAGTATAAATTTGATTATTTGTGTTCACAGTCTATGTTTTGAACCTTGAGGTATGCTTTTGTCATTCTTTGAGAGGTGGGGGTTTTTTTGGTTTGGGTTTTTTGTTGTTTTTTTTTCAAATGCAAGGGCTATGTATATTTTTATTTGTTAAAATAAAGAGAGGTGCACATTTTATTTGGTAATACCAGATGGCTGGATTTAAAAGAAACGCCAGACACTATGAGACTCATGATAGAACTATGAATTTCCAGAAGAGGGGAAGGAAGTCACTGCTATATTGCAGATAACGGGACAGAGCTGTTGTGTGGATACTCATATCTGTGTGTGCAACGAGGGTAAGCACAACACACCAGATGCACAAATGCTAAAAGGCACAACTTCCCTGATACCTTTGTACCTCTCTGGCAACAACCTATCTAAGCCAGTAACTACTTTCACCTCCTCTAGCATTTGAGGCTATAAAGATCGTAGACAGTATGCAAGAACCCTCAGCAAACACCACGAGTAGAATACTAAGATTTAAGCACTCTAAAATACTAAGATTTAAGCACTCTAATACTGTATTATTAACCTTGAAAATGAACCCTGGCATTCTCCAGACTAATTCTGTGGTAAGAATGACTGTGTCCATTTTTGGTACACTTAGTTTAGCAGAAGTCTCAGCAGCTACAGGAATAGTTTTTATCTAGGTGGGAATTTCAGAGCTGAGACCACTGAAAATGAAACATCTCACAAAGAGATGATTGAATTGATGTTAATGGGTGCATATGTGGTGATGGAATAGTCCAGTGTGTATTGTAGGTACTATGACACCTATACATTTTTCTGAGCAAACTGGAAAACCTTAAGAACTTTGGAACAAGTAGCATTATCATTAAAACATTAGAAGGATTAACCAACACAGTTGAGCAGGGCCTTCCCCTTGATATGGAGGGTGTGGTACACATATTTAAACAGGCACTCCTTAAAAGCAATCCCAGTTGTACCTGGAGTGAACAAACAGGCTTGACTCAACGTATTCGTCAAACCTTATAAAACTGTGTCAATAGTAGAATGGATGTTGCACATGACTTTCTCAGGAGAAGAATTAATACCAGACATCAATGATAATTCCCTTAGCTATTGTTTCCATAGAGTTATAAAGATCACATCAAGTCTGGTAAGAAAAATACATAATCAAAGTACCTGTATTTTCAAAAAGTTATTGTTAGAGGATGATCCAAGTAGTGACCAATGGCTGAATCCAATCCAGCCTACGTACGGTTTTCTGCTACAGGCTTAAGACAGATGTGGAAGAGCCCGTCTTCTGAATGCCTGTGGCAGCTGTGTAGGCTCTGGGAGTGGTTCAGGAAGGGTCTCTGGTTTCCAGCCTGGAAAAGCAATCTGCTCCACCGTGCTCCATGGATAGTGCTAGGACTGGCCATTATTGTGCTTCCTCCATGTCGGAGCTACACACAGAAGGAGTCTGCCTCTACAAGAAAGCAGATCTCAGAATAAAATACACACAACATGTTCTCTGTAGTTTTTCACTATTGTTGTTTCCAGTTCTTTATCTGGCAATGTGTGTTTCGGGTTTTAATGCCTTCGGTTTAGAGGTCTCTTCCTTTCTGAGGAAGGGATGTGCTGTCACGTATGTTTGAAAAGGCCCTAGAGTATTGGGTCCTCCTTTATTTGGCCTCTGGTTTGGACCCTAATATACATCTGTGTAAATAAATGAACTGAACAATAATAAATATACACAATTAAAATCATATAAACATAAATGTATTAGTATTGTATGTTATTCATAACATTAATAACACTACAAATAAGATAAACCAGTAAAATCTAACTTAATATATATTTAAAAGTTATTATTATAAATAGAGTGTAGTAGGTACATGTTAGTGAAGAAATTTAAGTTAATGCACAGAAAACTATAGAAAGACAACTAGTGGAGCTGTATAGTGATCAGAATATAACTTCAGAGAGCTATGATTAGGAGACAAACCTTGACGGATGTGTTGTTCTATGCAGAAATCCACAGGACTCTTTAAAAAACGCATTTAATGCCATCTTGGGGGACAGGGGGGAGATATAATATCAGACAATAAAATAAATGCATATTCTTTTTTTCATTACTATGAACAATAAATTCCTAAAATTCAAGAGTATGTTCAAGAATAATTAACTTCCCCATAGCAGAGGTGACTCCATGGGAAGTACAGAAGTAACTTCAACCCTCCCCTCGCATATTTAGCAAAAATTTTGATTAAGCACTTCTGGAAGCTGCCAAGAATAGCCCAAGCACACATCACTTCACTGCTTTGCTCCTGAGTAACTTTATTTCGTGCCATTTCCAAGCTCATTGTCTACCTTCCTCTACAGTTTCAGTTGCAGAGGTTGTTTTCAGTTCTGTTCATAAAAACGTTACTGCTTACCACTGTTGACACCATGTACAGTGCTGCCAGTGTAGGAGATAGGTTGTGCTCCGGATGCTGCTGAGTGGCAATTGTGAGTGAAGGACCCTCTATAGACTCTGTACAGATGCCTAAACAAACTCGGATTTTCAGAACAGAAAACCTCACTGTATACAAATCATTCTCAATGGCTAATTACGTGGCCAGTCTGGGGAAAAGAAGCAGTGTACTCAGCATGATTTATCAAGAATAATAATTTCCTTTCTAAATTATAGCTACTTATGACCTCTTATTTTAAAGCTGGATACCTTCAAATATTAATATGTTTTAAGATTTCAGACTGAAAGCATGTGTGAAGATTTCAGGAGGTGAAAAGCAAATAAATACTTGGGTTGCAGTGGAAGAAGTTGTTTACAGTGCTGCATTGTCTGAACATACTGCAAAGAGCAGGGAATGGCTTACAGCATCTCCT
>NW_008824004.1:675196-686405 GCF_000699105.1 Pygoscelis adeliae
CATGGGGGAGAGAGTGAAGTGTAAAACAAAGACCTGCCAATGCTGCCCCTATGTATAGCACAGCCGTATGCTCGCCACCAGAGAGTCAGTGGCTAGCATGCAATGAGATGTGCACTAAGGACTGGACTGATCATTTGGGGTCTTAAGTTATAAAAGTACCGAGATGTACAATATTAAGACCAAGACGTCCAAAAGGCAAGAGCCCCTTTAAATACAAAGGTGGGACTAGGCAGTTGAAAATCAAGGAAAATTTGGAAACAATGGAACATCACCCATGTATCACACATCCCATGTATCACAACAGATACTTTTTAATGATGAAAAGAATGGAAATCTTCTGATACTTTTAGAGGTTTGCAAATTTCTAACAGGCTTTTTTTTAACATTCGACTTTTTAAAAAAAGAGAGCTCTTCTGATGTTATATAAAATACAATTAGATGGCCAAACTGTGTATTTACCCTGTTGTGATGAAGGCCTGTTTTACCTAGATATCTGTGGATGCAGAAGTGGGACAAGGTCATTGTTTTATGAACTACTACAGGTGCTTTATGGGGACGGAAAAAAAAAAAAAGCTGCTTTTGCTTCTTTTTTCTTACAGCTATCAAGCTTATGCATTCTTGAGCATAAGTCTGGGCTAATGGAGGTAAACTGAGGAGGAATCAGTTTTGGCTGGGCAAAGAGATAAATCTTATGATTGCATTTCTTATGCAGAGATTGATGTGGAAAAATTGCAGAGTAAAATGATAAATGCTAAACAGATCTCATTCTTCTTTCACTCAGGTCTTCCTTAAAGAAAATTTCTTCCAGGGCTCTGCAAGCAATATTTGGTTTGCTACGTTGATTAATTTTTTAAAGTAAAATCTGCAGAGGTTTACTGTGATTAAGGTGTGAAAGTTTTTGAAACAAAAAATATTGTTCATTTTTAAATAGAGGCTCTGCCTTAATTATTCTCATTCATAATTACCTCAGATTTTCATAAACCATGCCTGAGACTGTCCCTGACATGTTTTTTTTCTTCCTAATGTCTGGGAGCATTGCCTCAGAGTACCTTGCTGTGGCACTGTCTAGGATAGCAGTGACATGTTATTTTCCCCATGAGTTTCTGAGACAGAGCTTGGTCCTAATTTAGTGTCAGACTGCACATTTTCTCTTGTGAGGCCTAAATCTAATTGGATTGCATGCAGTTCCATCCATGGAACTGCTTAGAATATGATTTATTGAAACAAAACCAGAAATTTAAACAGTCTGAGTAGAGGAAAGGAGGTTGGTTCATCACCACTGAGGATATGGATTCCTCTCTGGCTGAGACCATAGGAGAAGTAACCTTCAGTGGAGAGGTGCCTGAGCAAGTCCCAGACAAGAACATTTCTCCAGTAACACCCAGCTATTAGGATGTACCAGCCTCAGACTGGTTTATCACTGTGGTTCCATGCCTAAGCTAACAAGCCTGCCTGAGCTAAGGAGTACACCAACATACTGGAGCAATTCCAGGGAGGCCTGCCAGGGTGGTAAGGGTGTACCACCATGTACACACGGTGTGCAAAGGGGAGGCTGAGAGAACTGGACTTGTTCAGCCTTTAAGAAGAGAAGGCTCAGGGGAGACATTTCTGCCATCCAAAACCTGAAGTTGACTCTTCTTGGAGGTACACAGTGGAAGGACAAGACGCAATGGACCCAAGTTGGAACAAGGGAAAATCTGCCTCAATTAAAGGAAAAAAATGAACTATAAACTTCTGCAAGGAAAGAATTGCTGACAGTATGGTCATAGCATATGTATAGAGATACCTTCAAATAAAATACAAAAAGTATTTAAATAATTTCAGGAATGTTTTAAAGGTCTGCGGGATGGCAGAACATGATACCTTTGCATAACATTTTAGCTTGTCTAGCATTTTAGAGAGGTTTCTGGTGGCAAATAGTTCTCACATTCTGTAAGCCATATTCATTTAGAGCCAACCAAGCCCTGGAACTACCAAAACTCTCCTTTAAAGATTAATTTCTGCTACATAGTTACTTATGCTTTTATGAGGGAGGAACACATTCCTTATTTTAAAAAACCAAAAATATCTGAAAGTCCATTTGCAGAAGACTTATTATTTCTGCTTAACAACCTCTATACGCAATTTCTCTTCAAAACACCATTTGAACTCTACTTTGCCTGCCCTATATGCTCCAAGTTCAGGTACTATTTTTTAAAAAGAGTGAGTCAAATGTGGCATTAGAATTAAAATATTCAGTTACAGGGTTAGACATTTGTTTTTCCCAAACTAGTTCTAGCATTCTCTGAAATATGATGGTTTTCTGAGAATGAAATACTGCTACCTTGTGATCAAGGGTATTCAAGAGGATCACAGGAACGTATTTAATTGGAAGGAAAAATGAATGATGAAAAGACTCTTTTCCCCATCTTCTCCCACAGGAAAATATTGCGACTGTTTCCAGTAATGGGAAAAGTACATTGACACTTTTTATTGTCCCCTCATTACACTATCTTAACTTCTATTCCTTTTCCTCAAATCTAATGCTTATTGTGCCATCCCCCCTATATTTCTGCTACCATGCTTTCTCATTCACCTACAGTCAAATGTTCTTCGAATCAATCAATGGGATTTAAAACCTGTTGTGAATCCAGGCTCAACACCCATTTGCATAGCTCCAATCACAAAAGGAAAAATGAAAACTCAAGTAGTGTGGAGCTGCTATAGATGCCTTCCAGGTCATGCTTTCACAACTCTCCCGTCTTTTCAGACACATCTGATTCGGTAGGGCTTAGACCAGACTACCTACACTCTAACAAATGGCAGCTGATGTCAAAATTAGATACACTTCAGAGTAATGCAGAAACTACTCTCCAGACCGTTCGTGGTAAAGCAAGCAAGCAAAAAAATTCCTTTAAAAGAGAGTCCTAACTAGGACTTCTCCTTTGCCCCTTCAGCCTTTATCAACCAAAGATACCATTCCAATCCAGAAAAAGGATGAAACCAGAATTTCAAAGCTATTTAGGCATGCAGATGAGGGGGGTTTACGAAGGTGTCTGAGTGATTATGTAAACTTGCAGATTTCCCTGGTGCCTCTCTGTATCCAGAAGATCCTAAAGAGCTTTGCTAATCTGAGTCTAAGGAACCAGTTTGCCTATTGAGCAATAGCAATATTCAGGTGACTGTGTGATTAAAATTTCATTACTGCTTACTTTATTTCTCATGAAGTTTACATTTTCATTCAACATTAATGTGAGCTACCTACTCTAGGTAGAATATATGTGAGCAAGTGCTGTTATAAAGCATGTGTTCTGGATTGCTTCATATATAGACATCAGGTGACAGCAATAAGAAGAGGTAGTACTACTACAGGGTAGTGTACGAAAGACACAGGAATTGACTGCCTTAGCAAATGATGCTGAAGTTTTTTTTCTCATTAGGCAGCAGATATTTTCAAAAGGAATTCAGCAGAAAGCAAGTAGTATCTTTATCCCATTTAAAAATTGCCCATGTGTTTATCCAGCATGTTTCAATTCATATTCTTAACCTAATAACTCTTCTCAGTTACTACTATCCTCATTTAATCTTTGGACCAACTGCTCTGCTACCTCACCTGTTATATGAATGCAGAATATTTTCTCCAAGCTGGTAGTCTGAAATATAGAATTAGAAATAGATCCTGCATGTTATTCTATTTAAAAAAAAAAAAAAAAAAATTTAAAATTGCTGTCAACTGGACAGCTCTGAACTACAAATCTGAAGCATAAATAAAATTCAAACACCCCCATCTCCTCTTTATTTCAAAATCTCACACATACACATCATCTTGACCTTACTAACTTTATGAAATAATCAGTGTTGAGCTAGGCTTATAGTGTGGGGGTTCTATAGTGTGAAATTAATGAGCTGGATGGGATCCCTTATATTTGGGAGGCAGAAGGAAGTTCTGTGGGGAGGTGTGAAGTCTACTCATGTCAGTGGAAATGTGTTGTGTGGGCACTGAGGTGCCTTTAAGAGGAGTTCCGTAATCTGACATTTTCTTGCTTTCAAGAGTTTTCTCCGCATGGATATCATACTTACTCAGCCTTAACTGATTCAAACAAAGTCCTTTGCTGTGGGAATATGCACAGTGAGTAGGGAAGTACTCAAAGTAAGGCTGGTGAAACCAGTCATAGATTCTGATGCCACAAGAAGCTAAATTCAGCACTGGTGTGAGCAAGCTCACAAGGTACCAACCTTAACCTAGTCCGAATTTGGAGCAGAAATATTCCATTAGTCACCATTCGGACACGATATAGTCCCTGCTACCTGGCAGTGTAGTATGAGTGGGGCGAGAAGTGTTCAAAAACCTTTATCATCATCTGAAAGCGTGCAAGCCTTCTCTACTAAGGTTGGGGGTTTTGGTTTTTTTGTTTGTTTGTGTGGGTTTTTTTAACTCTGGAGTCTGTTTTCTTACAATCTTGAACATCAGCCTTACTTTGGCATAAAGTTCATAACACTTCAGAGTAAGTGTGGGTCCACTAACGGTATGTGTGTATGTCAGCAACATGACTGTGTAGGTCTGTTCAGAAGTATATTTGTGCTTTCTGGATGGAAGTTCATGTAGAATATTTTTAATTTGACTTCTTTTTTAAATTGCTGGACTTTGATGCAGACTTTATTTCAGGTGATTTATGAATGCGACACGAAGAAAAGACCAACATAAAAGCTTCTAATTAGCACCACTATAGTCAGTATGTTCCTCAGCTATCATCTCTCAACTTTCACCTTCTCTTTAACCCCAAAAGGGAATATAATAACCAAATATGTGTTTGAAAATAAAATACTACTGGGTACATATCAAATTAATTTTCCCTTGTTAAACTTTTCACAAGAACTGAAGGAGAAATTTTGTGCTTTTGTGCATTTTAGCTCGGTGTCGGCAGATAAGTGTTGAATAGGCAGGTACTGCAGCTTTGGGAATGTTTTGTGCAGATGTCTGCAGCATGGGTAAACCTCCCTGACAAGGAATTTAGTAACTTTTAACACTGGGTTACAATTATACTTTGATAAAGCCTTACATTTAATTCTACCTCTTTTTCCAGTGAGCACATATCTCAGGTAATCTCACTTTATTATGCCAGCCTGTTATTTGATTATACTGCCAACTAAAGCTTTGGTTGAGGCAGCATAATGATTTCTCCTTTTATTCAGTTATTCTCAAACTCAGAAAAAATCAACTTTGGGCTGGAGTATTCCTTGCTTTGTTTCTACCCAAAAAGAATTTTTAAAATGTTTGATCAGAAATTCATTTCAGAGTGTGAGTATGGGAAAATAGACAGACATTTCTCATTATAAAAAAGGCACTGGTGTTATTTTGAACATCTGTACAACTGTAATGGAGAGATGTTAAAAGCTGAAATTGAGTGAAAAATTGTTTTGATTTGCTTGAGTTATAGGCTTTTGAAAACAGGACTCTGCACTTGGTCAAAGCAATTTTTTTTTACTAACATAGCATGCTGTGATGCTTTTATGGCTAATATGCTACAGAGCCAGGGGCTGAGGGAACATTTCTGTGCTTTTTCATCTGGAGCTGGCAAAAAAACCTCTGCAAAATGGAAAATGGCTTTCAACAAAAATTATTTGCCCTTCATTGAAATTGTTCATTGAAATAAAACAAATCCAAGTATAATCATTTTGAATCTTGAAAAAAAAGGAGGTTTTTTGGTTTGGGTTTTTTTGGGGGTTTTTTTTGCAAACTTCTAAACTACTACTAAGAGAAAAAAAAACACCCTCAAAATGGAATGGGACTTCTGTGCTACTTGCAATATTCCAGGAGTCCAAGAAGCAGTACTGTTACCTACAATCAGTTCTTTCTGTTTACCAAAGGTGTACACAGCTAGATCTTCCAGTAATGCTGGCTACTATTTAGGAACATGGGATTGGTGATACTGGAGCAGATCTGAGGTGTATTGCGCTCAAACTTCCATCTGTCAGCCGAGGTACAAAAAACACCAGAGTAGGCAACTATGAAGCATTCCAGTAAAGTTATTCCAGACTCAGGTAACTACAGGTTATGCCCAAGGGCATGTTTTTAAAATTAGATGTAGATTGTATCACCCTTACTTCTACTGAATTTATTGAGGTGTTTGTCTTGTAACAAAGCACACAGGGAAAATTTCAGTATAACATGTAGCTTTGCATAAGTAAATTAATTTTATTCAAAAGAAGGTAGAGTTGATTAGGAGAAAAGAGCAAAAGATATGAAAATTTTGATCAGGATATATGAGCTGGGTAACAGAATTGTTTTGATACCTGGCATTTTAATGAGTCATCTGCAAAGTAAAGTTGTGCTAATAATATGAAAATATAACATTGCGATCAGTGCTGACTTCGGTTGCTGTAACTTGAAGTCACTAATTTGTATAGCCAAGAAGGTTTAGGCATTGCTAGCAGTATGCAAAATAGTTAAGATGTATATAGGACATAAATATGAGAAGCAGATAGAAGAACATAGTAAAAGCATGTTTAGGAGGAACAGTCATTGTTGGAGGAGTTAGTTAACTTTCTGTAGCATGATGTGTATTGAAGTTAGGCTGCACTCTTAAATAAAATTCATGAACAAGGTTTTGCGTGCAGAAGGATATAACAAAACACCGACAGATTGCTGTGGAGGGTTTGATGGGAGATAACTGTTGATATTCACAATAAAAGAACATTAAACTTACCAACAGCTCTCTGAAGTAAACCTGAGAACTTGTAATTATTTGAAAAATATTCAGAAACTAATTAACAGAAAATAAAAAATACTGACTCCTGCCAATTTCAGTTTAATATGGTGCTCAATCATAGAATCATAGAATCATAGAATAGTTTGGGTTGGAAGGGACCTCGAAAGGTCATCTAGTCCAACCCCCCTGCAATGAGCAGGGACAACTTCAACTAGACCAGGTTGCTCAGAGCCCCAACCAACCTGACCTTGAAAAACTTTAAAATTTTTTTTATTACTTTTTTTTTTTTTTTGCTTAGCTCTGGCCTCTGTAAAACTATGGAGAGTAACTCCTTTGGCTGCATTTTGTGCAAAAAAAAAAAAAAAAATCTACAGCTGGGATGGACCTGAATATAGGATGATGTTAGTATATCTTCTATGTAGTTTTCCATTCCATTTTTAATACATTTTAACATTTGTTTCATTTTAAATGCATGAAGATTTCCATTGATTAATAATGTATTGTTGAAAATACACTGAAGCAAAAGGAGTCTTATGACGGATCAAAGTTTCTGGTTTTTTATAGATGTAACCATTTACTGTGATAAAAAAAACCAGTTAAGTTTTACTCTTTTCTCTTTTTTACCCTCATAACATTTCTTCCCATAATAATGTATTCACTTCTTGCAACATAATTATTTCTCTTCTTTGCAGACCCAAGCACATTATATAGTGTCACTGCTATTTATTTCTTATTTCTAAATTCTTATTTCTAAATATAAATGATTGCCTGATAATAATGGAGTTATTTTGCCTCTCTGAGTCATGGTACCTCTTACTTCAGTAAAGGAATTTTTGTGTGACAGATGGTGGGATTACTTTCTTCATTTAAATAAAAATAAACTGTTAATAATTTGTCTGAAAGACCTTTGCTTCTTCCACCTATATTTTTAAATACAGCTACTTAATGTTCAGCACTGTAGCTCTCACACAAGAACACCTTCCAACTCTCATCTACAACTGCAGGAAGAAAACTAAGCTATTGGCTTCTATCCACAGGGCCTTTAATTGCTCAGCTGATCAGTGCATGAGGGTTTTATTCCTTTATTTAAAACACAACACTTCTGGAAGTAGAAGAATAACTGGGAAGGGGGCCAGAAACTTTCAAAATTATACCAGAGCACTTTTGTAGAGAAAGTTAGGGCTGGCCAAAAAAAACCACAAAAGAGAAGAAAATCAAGGTTATGAATTGTTTGTTTATAGATGTTTCCATGAACTAAATATTCCGTGTGAGGATAAAACATAATGGCTTCACTTATGTATTAGGTCATCTTAGGACAATCTGTAAAGTATTGCATTCTTATTTCAATATCTTAGGCTGCTTATTCCAATTTCTTAATGTTCATAATTACACCAAATGAAAGCATCAACTTTATATGGGCATCTTTGAAAATGGCTATTTCATGTCTATTGTAATCAACTTAGTCTTAAGATGTACATACCATTCCTCACCATACATCCTTAAGAAAATCAAAAGGCTGTAGGTTAACCAGTCTCATAGCATGCAGATACAATAAACGGCCATGATTTTTCAGGCTTCACGTTTCAGGTGGCAGTTCTATATGACCATAAAAAGTCTTCATATGAGAGTAGTGTTCTTTTAATTACCCCATATAGTATATAAACTCCTAGAAGATTAATCTTCCCAATCACGTACTTTAAAGAACTATGGCTGGAGGGTCACTAACACCATTGGATTTACAGGTATGAAATGAAATCAGGTCCCAGATCACAACTGGATGCAAGCATTCATTGGAATTCCAAAATTCCCCTCATCTACTTTAGAAATGCACAGCTGCTTTATGAATTTTTAATTTGCTCCTTTTTATTTCAGGCTTTATTACTGTTCTGACATTAGCCAAAATACTATACGAACAGGAACTGATTACTGCAATATATTCAGCTTATCTTTAATTGGTTCATTCTGGAAATGGGAGATTCTCCAAATAAACCTGCATCATTACAAACGTGGTGAAGTTCATGTTTACTGCACTGACGTAAAGGAAAGGAAACTACAAACTTCCTCAAACCATAAAAAAAAAGTAACACCCAAACCCTTATAGGTGTTGATAAATTACTAGGTCTTAAACTTTCATTTAAAATATGCCCTTCTGTCTGTGCAGTATGCCACTGATTTTTGTGGGAACCTTTATGTTTTATGCCTGCATCTCTGTCGTATTCTCACTGTGAACAAAGGCTAGGTGCGTTATTGCTGGGTAGCTACAAGTATGAAGGTAACCTAGGGATGTCTATGCCATGGTGACCTGCAAGTTACTGTGCAAGATCAGGAGTGAGGAGGAGTTTATCAGTTACCTCATTCCCTGCAAATGCAGTGCCCCAAAGCCAACAGAGATCAGAGAATTGCTCTGGCGGCAAGTCCCACAACACTTTCTAGACTTTACTAGGTTTGTTAGATTTTAAGGACAAACCATAGAAATTGATCTTTCCCTTGAAAAGGCATATAAAAGGTCTTTGATCTTAGATGAATTTTGCTCTCATTGGGAGGGATGTATACTATTATATTGTTGTTGAGAAAACTATTCCCATATTGTTTCCCTATTTGGATCCAGAGCAGGAGCTGATTTACAATCATGAATTTAGTTACATGTCCTGGATAATCAATAATAACTGCATCAGCTCCTGGGCCAATATATTAGACACTCTGTGTGTAGAATAAAGATATGAACAATAAATAAGGAGGTAAGTTTGTAATAAAGTCAAGAGGGAGTCACAGAGAATAACAGGAAATTACAAAAGTTTCCAATTTCATTGTTATTCTGAATTCATATACCGGATGGCAGAAGTGGAATTCCCTCTTGTGAATATACAGCCCCTAGAGTTGAGAGCAGGCGCAGTGAGCCAGCCATTTCTCCATCCTTCTCATTCATCCTGCTCCACACACAGTTGGTTGAAACCATAATTAAAACAGGGTTTAACATAAACCTGCTAGTCCCATCAACATTTGGGATTAGCTAATCTGCATTAGCTAACTGGTGACATGGTTACTCTTGCCTGTGTGATCTGGTGATGTCTAACCATAAGGTCTGGAACATGATTTAGAAGTTATATGTAGTGTAACACTACTTACATTCTTGAAAGATTTTTCCAAGGCATCAGCAGCTTTATATAAAAGCCTTTCTGACTTCTGATGAGAGGACACCTAAATCCCATTTTTTTCTCTTACTAACTTCCTATGGCTGGCTTGAGCCACCGCTTATTCTTATAAGATGGATCTGACATTGCTGAATGGAGTCTTTGCAATGAGTTTACAAATTGTGATTAACTGATTGTGCTTTCCAGTCAAATGTGCCAAGGATTTGTGTTCAGATGTATATAGTACACAACACATGCAAATGAATAATTATTTATTTGAGTAGATCTGTTGGCATGGATTCTCGTTGTTGGTATGCATTGTTTTCATGACCGTATTACTCACGTGTTTACTGTCTGCTGACTCTACTTTTTTGGAATAGAAGAGATACTCTTGTTTACAGTTTAGCATTTTTTAAACAAGTTAAAACAGTCATCTGTGAGGACTGGATTGTTTTTGATTTTGTTTTGTTTTTTTTTTTAATAGGTAAGTTCATTTTGGAGTTGGTTGACTGCAAAAGAAGCACACCAAGAATTTAATGAATGAAAATAATTTTCATACTCTGAGCTCACTCAGGAAAGACCAAGTGGAATTTTACCAAATTTTTCAAAGCATTCACTTTTGAGCAGAGAAAAGTCAGAGCAAAAAAATATTTTTCTTCCCTAAAATTATAAGGACTTAATGACAGAGATTTTAATGAAGACATCGCATCAATCATAACATGTTTTCATTGATGAACTGCTTAATGAACTCTGAAACCATGGAACATACAAGGAACATTAAATCAAGGAAGGGTCCCTAATGATTTTACAATCTTGCAATCCCCAGCTGAAGTTATGACTTTAGAAGAGATGACCTTTGATCCTTGGAAAAAGGGTTCTAAAAAGGCAGTTTGGATAATTTTCCTCTGAGAAGAGTGATAAAGATGCTGATTAAATAAAGATCTGATCTCTTGAAGCAGACTACAGAGAACTTCACAAGATTCCTTTCTGCTAAGAGTATACTTGTTCTGTTCATACATTCCAGGTGGTCACAACAGGAATTTGGCTAATTAGAAATAAATTACTTTTCCCCATAAAATCTTAGGTCAGACTTGCAAGCTAAAAATGAAAGGCATGAAATTGGGACTTGCAAGAAATGAGCTTATATTTGATTAGATATGATACTAATAATCATGGATAGATTTATTAGTTGTGTCTAGGAATGGTAATTATTCTTTGGCAGAATAAAAATCTCACCTCCATTTGTACATAGAATCATAGAATCATTAAGGTTGGAAAAGACCTCTAAGATCATCAAGTCCAACCATCAACCCAACACCACCATGCCCACTAAACCATGTCCCTAAGCGCCTCATCTACACGTCTTTTAAATACTTCCAGGGATGGGGA
>NW_008824004.1:689979-695647 GCF_000699105.1 Pygoscelis adeliae
CCAGATACTCCTTAGCCTCTCCACTTCCTCCTTCAGCTCTGCCACCAGGCCGAGCAGATCATCCACCTGGTCACACCGCACGCAGGTGTTGTCTCTGCTGCCCTCCGCTACAGCCGACAGGCTCAGGCACTCCCTGCAGCCAGAGACCTGGACAGCTGCCTGCTTGTGTGAGACTTACATATGAGATGTACTAACACCAAGGAAAGGAGGAAAGAAGTATAAATCTCTAGGAAGATATATCTATAGATATAGATCAATGGAGGGTGAAAGGAACCCCAGGGAGGTCCATTTGGAAAAAGAAGAGTTTGGGATAGTAAGTAGAAAAAAAAATCATGACTTACATATGAGATGTACTAACACCAAGGAAAGGAGGAAAGAAGTATAAATCTCTAGGAAGATATATCTATAGATATAGATCAATGGAGGGTGAAAGGAACCCCAGGGAGGTCCATTTGGAAAAAGAAGAGTTTGGGATAGTAAGTAGAAAAAAAAATCATGAGGAGAACATTCATACTATATATAAGGCTTATGACCTTTGAAAATGATGCACTGGCAGCAGATGAATGGTGCAGATATTTGTATTTCCTGAACGGCATTATTTCCGTAACAGATTTCCCTTGCTCCTATATAAAACAAAAGACCTGCTCCATCAGTTTTATGAATGCTCTACTCAATGTGCCATGAAACATCACATTAATTTAATGTTGACTAACCTAGCCCAGCAATTGGCAACTCCTTCCTACAGGTTTTCCAGCAATCCTCTAGGCTGAGGCTTGGAACATGCTAATTAACTACTTATTCAAAACATAATAAAATTAAATGTATGGCTCAGGACATTCAGATTTTGAAAACAGTTGGCTGGCTAGGATAAACTGGTACATTCTGAAGACTTGGAAGTTGTACCAATTTGCACAAGCCAAGGATTTGGCCTATAGAAAGGAATAAACTTGTTCCATTTAATGTGCATTATTTTATGTTTTTTTAGAAGTGGGTTGTTTTTTTTTTTATATAATTGTGTGTTCTATAAGAACAGCATGGATTTCCAGAGTAGGGCTTTTGAAATTAATTTCCAAAGATTTACATAAATTCTCTGAGGGAAAATAATTTTAATTTGAAGGAAGAGCCCTACCGAGCTGTGCTGCAGATTTTAAGTAAATAAAAATTTTCCAGAGGTAGAAAACAAACAGCTCCCAAACAAAGTTGGAGAATTAACACCATAGAACAAATACTATTTCTGAGCACTCTGATAAAGCCCCTGTCCCTATTACTTCAGAGTGAAATCTTAGAAGTCATTATAACTTTAGATGTGTTTGATCAAAAGCAGAAGAGACTTGCCTACCGAGTGGGAAAATCATTGAATCTGGAGACCTTGATAAACAAATCCCACTATAGGTAATTATGCAGATTTAATACACATCACAGTATTAAACAGGTACAGCAAGCAGTGCTGTAGAAAAAATAAGGTCAGGAAGAGCTAAACTCTATCAAGACCTAGTCTCCAAATAAACCACTCTGATGGTTTCATAGTTCATGATTAACATAGGCCTTGATCCAGCAAACTCTGGAGTACATTCTGAAGTATGCAAGCAGTCCTTTTAAAGTAGATGGTCCTATAGGTAAGTCAAGAATATACTTAAAGGGTTTGTTGGATCACTGTTGTTAGTAATTCCTTGTGTTGCTTGTAAGATGGTGGGACAATGGGAAAAAAAGAAACTCTCTGATTTAGTGGTTAACAAGTTTTCTTCCTTCAGAAGAAGAAAACTTTATTATTCTCCCGTCTTCTCTTGTCATTTGCATTCTTCTCCATACCCGCAACATTAGAAACCACTTACCTGAACAGCGTGCCTGCCTTTCTCAGCTTTCCATATAGTTAAATGGAGAGAGAAGATCCTTCATGGGGCAATTTGCAGCAGGAGTTGTGTCTGGGTGGGTTGCCTTCTGGAACAGGACTTTCTGCCTTCTTGCTTACAGAGGTTTAGGAGATTGCCAGCTAACAAAGATGACTACGCTTGAGTAGCTTAAGTATGCTCTCAACACAGCTTGAAACCTCAATGAAAATTGTAAACTATTACAAAAAAAACCATCAGCACTCATCAATAAGAGAATTTAACTCTTAGCTCTTTCCTGAGTTACTGAATTTTATGGAGTTTTATGTAGTGCAAATCTCGTGTGAATATAACAGGGCCTTTCCTTTCAGTGAGTTTGTGTAGCCATATGGCTTTTATTTTTAAATCTGGTGAGTTTTGCTAGATTAAGTTTGCTTTTTAAATGTATTTTTATTTTGTATGTGTGTGCCTGTACTGCCAGGTTGAATAATATGGATTTTTGTACATTTGTGTAGTATCTGCAGAGATCCACACTGCGTTCTTGTAGTTTGCAGTGCCTGACACTGAGGATACGTCATATACCCAACAGGGGACAGAATGTGTTTCCTGGATAAGTTACACTTTGGTTATTTGCAGTAATTTTCTGCCTTTGTGATGATAAGGGAGGGTTTGAAGGCTGCCTTTCCCCCTGCTGAGAAGTTCAGCCAGAATGTGTTGCTGCTTTTAGCAGTCCTCTCCACCCTTCTGCTTGCCCTCACATTGACACCAGTTTTTGCTTTCTCCTTTCTTTTATTTCATCACTATGAAGATACAGTGCAAGATCCCAGACTTCCCTGACCCTCCATGACAAACATAGTTGAGTCCTTCTCTTCATTTCTGGCGATGAAGAGGAAGGGTGGCCATGACGTCCCTAGGCCCCTATGACACTAATCTAGATGGAGAACCCACAACTTACTCTGACAGGGTAGAAATGCATGCTTTTTTGGCTCTTGTTAACTTAGTTAACAGAAGTACTGCATCAAAGATTTAGCAACTATTTAAACATAGAAGAGTATCCCCTTGCTGGCTTGTGCTGCTACCACAGGCAGTTTAAAAATTGGTTCTTAATCATCAGCCAGTTGGATGTTTCTTTTGTTTTAGTTTACGTCCTTGTATTGCCATCAGGATGCCAGCACTCTCAGCTGTTATATTCTTAAGGCCAATGCCATGGTATCTTCTTCTTGGGCTCTAGTTTATCCCATCAGTACTTTTTCTGTCCTGAGCTGGCTTTGTAGCAAAAGTGCATTTCCATGGGCCTCCATCAAGTAAAAATCTTGAGCAGAGGACCAGACCAGAGAGGTGTACACTTTTAGGTTAATATAATTACCCACAGATAGACATCCTACTCTAATTTCTTCAAGTGTTTTCAGGACTTAAAGCTTAAGAAAATGGACTGAGAAAAGCTAAATGTTAGTAGGAGTATGTCACTGATACATGCTCTCCCACAAGCTCACTCTTCATTTCTCTCCCTTTATCAACTAGACCTTTCTTTTTATTGGTTCCAGGATCCCAGAGATCCCAGCCTGCTTGCTCACTCTAATAACATGTACAGGGCTAGTTGAACAAATCCCCAAATCAATAAAATTACTATTTTAGAGAAGAGCAAAGAAAAAATTGTTCTGGGAAAGCAAGCAATATTAGAGCTGGTCAGAAACACACAAGGAATATTTTTGAAATCTTGCTTGATTCAACTCTTGTTCAGCTGAGCTGAACCTGAACTAGTTACTGAACTGAATAATTTTCAAAGTATGTCAGAATATATCTTCTACATCAAACACATATATCTCCAAATACTTTAGTCTGCAGATTGATGTAGAGCCTCCAGTAGACAGAGACATAGAATTTTTAAGTAGCAAATGGCTTGGCTCTCCAAACCCAAACTTACCTACTGAATGCAAACACTAAGTATTTAGCTATTAACCCAGTTTGCCATTTATCTGCTGGTAATACGTAAAGGGTGTTTTCAGTCACCAGTAAATATAACATTATTGGACTGGTTTGCAAATATCATCAATGCCAAACCAAAGCCTAACATAATTCATCCATGAGTCAGCAAATACCATTTGAACAGATCTACTTACCACCTGTATGCTAACCATCTCCAGAATTATATGAATGACACAATGGCTCGCAGCATACTGTGAAGTTTCCTTGTAACATGATTTTGCTTTCTCTTGAAAGAAAAAAAGGCCCCAAAAAGTCCTTGCTGAGTTGGCTTGTATGGCCACTCATGATTACCTCCACTTCACCATGCAAATTTTATTGGAGAGACCATTTTTTCCAAAATGAAATATGATGTATTGCTGAAAAAGTGACATTCCCATGGTCTGAACTTCTTTGAAATGCTACAAAACCCATTACCATATAGATGGTTTTCAAACAGTGCAGTGAAATCATATGGATGGATGTGACCTTTTCTATTAAAAGCTCACTTTTCTTGCATGAGAACAGGACATCCATAATTTGGAACTGTTTTCACGAAGTCTGTTGCCAGACCATGGTGCTACTGAGAATCATAGCAGAATGCCAGAAAGTCAGTGTTTCTGCCATCCTGTAAGGTTACTTATAACGAAGTTAGGAAAGCTAAAGCCCAAATGGAATTGAATCTGGTCGGACATGTCAAAGGCAACACGAAGGGCTTTTATAAACACATAGGTGACAAAAGAAAGACTAGAGAAAACGTCAGATGGGGGACCTGGTTATGCAGGACGTGGAAAAGGCTGAAGTACTGAATGTCTTCTTTGCTTCAGTTTTTACTAGCAAGACTGGTCTTCAGGAATCCCAGACCCCAGAGACTGGGGGAAAGGCTGGTGCAAGGAAGAGGTACCCTTGGTGGAAAAGGATCAGGTCAGGGAATACTTAAGCAAACTGGATAAACATAAATCCATGAGCCCGATGGGATGCACCCATGAATTCTGAGCGAGCTGGCAGATAT
This sequence comes from Pygoscelis adeliae, assembly GCF_000699105.1. NCBI lineage: Eukaryota > Metazoa > Chordata > Aves > Sphenisciformes > Spheniscidae > Pygoscelis > Pygoscelis adeliae. The sequence goes on from NW_008824004.1 coordinate 694,780, forward strand.
CATTACAAGTCAACTCTTCATAATCTATAATCAATCATGGTGACTGGGAGAAGTTCCTGAAGCCTGGAGGAAAACAAATGTCACCCCCATCTTCCAGAAGGGAGAGAAAGAGGACCCAGAGAACTACAGGCCAGTCAGCTTCACCTCAATCCCTTGGAACATGATGGAGCAGCTAATCCTGGAAACCATTTCCAGCCACATTAAGGTCAAGAAAATCATCAGGAGTAGTCAGCATGGCTTCACCAAGGGGAAGTCTTGCTTGACCAACTTGATAAACTTCTGTGATTAAGTGGCTGGCCTGGTAGATGAGGGGAGAGTAGTGGATATTGTATACCTAGACTTCAGTAAGGCCTTTGACACTGTCTCCCATAAGATCCTCATAAACAAGTTGTTGATGTATGGGCTGGATGAGTGACAGTGAAGTGAGTTGAAAACTGGCTGAATTACCAGGCCCAGAGGGTGGTGATCAGCAGTGTAAATTCTAATTGGAGGCCAGTAACTAGTGGTGTACTCCAGGGGTCAATATTGGGTCCAATCATGTTTAACATCTTCATCAATGATCTGGATGACGGGACAGAGTGTACCCTCAGCAAGTTTGTTGATGACACAAAACTGGGAGGAGTGGCTGATATGCCAGAGGGTCATCCTGCCATCCAGAGGGACCTTGACAGGCTGGAGAAATGGGCCAACAGGAACCTCACGAAGTTCAACAAGGAAAAGTGCAAAGCCCTGCACCTGGGGAGGAACAACCCCATGCATCAATATATGCTGGAGGCTGACCAGCTGGAAAGCAGCTTGGCAGAATATGACCTGGGGGTTCTAGTGGACACCAGGTTGAACATGAGCCAGCAATGGGCTGTTGCAGTTC
>NW_008824004.1:695847-706279 GCF_000699105.1 Pygoscelis adeliae
CTGAAACACAGGAAGTTCCCTCTGAACATCAGGAAACACTTTTTCACTGTGAGGGTGACCCTGGTCGGCACAGGTTGCTCAGTGAGGTTGCGGAGTCTCCATCAAAAGCCGTCTGGACACGGTCCTGGGCAACTGGCTCTAGGTGACCCTGCTTGAGCAGGGGGGGTTGGACCAGGTGACCTACAGAGGTCCCTTCCAACCTCAACCACTCTCTGATTCTGTGAAGTTAAGAGAGTCACAGATTGTATTTGAAGCAAAGTATCAGTGTATTGCACTCAGCCAGCCTAAGAGAAGCAGTTTTAAACTGGGAACTTCCTGCAGGTTCCTGTGTGCTTTGGGCTCCTGCCAGCTTAGAAGGGTGGAAAGCTCTTAGCAGCTTCTGAAAACACAACTAATCCCAGAGGGCACAGATCTGAGTACTGCATTTGATCTTTGGTTCTGGAAAAGCTTGCTGTATTTGTATTTGTAAAGGAGAAGGAAGAGATATTTTTATGTGAAGCTGTTTTAAGAAGAAAACATGGCTTGGCTTGGAAGACATTCACGGGTTGGGATTATCAAAATAATAGTGGAGTTTGCCTCTCCCTTTGGTTTGTGCAGGCAAAAAATTAGAAATCTAAATAAAAAAATAAAGATAAGTTTTTTCAAGAGTGCTTGACTCTTCTATTATGAATAAACTTTTCAAATTCAGTGTTTTCTCTTCCTCCAGAGAATGGTAAATTTGCAAACTCAGCATTATCACTAATGTCACTTAACCCAAGATGTCTTTGAACCAATCACCTATAAGCTTACACTTATCCTTCATTTACTCTCCCTTCCTATGCACTTGGGTCAGGTCACATTGTTTTTCTCCACACTGCCTGACACGAAAGCAGAGACAGCTGCTTTCAGTTCCTTGTACTCCCGTGGCTCCCGTATTCCCACGGCTCAGGCCAGAGCCACGCATGACAGACAAAGAGCAAGTGCAGGCATTTCCCTTTGCCCGAGGGTCCTGAACTGGATTATTCTTAGTGTGACAGAATGGGGGGTGTGTTTAGCTGGAATCCTCAAAGAACTTTCCATTGAACATGCACATTCCGAAAGGCTTTTAATTTCTATTTGAGCAGAGTTTTCCAAGGGACAGCTCCTTTGCTCCTGAGTTGGCTCCCTTGTCAAAGAAACACAGCAGTGTCCAAGTTGCTTAACTAAATGGTTGAAAGTGTACATTGAAAATGGTAGAGGACAGTATTTTCCCTTAGTCTCAAGGTCAGAAATAGCTGATCTTTTTTTTTCCTCCCACTAAACATTCATTCAAAAGCAGACACCCACATTATAATATTAGAGTTTAGAGGAAAAAATTTGGCACATCCGTAACTACTTCAAGTCACAGCCCTGTTCTGGAAAGTATTGGGCAACCTTCACTTTGAGATTACTGGTAGCCTCATTTGTTATATATATATTTCATGCCCATAGTTTATTATGTAAACACATGCTTATCTCTAAAGCCTGGAAACATTTTTAAAAAGAAATCATAACCACAGCAGTACATATTTTAAGCTTGGTGCTCTTAATTCAGTCAAAAACCAAGCAAAATACTCATGTTAAATTACTTACATGTTTTTATATAGTTTCTGCTAGCTATCATAGTTGTAATTTAATTTTTAGTGATTTTTCGTATTGACTAAAACACTATTGCAAAACAGTATTTCAGGGCCCTCCAGCGTTCCTATTGCATGAACAGACCCAGTGATTTACCCGGGCTGCTCACGGGTGTGAGGCTGCAGAAGGGCTGTACGCAAAACTAGCTGTGCAGCTTATCTACCTTTACTGTATAGCTTCATACTCCAGTGCCAGGAGGTGGAAAGACTGTTGGATTGATTCTCTCGTATGCAATGCCACCATCCTTTAATACTTCTGTAGAACACTAAATTAAATGTCAGCAAATAATTAATAAAAATAAAATAGCAATTGCATTTTGATCATAGCAAGGGTTTTGTGTGCCAAAGAAAGGCAAGTCTCTAGGAAGAATAATGTCAGTCCTTGCTTCAGAATTGATGGGTTTGATAGATATCAGCAGAGTTTTATTACTTTGTGTTTGGCATGGTGGGGGGCAGGAGGGTGACAGGGGGGGCGCAGGCCCTGCGTGGAAAGGCGGCTGTGTCTGAGGAGGTGGCGGTGTTGTGTAACCACACTGACAGAGTGCGTCACAACGTGTGACATGTGGCAGCAGAACAGCCTTAAATAGCTCTCACTGTCTTTTCTCTTCCGGAGGTTTTGAGGAAAATTTGGTTTTCTGAATAATGTTTTATCCTTCCTAAAATCACCTGATAATATGGCTCAAACTCCTCTAGAGGACACCTCCCTGAGTTGTCAGAGAGTCTTAGGGTAGAATGGGTGGGATCTTGGTCTTTTAAGTCCAGACATTAAAAGCATATTCCTGGGACTATAGGATGAATACATGTTCATTAATCCTGGTGTTAAAATTGATCCAAGTCCCTTCATGATCTCCGCTGTAACAGAAGTTAGGGGCTGAATTAATTCCTGCTTGCACTGAAGCCATTATTAGAAAAGTGTCTGACAATAACTAAAAATATTCCAATGATAGACGATGCATTACAAAATATAAAATTTTGTTTTAACAGTTAACTATCTTTTCTACTAAAATTTAAACTTTGTTCTTGAAGGTTCAGGAACTTCTCTGGATTCATCACCTGCTCAGGATTTTGTTATTCATTTGTCTGCAAGACTTCAGAGACCTTCTTACCACATTTCTGTTCTTTACTCTCGTACTTACAGACTGCGACCAAGTCACTATTTATCTCCGTATGCTAAATATACTGAGTTCCTTCACTCTTTCTCTCCAGGAGTTGTTTCTGCATGATCCTCATTGCTCTGATCTCTCTCAATTTATCAGTGTAGTTTTTGATCTGTAACACCGAATTTGGACTGAGTATTCTAGTAGTGGCTGTGCAAATGAGGAATACAGTGGAAACATAATGTCAGTAGTGCTACTCAATATTCCCCTTTTATTCTCCCCAGAACTATAGTGGCTGTATAGGTATGCTGAGCCCTCATGTCCAGTTCATCGGTTCCCTGAGTCCTTTTCAGAGTCACTGCATCCTGGGACCTCCTTCCTGTAATCATGGCTTTCATTTTTTGTTTCTGGTTGAATAACTTTGCATGTGACAGTACTAAAATGCCGGCTGTTGCCTATACCCAGGAGAGCTGTGTTCCACTGATCTATGCCCTTTGTGCTTTACTACACCTCAGATTTTGGCATGAACTCACAGTTTCTGTAAATTGGCTTCCCTCTTCATGTGCAGAAACAGCCAATAACCTCCCCAAAGTCTGGTGGGAAGCCCAGAGCTCCTGGGGCTCAGCCTAGAGCCCCTTTTCTGTCCCTGGAGCTGTGTTCCTCCTCTGCCAGAGGGAAAAACCCATTGCCCAATGCACTGCTTCTCTACATCTCAGCCTGAGCCAAATTCACATCATGGATCATCATTCATTACTGATCCTCAGCAGTAAATCTTTTTTTTATCTCAAAGTGAGCTTTTGCAGCTGGCCCGCCAGGCCTTCTGAGACACAGCCCTGTGAAAGATATTTCACTGCTGGTTAGACCTATTCAGAGCTCATGTTTCACAAGCACAGGTCTTCTTATAATGGAACTTATTAAGCCGAGACTTAGTCTTTCTCAGCTATTTCAACATGCGGTGTCAGAACACGTAAGACAAGTTGGATTTCTCATCCATGTCCAGCACTCGCTATCACCAGGCCAAGGATGGGGCATCGGCTGTGGCTGTCAGTACTCTCTGGGGGTGAGGGCTAGGGTGCACTGATGGTGTTTCAGATTTAGGGTGAAGGCAGGAAGGTAGAAGCCACCTCAGAGGAGTTTGCTGGTTTGCAAGCTAGACAGGCAACAGGGTCATGTGGGATACTGCTACTGAGGCCGAGGATGGCAGCTAGGAAGAGAAAGGCAACTGCTGGATGGGTGACAACCATCATGAACAAAAATGTTTTAAGGGGCAGATAGCTAGTCAGGAACCAGTGACTGTGAGCTGAGAGCAGAGACTGAGGCAGCTACAGCTTGGGCTCCCTCCCCTCCTTCCTCTTCTCTTATTTCCCTTCTCTTCTAACCCGACAGAAGCAACTTTTTCTCCAGGCGCTCCTTGCAGACAGCATCAACGCTGTGCATCCGGAAGGAAAAGGACTGCTGGAAACAGCCTGTAGCTAAGCTATCCTGGACAAATAAGTGTATTTTCTATGTATGCTCTGGCGATTCAGTTACTTAGGGATGGTATTTGTCTATTTCTGACTCTTTCTTTCCTTTTCCCTAAGATCGTCTTCAACACACCACCACTGTCTTTTATAGCAAACATGAGATATATGAAACATAACAAAGGAAAAAGAAGGCAGTATCCTCCTGTTTGCTTCCAACCCTTCCCACTACTGCCCCCAGCTTCATTTGCCATGCAGCAGCAGTCTTCTGTAAAACTTCTCTCAATACACTGCTCAGTGAATAAGCATTAATTAAAAGACTAAGAAGATGGAGATCAATGTTGATTTATAGACAGAAGACAGGCAGCTAAACCTGAATGGATAAATAGCTCTGAAATTAAATCTAGATCTAGAAAGTGGTCGGAAAGAAAAGAACGAAATATCTTCAGGTTCTTGTAATGGAAAAGTAAGAGCCAAATTCTGCTTGGACCCAGGATTTGCATAAGTCTGATGAAAAGGGCAGGACTAGACAGCTTGCAGGATACCGGTGGCAATGATGAGCAGGATGGGGGTACATCAGGAACAGCTGGTTTCTTTTCTGGGCTACATTTTTCACTTCAAGTTAAGAAAATATTTCCTCCCCAGTGTGCTGTCATGCAGTCTGCAAAATGCTCCCAGTGATTTCTGAAATGTGTTCCTTGCAAGAGCTTTCTCCCCACCTTTGCCCCTACAGGTTCTTCCTTTCAAACACTGAAAGGATTCTTATTTCCAGGATTCCCTTCTCATCACAAAAATATAATCTGATTACTTCCAACTTCTCCACCCATTTCATTCTCTCTCTAATCCCTAACAGAAAATTAGTTTCAGAATATGACATCTTTCCACTGTGGTACATGAATGTCATACAGAGGGCAGTGCTGCCTCTTCACAGGTTCTCCTGCTTCCAAATGTTATACTGCTCCTTATGATTTTTTTTTAGCAGGATTTGCCACTTTTTAAGCCAAAGAGGGATCCACTGCAGGAATGAATTTACACTGGCCTTGTGCCACCTAATCTTGAGAACTAAGACACTGAGTTTAACATTTCTGAAACAAACTGTAATGTGTTTAACTTCTAAGGAGGGAGAGAAGGTGTTTGAATGGGGATGGTTTAATAGAAACAGTATTTTAAAAAAAGACGCAGGCCAGCTGAAACAAAACCACCCCCTATTAAAAAGCAGCGGCAAAGATTTAGAATCATAGAATCATAGAATCACAGAATGGTTTGGGTTGGAAGGGACCTTAAAGATCATCTAGTTCCAACCCCCCTGCCATGGGCCCTGTGCTTGAACACTGCCAGGGATGGGGCATCCACAACTTCTCTGAGCAACTTGTTCCAGCGCCTCACCACCCTCATAGTGAGGCGTGAATTCTTTGCATAGTGAAGAATTTCTTCCTTATATCTGATCTACATCTACTCTCTTTCAGTTTAAAGCCATTCATTACCCCTTGTCCTTTCACTACATGGCCTTGCAAAAAGTCCCTCTCCAGCCTTCTTGTAGGCCCCCTTCAGGTACTGGAAGGCTGCTATAAGGTCTCCCCGAAGCCTTCTCTTCTCCAGGCTGAACAACCCCAACTCTCTCAGCCTCTCTTCATAGGAGAGGTGCTCCATCCCCCTGATCATATTCGTGGCCCTCCTCTGGACTCGCTCCAACAGGTCCATGTCCTTCTTATGTTGGGGGCCCCAGAGCTGAACGCAGTACTCCAGGTGGGCTCTCACCAGAGCAGAGCAGAGGGGCAGAATCACCTCCCTCGACCTGCTGGCCACGCTGCTTTTGAGGCAGCCCAGGATACGATTGGCTTTCTGGGCTGCAAGCACACATTGCAGGGTCATGTTGAGCTTTTCATCAACCAGTGCTCCCAAGTCCTTCTCAGCAGGGCTGCTCTCAAACCATTCTCTGCCCAGCCTGTATTTGTGCTTGGGATTGCCCTGACCCAGGTGCAGGAGCTTGCACTTCGCCTTGTTGAACTTCATGAGGTTCTCATGGACCCAACTCTCAAGCCTGTCCAGGTCCCTCTGGATGGCACCCCTTCCCTCCAGCGTGTCAACCACACCACTCAGCTTGGTGTCATCAGCAAACCTGCTGAGGGTGCACTCAATCCCACCATCCATGTCAACATGCTTTTTGCCTTTCAGAAAAGGGTTTTTCAAATGACAAACTGCCAAATTCTGCTTCTCAGTCACAAAGTCCATGATTTGCACCATGATTTAATGCTTGGTGCATGAACATCTGTGAAGTAATGACTCAGCAGGCATAGCAGTAAGTTCCCGTAACTCTCTTAATGTTATGTATGTAGTGCAGTTCCTCCAAGGGAAATAAGAATTTACACTGTAAGAGATCCCTCAACCACTTAAAGTACAGGACCCTGGAGGCCCCATTAAATTGCCATTACTATGAACCTTGGACTGTGCTGTTCTCTTCCCTGGCTCCTGCATGTTTTGTGGCTCCTCAGCAGGCTCCCTCATTATTTTGGAGGGAAATGCAGTCAACAGATTGAAGATCAAAAAGAGTCAAAAGCAAGATGTGAAATATCAGCCCAGTCAGAATTGAACAAATGCCATTTGATTTTCTCTGCAGAGGAAGCAGTCTAGCGACAAACATACAGCTGTGCCTACTGTTTGGCACATATTGGGAGGTGTTTGATCACTTTGGTCACCTACTTGCCTGTCAGCTGTTAGATTTGTTTTCAGGGCAGTGATAGGGGAGGGGGAGGGGGAGGTCAGTGTCATCCTGAGCTGTTCCAGAGCAAAAGAGGGACAGAGATGTTTACCCGTCTGCTGACTGTAATTGGTTTCCTCTGTTCAAAGCTAGAGTCACCACCCTCCTTCTCCTTCCTTATATTTCCAATTGCTATCGCATTATGTTCCTGTGTGCCATTCTCTTGGTGGAGTGTAAATAGATGTTCTGGCCTGAAAATAGACAAACAAGAGAGGCGCAGCCTGCCCCACAGTTTCAGACAGAGCAGAACTGGCTCTGAACAAGTCTTCAAGGGCTGTGCAGTCATGGTAAGAAAGCCCTGTCCCCAAGCTTTTGGTCCAAGCGACACCACTGTTATGGCTGTACAGGAACCCCTTATCTGCACCGACAGGAGTTTCTGGTAGCTAGACATGACCCCACTACAGAGCTGCAGCGACAAGACTAGATGATTTCCAGAGGTGCCTTCCAGCCTCTGCCGTTCTGTGAGTCTGTATCCCAAAAGAGAAGCCAGACTTGGTGGGATTTACTGTTCTCAACACCCTTGAACAGATACCCAGCTTTGATAAGAGATGCTAGCAACATTTTTATAGGAACAAGTAAACAAAAACTAACTGCAGAAATCATCAGCTCAGGATTTTTAACAGGCTTTCCCATTTAGTAATATAAGCATCTAATTTCTCTGCTTGGCAGCTTTGTACAAACAGGTGGAGAGGAAAGCTCTGGGCTGGCTTAACTTGTGTTTTTTGACACAGCCAAATGTCAATATTCAGAAGCGTGTCATGCAAATCAAAGTCTCAGATCTGAATGGCTCCAGTCTTGAGGAAGTTTGCACAGAGATCCGGATTTTACAGATGGCTTCTATCTTTATGATGATCTGGCAAAGGCCTCGGGGCTGAACTTCAGCACAGTCTAGAGCTGCGTGCTGCAGACTGAACTAATCTGAAAATTTATGGACGAGGAAAGAAAATGGTTGTTGCTCTCAGCTACAAAAATAGCCTTTCCTTGCACTGAAAGCTGATGTTGTCCTAGTAGCCAATTGTTCTTACAATAAAGTACATATTAAAATGGCTGGCAGAGCAGAAGAAAGCCATTCAGGTGTGGCCAGGACAACACACAATGAACAAAAGGGAAGATGCTATTCCAACTTCTAGCCAGTAAAGGTTCATTGAACACTACTGTGCTGCTGATGGATTTTGAGGCATTTGGATAAGGTCATGAGCAGTCCAAGTGAAAAACAATCATAGCAATAAGAAACTAATTCTCCCTGAACAGTCTCATGAGCAACACTGAAAGCAAAAGGAAGAATATGAGCTACATCAGAGGCAACTCAGAAGCTGAAACAAAAATATAGTAGCCAGAGTCTACTACAGTTTCCTGTGAAACGTCCCCATTCATCTGCATGAACCTTTTACACAGCAGTCATGTGAATAAACCTTTGTGGAGTCCCTGGTGCCCTAAGGCCAAGCACATTAACAGCAGGCTTTGCATATGCCAAAAAAAAAAGAGTTTCTCTGCGTTAGTGAGCTACGCTTCTGCGCTAAAGACTCATCCAAACACAAGGTTAGTTTCATTCCAGTTCATAGGATTTGAAGTGGATAGAGGTAAAGTAACACAAGCACATGCTAGGACACATATGCCCAGAAACAAATTATAAAGGTGCAGTTACACGCCTAGGTTAATAATAGCTTTTTAGAAATTCTCTCAGGCTAGGTTGTGTACTGGCTTTACAGTCAGTAAATAAACTCATCTCCGCTCCTGTCACTAAATAAGTGTCAGGAGGATCATTTAGGATCATGTGTCATTGATCTATTAATGCATATAGATTTTAAACAAATCAGGCCTGAGACATATTTGTAATCCAAATGAAACATTTTAGAAGAGCATACATTAGCTTTTAGTTATTCTGGCTACACTGTGTATAATCAATGTCACATGGAAAAAAAATCTAGTGGTTATAAATTGTGAGGTGTGACAAGCCCTTGTATGTGTCAACAACTACATCTCCTATAAGAAGATGAATACTGAGATACTGGAAATAACCAACTCGGGAGAAAGGCTGGATCTGTAGTTAGAGCACACAGTCAGGTCCAGTTCCCCTGATCCCATAAACCCCTGTGGCACCCCTAGACAAACTGTTTTAACAAAATCTTTGGGGGTATAAAGGTGCCTGCATCCTACTGATTTAATTTTTTTTCAGATTCGGTTAGCTGGAATTTGGTATATCTTAGCCTTCCAGTACATAATTTTCTCCACTAATAAATAAGAGTAGCAACATTACATGTACTCACAGCACAGCTAGAGAGTAATTGCGTTAGAGCTTATGAGGTTCTGAGGTGGAGGTAATGGACACTGCACGGATATCACACACTGAAAATATAATGGTGTATATTGCAACCACTTCCTACCCCCACCCTGAGGGGACTTTTCACAGCGACAGCATGGAAATTATGTCATAGAAGCATAGACTAGTTTGGGTTGGAAGGGACCTCAAAAGCTCATCTAGTCCAACCCCCCTGCAATAAGCAGGGACACCTTCAACTACATCAGGTTGCTCAGAGCCCCGGCCAACCTGACCTTGAATGTTTCCAGGCATGGGACATCCACCACCTCTCTGGGCAACCTGTGCCAGTGCTTCACCACCCTCAGCACAAAAAAGTTCTCCTTATATCTAGTCTAAATCTACCCCCCTTTAGTTTAAAGCCATTCCCCCTTGTCCTGTCGCAACAGGCCCTGCTAAAAAGTTTGCCCCCATCTTTTGTAGAAGCCCCCTTTAAGTACTGAGAGGCTGCAATAAGGTCTCCCTGAAGCCTTCTCTTCTCTAGGCTGAACAACCCCAACTCTCTCAGCCTTTCTTCAGAGGAGAGCTGTTCCATCCCCCGATCATTTTCGTGACCCTCTTCTGAACCCGCTCCAACAGGTCCATGTCTTTCTTATGCTGAGGGCTCCAGAGCTGGATGCAGGACTCCAGGTGGGGTCTCACCAGAGCAGAGCAGAGGGGCAGAATCACCTCCCTCGACCTGCTGGCCATGCTGCTTTGGATGCAGCCCAGGATACGATTGGCCTTCTGGGCTGCGAGCGCACATTGCTGGCTCATGTCCAGCTTTTCATTCAGCTTTTTCATCCATATCAAATCAATCAATTGCAAAAGTCTGCCCAGGCAAATTAATATAATTCCTCCTGGTGTCCAAGGGGATAGGTACAGGAATTGTTATTCTTTAATTTTGCGTATTGAAAATCACAGCACAGGGGAGAAGGTATCTTGGCAAAATCTGGGCCCTGATGCCCGTTGTCACTATTCTTGGTGTTTTGCGGGGGTGGGGGAGAAACAATCCTCCCCTGTTCTTCCAGCTGTGAAAGTCTGTGTGGCTACAGTCACACCAAGAATTCTCTTTCCTTTCTGCTAGCCTGAAGTGGGTCATCACTGGCTTACAGTTTGACAATCTTTTTATTTGCAAGTTATTTCAGCAGCTTAGAAAACCTCTGAATAAGGACATCCTGTGGCCA
>NW_008824004.1:706297-718079 GCF_000699105.1 Pygoscelis adeliae
CTCGGCAATGCCCATTTAATTATTGTATTGCCCTGCCTCCAGGTCATCCTGCTTCTATCATGAGAAAGCCAGAAAGTGAACACACCCTTGGCCTCTTGGCAGAGTTTCCAGTGTTTCATCATTTAGGATCCTGTGTCATTGATCTATTCATGCATATAGATTTTAAACAAATCAGGCCTGAGACATATTTGTAATCCAAATGAAACATTTTAGAAGAGCATACATTAGCTTTTAGTTATTCTGGCTACACTGTGTATAATCAATGTCACATGGAAAAAAAATCTAGTGGTTATAAATTGTGAGGTGTGACAAGCCCTTGTATGTGTCAACAACTACAACAATTATTTCTGTAATGAGCAAATACAGAAAGTTAAAGCAACAGGGAGATTATCCTTCTAAACAGTTTCTAATAGAAATTTCATTTTAGCCAGCATATCTGACCTCTCTTTTTTCCATCTATCTGATTCATTCATTTGATCATTTCTTATAGATTGAGTTTATGAAAAGAAAATCCTCAGTATAGTTAGTAGGGGCAGAGTGCATTTGAAAGCGAGGGCAATGGTACAGAAAGCATAAGAAACCTTTGTTCCTAGCTTGGATACTTTTGTGTATCTTCCCTCACTCCCTATTGCTACATTATATTCACAAATAAACCATCAGACTGATCCTTGCTATGAGGAATAGGTCCATTTTCTTTGGAACTAATCTATTCCTCATTCTATAGTGAAAATGGATCAGTATAAATATGTTAATGGCCTTACCTGAGGCAGGCATTTCAAGAAAAGATAACTGAGCGTGATGTACAGTTTGAGTTCAGAGCTTCCTGTTTCAAAGTGTGCACAGATTTCTATTTTTGTAAAGCAAAGGAAAAACTAATGAGCTTTAGACATAAAACATTTGGTACCATCGTGCAGCTGCTGTATGCCAGAAATGCTGACAAACCTGTTTGTAAGTCTGCGAGAACCACATGACACAGTATGATTCACATTCATGTTGACCTTTGTCTTGTTTGTGATTGAAAACAATTAAAATTACCAGAGTCAACAGAGTGCAAACTATGTAGAGTAATTGGGTTTGGTTATCTTTAACTGTATTTCTGTGTTTCATGATTCTGGCTTTCACGTACACAGAAGCTACTGAGCCATTCATGCATGCTCATGTGGAGATGTAGATTCAGTGTGTTTGACAGCTCAGGAAAATCACAAAACAGTGTTGTCAAACAATTGCACAGAAGATGCAAGAGGCATTAGCTAAACTGTCAATAAGCTACAATATTAATGTAAATTATCAAATCAAATCTGTTGAGCTAAACCCAGTGTAAACACGCATTTATCTTAACGGAACAGCATTCGGATATTTGATGATTAAGTTCTCTTCCAAGACAGCAGGCTAGAAGTATAATTTGTATTAATGTTTCCCTTATTAACACAGTGTCGTTAAGTATTTATTCAGGAATTATTTGTCTAGGACACCTTATTTTTAAGGAACACCTTGATCACACAACCATTTCTTCCTTGTTTTCATGATTTCCTTCAGTCGGGTGTCCAACACAAATACATGGTGAGGCCTCCTGGTGCTGGTGGAAGGTGATGACAGCCCCTAAGTGGAATTCAAATGGTGACATTTTTGCCAATGGGTAATGAGAATGTCTAGGTGTACATCAATGTGCATGAATTAGAACAAGTTGCTGGCATTCAGGTGGCCCCAGTCATCCTTGGTGCATCCTTTCCTTCTGTATTTGCAAGATACTCAGAAGATCCAGAGACCTATCCCTACTAGGGATTCACAAACTGCCCTACTGCGACATATTAATAAGAATAATCATATGCCATCAAGTGGAAGCTTATCTTCTCTCTATCAACAATGGTTTCGGGATTCACATAGCCTCTGTTCAGGTAGTGTTTCTTTAAACGACAGCTCAAAGACCTTTTCTTAATTGTGGCTATTATGTAATACGAAAAAATGCAAGGAACAGCATGTCTGAAGTCTTGTATTTCCCTGAGCAGGGACACTGCATTTTCCTGAGGTAAGTTCAGCGCCAGAGTTTGCTGCGGTGAGTAAGCAGACAGGCAGCCTAGAGTCTTTAGATATTGTACCTCTGAATGTCATCTTACAGTGTCAGGAATCTCAAAAGCAAAATATGCTGCTATTGCAATTATCTAGAAAATAAATAACACTGGCCACATTAATTTATTTCAGTATGAAGGGGTTTTATCACCACTTCTTCACAGCAGGTTATCAGATTGTATGGCATAGTCAAAGATAAGACCTCTAGCTCAGGAAATCCCTAAGCTCTTCTTATCTTAATGGTGTAACCCTTCCAACGACATCATACATGGCTAGGTTACACACATGCATTAGTCAAACAAGGTTAGAAACTTCATGTTAGAAAGACCTAAAACAAAATCAGTGTGAAGAAGATTATTGGTGTGAAAAAGTTCAAGAGCCCTCAGCACTTCTGAAAGTATTGTTAAGGAAAGTAGCCTTATAGATTTCTTTCTTTTTCAATCATTTGCTTCTGTTTTGTTTTCATTGTTCTATGCAAAGACATTTCTTCATGCTTGAGCACTTTTTAAAAGGGAGTAAATTTGCACTTAATGTTTTATATCTCTCTAGTTTCTAGTAATTGATAATACAGTGAGTGGATTAAGAGACATAACATACTTATATTCTTCTAGTAACAGTGTCTTTAAATACAGGTTTTTAGCTTTGACTTAGAATATTTTTTCATAGCAAACCTGTCTTTTATTTGTCATTTTGTTATGTCCTTTTCTTTCAAGAATGTCTCCACATACGCTGACATTTTGCATTTGTCATCCCTTAGACCTAGGAGTCTCTTTATTTGCTTCCTACTTCCACAGAGTTCATTCATATAGCCATTTCTTTTTATTGCTATACACTCTCAGGCGTTTCCATCATGCTTCTCCCTGTAGCATTCCATTCACTTACAGAAAAAAAGTAAAATCTTCATTTTTACACAAGTGTCTAAGCCATCATTGCCTTGAGTACTTTTCTCCTTTTCTGCAGGAACTAGCAACGACTATTCATGTCATGAGTACAGTTTTATCTTTAACTTACTGAGCTTATCCAGGTTAATATCACTATCTTTTTGCCATTACTCCTACTACTTTTTTGGTAATTAATGTCCATCTTATTTCCTAATCTCTGTTTTGAAGTCAGTGACTATTTCTGTTCTCTGCTTTTTCCTAATGAGAGAGGATGGGGAAAAATGATGAAATGTATAACGAAGACTATGTTTCTGTTTTTTTTTCTTTTAGTTATTGCTCCCTCTAAAATCTCCAAAGCCAGAATTATAGTCATACATACAATAATTTACAGGAAGGATTGTTTTTCTTTTGAGAAAATGAGTACTTTTGGACCTTCAGTCTTCAGCATACGAGCCAGTGATGAACTGATAGGATTAAACAAACTTTCGATCATTTTTTTTACATCATTTTCCTCTACAGATTTTTTCTAATCTTCCCCTGAAGCAGCCGGCAGTTTTTACGGAACAAGACAAACTGAAGTCTGATGTGGAGGAAGGTGTCTTTAGGCATATAAAATAGAAATGTACAATGGGAAATCCCAGCACAAAAGTCAATCGTGCCACTTCCTTAAGGCTCCAAAATGAAAATGCCCTAGAACACATGACTTCCTAATTCAAGCTTCTAAAATCCTGTTTATCTATCTGTTTCATGGGTAGAGACCTACTCATAGGGAATACAAGTTACTGTTCAGAATATTATAGCATTTAGGTGCCTAATCCATGGACAAAGACCCATTGTCCTTGGCACTGTGGAAATAGGGACCACAAGACATCCTCTGCCTCTGAGAGAGCTTAGGCTAGGTGAGAACACTAATAAAAGAGTAAAGAAATAGTATTTATTGATCAACATATGTTCTGAGCATGCTGTTGTCAAAAGTTTATAAGAGCATAAAAGCAAAGGAAAATTATAAGGAAGATAGGGAAGAAAATTAATGAGGTAGCTCCATGACTAGTCATGGACCTTTCTTTCAGAGTATGAAGGGTGCCTGAGAGAAACACGAAGACTCTGTGTTTGAAGGTTAACAAGAGAAGCGGAGGGTGGCATTATATCTGGCCAGAGATCAGGATTTTTATAAGAAATGAGAATAAATGCATTTGGCCGGGATGGGTATCAGCAGTCTTTCAGAAGGAAATCAAGCAGTGTGGTCAGTGAAACAGAATGGAAGCCCAGGGATGGGGTGCACAGGGAAATCTCGACAGTCCGTGTGGCATGTTGGGAAAAAGACCTTTGCAGCAGGCGGGGTGGGTGGGAGTAAGGTTGAGACCGCGTTTCACAAAGAAAGAGAAAAGGATGTTGCAGTAACTGACATGTGAGATAAGGGCCCTGCTTTAAGGAGGACGAGAAAGGCATTTTCTTAGAAATGTAATGTAGGAATAATTTCCAAATTTTTTATGCAAAGAAGTATGAAAATTTTGAGAGAGAGCGCCAAGTTGAAGGTGACATACTCTTCACAAGCCTAGAAGACAGGAACAGGGTTTTAGCCATACTAAAAAATTTAAGTAAGAAGTGGCAATTTTATAGCATGACCTGCTAGATTAACATGGACTTTTGTTGCCATGTTATTTTATTTTCTATAATGTAAATTATGTCAGCATACTGCAAGTGAAAGATGAAGAATTGATAATCTATTTTTAAGGAGCATACTTCCTAGGAAGAAGCGTTCCAGAGATTATTAGCTATGCACAGATTTAATTGTTTTGGTGCCTTCTAGCTGACATTAGACAGATCTTCACATCAGTGCTGTCACGTTAATTATATTAACATCATACATTTTTTCATTGTTAGAGTTTTATACTAAATAGCTGCCTTCCTGTGAATAAGTGTTAATCCATACTTCTGCCCAAACTGAGAATATATCATGCCAGCATGTACCTTAGCTGCATACTGGTAATGCTATCAGAACATATATGAGAACATAAATATATATATCAGATCTATATTTTATATAGATATTTAAAAATACATTTATATTGTTAATAGTATCCAAGCCAAAGTACATGAACAAATACTTGTTAAGGATTCCCACTATCCCAGACTACATCTGTACTATCATATAAACTGCAGTTCCCTCATTAGGTCTTCAGAGTTATCAGGTCATTCGTTCTTGAGTCCAGATTTATAACAAAAGGCTACCTCGAGTTTTTCAGTTTGTGCAAATGCAAGGGTCAATGAATGACAGATTCTGGCGACTGTGCAGATACAGGAAAAAGACCAGGAAAGGTTTTGATAAAAAAGCAGATGTCTCTTGGAAATGGCCCCATTTTCATACTTGTGAAATTAGACAACTCTAATGATATAATACATTTTCTGATTCTCCCTGCTTACTTATTTTTTTATAAGACGAACAAAGGGGCATTCAGTAGCTCACATAATCAGATTAAAAAAATAGAGTTTTGTTTTGTAAATCTTCAAAGGTACATCTGTTCAAAGGACAAATAACAAATCAAAATACTTCATATACAGTGTTCTGCATAAAATGATATTATACATGAAATATGTAGTATTTCCTCTTAGGCATTAATAGAAGCCATCAAAAAAATATAAGGGCGGGAGGGTGGGGGAGACTCCTTGTGCAGCATTTACCAGCATGACATGATTTTTGTTTATAAAAAGGTGTGAAACACCATAAAATAGTACCAGTTTTCAGGAGCGGTGATTTATTAAGTATGTCAGCATCTCAATCTAGTTTTTCACTTCAGAAAAAAGGGGTTGTTTTTTAAAATATTTTGTAAATGAAGCAACAGAAAAGACTTATTTTCATAGTCAAAGAAAAAAATCCCTTTCATGTTTTATTAACTAAAACTTGGCAAGGAATACTGAGGTCTAGAAGTCCATAGAGACAAATTTAGAGGAGGAAGATAATTTTCAGTTTTGATTATGCATTATTCTAAACTTAACAAGGGCTCTGAAATACGATA
This sequence comes from Pygoscelis adeliae, assembly GCF_000699105.1. Lineage (NCBI taxonomy): Eukaryota > Metazoa > Chordata > Aves > Sphenisciformes > Spheniscidae > Pygoscelis > Pygoscelis adeliae. The sequence continues at coordinate 712,263 of NW_008824004.1, forward strand.
CTTAAGAAAATATAGCCCCAAAACTGCGAACTTTTGTTTCTAGACTTGCAAAATTGCAAGATGTTGCAAGGGACTAGAAAAACTCTACTAAAGGTAAAAGTATAGAAAATTTTTAGCTGTAGTTTAAGACTGGAAGGGTAAAGTGCACTCCAGATCCTGCAAGCTCTCATCTCCATTGTTAACTCTAAAATTATGATCCATTTTAGAGAATTTGATGAGACTATTCAGGGGAGTAAAGTTAAATACATGCACAAACACTGACAGCACAGGAGTGAAAGAGATCACAGCATTCCCTAGACCAAAATTTCATGAATGTAAGAAAATTGGAATTTGCCATTTTCTGTGGTGTTTTCCATCAGCTTTATTTTTTGCCATGCTTGCAGAACATACCAAGGAAATTCAGGCTTAAGAAATTCTGGTATAGTCCCTTTGTTTTGCAGTGCTGGTATGGTTGTTAAGACATATAAGTTTAGACATATATTTTGACAAATTTAGAACTTACTTTTTGAAGTATTAGTTTTCGGCTTTCATTTAAAATAACAAATTTATTTCGCCTGAATCTCTGATCCTGATATCATGTCCAGCTGCTTACCAAAAGACTATGTGCTTTTATTGCTGCCTCCGTTTTACATCTGTTTGTTGTAGAATAGTAAGCATTTTAATCTTTCCTTTCAAAAAGCATAACACGCTCAAAGCTTTTACTACAAAGTACTAATAAAATAAAGAGAACATACAAATAAAACACAATGAATAATGGTAATACAATAAACTACAAAGTACCTTTTTACTTGCTTGCATTAAGATGCAAGAACTTCAGCTAATCTTTAAATATGCACATATGCACAAACCAATTTTCTGAAATACTGAGCCATGTGACAAAGAATTAATGGTGTCTTCCAAACAGGAGTTCTCAGGATGAAATATTTTTGTTCTGACATGGCTCATTTTCTATACCATCTTCATAAAAAAACTTATCAGCCATTTTCATTTCTCAGAGTAAACATGTATACAAATCCATATTTGCCACATCTGTTCAATAATTTTGTTCTGTAATCTTTAAGAGGCAAAACACTAACCGCTTTTGTCTTTCCCATGCTGTTTCTCTGGTAGCACTCATATTGTTCTCAGAAAATAGGAAGTCATCAAATGCTACCTGAATTGTCCATAAAAGCTTGAGAAATTCTCTGAAAAGGTCCTTACAGACACTATTTCTGCAGCACTGCATTTCCTGGAAATAAAAGTCATCAGCCTCAACATGCGTGAGGTATGTATAACAGCGTGCCCTTGCTGACTTCAGTGGGGACAGCAAGCCTTGCACTAGGTAATGAACTGGCCAACTCTAACCCTGTTTAGCTGGAAAAAAAAAAAAGGAAAGAACAGAGAAGAAATATGTTTTTAAAATGTGCTTGTGGATGGCAAGAGGAGTATTGTCATGGGGAAGAGGTGCTGAGTCAAACCTTAATGGTATCTGTTCAGTTTTCTTCTATAGAAGACTGGCAAATCAGCGTGTCCTCAGCTCCACATCTTTGTTATGGTAACACTTTCCCTCCAGCCATCCTTCTTGTCTATTTTAACTGGACGGCCTTCAGTCCAGAGGCTTTCTTGGGTGTTTGAGCAGCTTCCAGCTCGATGGTGGCTGGTACTCTCCCAGAGACTCCAGGGACTGGTCTAATAAGCTGTTTATGTACGACTTGCCATTCAAATTGAGCTTCGTCCACCCCTGCTCTGAAATAGGCAGTGAATTGGAGATGATAGTTTTAAGAAAACTGCAACTGAGAATTACAGTTGACGAAACAAAGATGATCGGCCAGGTGTCTTCTCTGCCACAGGAGGATGTCAGGGGTAACTCAATTAAGCATAACTGAATTACACCAAAGCAGAGGAATGGAAAATCTGGACTGATGCACGCAAAAATGAATGTTTGGCAGAGGACCAGGGACCCAGACTGTGTCTGAACTAAAGATTGCTGGCGAGGTGGCTGTAAAGTTGGTTGAGAGGGGATGTTAAGTGTGAGATGAAGGTCAAGCTGAATCAGCGTATTTGTAGGGAGAACATTAAATACCAGTGAAGTGGCAAGATGAGGACAATGCAGATCAGCCTGTGGAGACAGAATTGGTTATGCTGTTTTATCTGACTTGAAAGGCTGGTGGGGGGAGATGATAACACTGGATTAGTAGGACATAAATAAGATGGAAAAACCCAACACATCCATGCCAAATAATGTACAAATGCTGGTAGTATATTGGATTTATAGGCCCACATTATAGACCTCATTTTCATGGTATCACCTCTTTAGTCTATGGCCTTTTTTTTGATAGAAAACAGTCCTTGTATAGCTATGCATATGCTTTCCCCTTTCAAAATGACTTTTGAATGGCAAGCTTTCACCTGGCTCTGAGTTCACTCATTGTCATAAAAAGCTTATTTTAAAAATATATTTCCAAAGCTATCAATGCTTCATGGGGATGTGAAAAGCAGCCAGTTCAGAAGCATTTTGTATCTTGTATCAGTCTGTCCAGCCTGTCTCTGCTCAAAGGGTAGTGCATCAGCATCCCTCAGCAGTGGCACTTGGGGCGAGCTGTGTCCACATCACAAAATGCAGCATCTCAGACACCAACTGCAGCTTCTCAGCAGACCTATTGCTTCTTGAACAAGAGCCCAGGGAAAGGAGAAGGGGGTCTGCTGAGGGACCTCAGCCATGGCTTGTCAATGTGCTCAGGGCCAAACAATGCTGCTGAGAGGTGAAACCTCCCCTGGCAGTTCCCCTACCCCAGGAAGTACTGGGCCTGCTCAGGGCACCGTGTTGGGGAGGGACCGATGTTTTTCCAACTGTTTTTACAGGCTTCACTAGGCTGTGGAAGAAAGGCTGCCTTTTCATTTATGAAAGAGGTATTTTTGAAAGGCAACCATCTACCATGTAAAGTCTGTTCATTTGCTTTTCGCTTTCCCTTTCCAACTAGAAATGCTCCTTAATGCAGAGCTGCTGTCTCAAGGGTATCTATACAACCCCCAATCTCCCACCCTATCCCAAACACACACAGTGCTCACACCGTGTAACGCTACACATGTCAAACACCATGAAGTATTGCTTCATCAATAGCTTTCCTCTGACTCTCTCCATTAGGGCTGAGCCTTCATGTCTGTGTTTGTCAGATATTTTAATATGAAACAGGAATTTGTTCTGTCAGCTATTTTAATGCAAATTACGGTAGCTGTCGAAGGTGCCAGTTAGACTGACAGGCCTACATGTTCAGGTCTCACTCTCTACAACTTAGGTAGTAACATATTATTTCTGTTATTGTATTGAGGCAGCTGTCAGAAACTAATCCAGCATGTGGGCCTCATCCTGCAAGGTAGAGTACATACCTTATATAGGAATTTAAAATCTAAGTGTAATGTAAGTAATGAAAAGGGGAACAGAGAGGTAATGATGACTCAATACTAGTCAGCCTGAAATGAAATAACCCCAGCTTGTCTGCTGCCTGAATTTTAACAAGCATATGCTTATTCTCAACATTAAGACAAGAGACAGTTTTGAAGGAGAGGAATTTTTGGAGACCTCTTCTTACATGAGAGGAAAACACAAGACTGCTATTATTGGCAAAACCAAAGAAGGGGTCAACAGCAGAAACAAAGGAATAGCCTGGGCAGGTATTTCACAGCAGAGAAAGAGAGAGAAAGTTTTGTAGTGGATCATAGCTGAAGTGACAAGTAGTGCTGTGATTTTTTTTTTTTTAGATTAATAGTTTGTTCTACCAGTGAATGCAACCTCTCCGCCCTCCTCAAGACAGTACTGACAAGCCAGGAAAAGGATTGTTGCAGCAGCCTTCTGGTCATAGCAGGGGAATAAGAACTTCATCTGTGAGGGTGGAGAGGAGAGGTAGCCAATTTTCAGAAGGTTATGGAGGGAATAAGGGGAAAACTTTAGCTCTGATGCAGCTTTAGGATCAAGGAGAGAATTATTGTCAAGAGCAAACTGGTGAGGAAGACGGAGCGGTTTCTGCAAAAGAAAAAATAGACTTGTCAGGGAAAGATTGGGAGCTCTGTTTTGTGCCTGTGGTGGCAGGACATCCATGAAGAGACTCAGAGACTCAGGCCAACATTAAGACATGATGAAATAAGGAGTAACTTAAATTAACTAAGGTAAGCAGAAGAAATAGGCTGCAAGTGAGTTGAAGTGATATAAACAAGAATATTGCTGCAGTTAGCCTGTTCCATGCCTAATTTGTCAACTGCAGTCATTAATCTCCATGGCACCATCACAACCTCCACAGCAAATGACTGCAGCGTTACACAGAGGTATATATGAGGAATAAGCAGCAGGAAAAGATTAATCCATCTTTAATAATTTTGTCTCTTGGAATGTGTGTGCCCCGAGAGGAAAAAATTCTACTCAGAAGTTGTCTTTACATGCCATATATTTTTTATTTTCAGAAATGTTTTGTTAATTTTTTACAGATGTTACTGAAGGTTTTATCTTTACTGTCACTCAGTGACTTCTGTGTTCTGTCAGCCCAGCAAACCTAAGCTCAAGCTGAAAGTTGTGTCCTCTGCAGTACCAAGGACCATCAGTCGAAGTGTAACTCTTATCCTTGAATCACAGTACAGCTCAGCTCACTTTCCCATCATTGCACTGGTTTTACAAATGAGAATGTTAGTAAGAGCTTTTCAGGCAGAAAAAATATGCCAATGAAGAAGATTCATTCAGCAAGAATTACATACAAAAAGTACCAATTGCTTTCAGGACCATAAACAGACTTTTTGCTGTACATGTGATCGGTGCAAACAGAAAGAAAAGAGAAAGTGCAAACCTTATATGGAGACTTCTGCCATAAAGGACTTCAAATGCCACGCTAATTCCACCATCTGAGCAGGCAGTGAAGAAATATAGGCAGAAAAATATCTCATGATATTTTTCAGGAGAAATTTCATTAAGTCTGAAAAGTAGCTTTTGGTTTTCTGTAGGAAGTTTATTTCTTTAGAAATATTTTATGTTTGTGAATTTTTTATATACTTCAGTTTTGGTCCAACTATCATGTTATGAAAGAGGAAATGAATCAAAATATCTTACAATTAGCAATCAATTCTTCTAAAAGACCTACAGAGCACTTTTTCTTCTGTATATTCTCTAGTTAGTGAAGGAGATTGCTTTCCAACTTAGGTATACATTTCTGCAGAGGAGCTACCTATTAAGATGTGTGCAGCTCTCCTACTGTAACTCAATGATTTCTATGTCCTTGAAACAAATTGTCTGGCAGCTGCTTGCGATCTAGCAAGTGTGTCAGCAAAAGTGACCCATATGTCAACCTTTCACTTTGCAACCCTCTGCTGATTGTGAAAGAAGCGTGAAAAAATTCCAAAAGGTTCCAGTTCCCTCACTTAAGTACTACCACATGTGGGTGTTTCAGATCTACAAGTTCTTGTGTTATTAAAAAAAAAAAAAGTGGAAATTTTCATAGGGACAAATGTTTGCAAGATTTTGTATAATTCTTTCTTCTGAGGAGGCTAGATGTTTCACATCAGCAACCTCATCTAAGGCACAGTGAGCATCTTTTAAAGTGTATCACTGTCGTGGTTTAAACTCAGTTGGCAACTGAGCACCAGACAGCCGCTTGCTCACTCCCCCCGCCCCAGTGGGATGGGGGAGAGAATTGGAAGAGTAGAAGCGAGAATACTTGTGGGTTGAGATAAAAACAGTTTAATAATTGAAATAAAATAAAATAAAATAAAATAATAATAATAATAATAAAATACAAAGCAAGTGATGCACAGTGCAATTGCTCACCACCTGCCGACCAATGGCCAGCCAGTCCCCCA
>NW_008824004.1:718262-741394 GCF_000699105.1 Pygoscelis adeliae
CTTTCCCTAGTTTATGTACTGAGCATGACGTCACACGGTATGGAATGTCCCTTTGGCCAGTTTGGGTCAGCTGTCCTGGCTGTGCCCCCTCCCAGCTTCTTGTGCACCTCCAGCCTTCTCAGTCGGTAGAGCATGGGAAGCTGAAAAGTCCTTGACTAGTGTAAGCACTGCTTAGCAACAACTAAAACATCGGTGTGTTATCAACATTGTTCTCATCCTAAATCCAAACCACAGCACTGTACCAGCTACTAGGAAGGAAATTAACTCTATCCCTGCCAAAACCAGGACAACCGCCTATCTTCTTCATCATTTATAATGTTTTAGGATACCTTGTAGCTAGCAAATAACACTGAAAACTGTGATTTTCAAAGGGTTCTCTTGTACTTCAGTGCTCAACTCCAGTTGAAACAGGATCTGAGTGCCTAACACCTTTTTTGATGGTTGTACTGGCATTTCTAATTCTAGTCCCAAGTATGACCAAGTGAAAAGATACACAGGAGCTAAGGGAAGAAAGACAAAAAAAAAATAGATTTTATTTCACAAAATTCAAGACCAATTTGCTTAGATTCTTTTACATACTTCTTCAAAAGTAGATGGTAAACTTTTTAAACTTTTCTGCCCTTTGACAGTAAACTGTTTTATGGTTGTAAGTATGTAATGTGGCTAGTGTCACACTAAAGTCAATCTCGCAGAATAAAACGATGCCAAAAGTTAACAGAGATCGCATAAGAGCTAATTTTCTGTTAAGACAGTTATGCAGTGTTAGTTTTCTTGAGTAATTACTGTGTTATCTTTCATTTTGAAGGCTGAAGTTCTGAAAATTTTTGAAATCTTGCTTAGCCAATTTGAATGAAATTATTCATGGCCTTGTTCTGAATCCTTAAAAACACAGTGAAACCAGTAGGATCCTCTCCATTTCTGTGTTTCTTTGTTGGTCTATGTAGGTTCTTCTTTGCAGATGGCATTGTAGACACTACATAATCTCTTTACATCAAGTAAAGAGATTAATAAATACAGAAAGTAAAGATTCAGGGCACCGCATCCTGTCAGCAATGTTTCCTTGGCTCATCAGGTTAGATGCTGACATGCTGGCTTTCACACATACACATATCAGACCAGCATTGCACACAGGGCACCTCAATATAGAAACCAGACCACTGACCCAAGTAAGAAGGGGTCACTGAAATGATACATCAAAGATGACACTTCACTCCCTCTGATATACAAAACCAATCCAACGTAATAACGTGCTCCTGTGATAAGACACCACCAGCGAAGTGGCACATAAAGGAGTCACAGTTACAGGGTGAAGTATCACTATCATTTTGGCAGTTTTGTCAAAAATATTGCTCGGGCAGCGTGTATGTTTTGTTGCCTCACTCCATGCGTGGCACTTTCAGGGACGGCATATTCTTTCTTATGGCATGAGAAGATGTGATACTTACAAGTAAATGGAGGATTATTTTCGGCCAGCATGCTGACAAGCATAACCTCCATGAACTTTGGATCCTTTCTGTGAAGCTGTGTTCTTACTAAAGGATAATGCTGGACATGGCAAGACTAACCGCAAAGCTGCTGCCATAACGTACACAAAGCTGAAAAGTTACGCTGTCCCTTTTGGTCTTTTCTACAGCAGATAGAAGCTTAATTTTTTCCAAGAGATTTTATCCTCCTTTTTTCCTGGAACTCTTTTTCCTGGAGCATTTATTTCTTCTGGCTGTGTGATAGTAATCGTTCTGCATGGATACATCTGTGACCCTATGAGAAAGGCGAGTGCAAAATGGACAACCATAAATTCTATTTAAGGATCAGTGGCAAGGAATAAAATGAAAGTAACGAAACTGGCCAGAAGGCACTGACATTAGGAGAGAGTCTTAATATTCCTCCCTCCCCTCCCCATCTTACTGAAGTTTTAAAGTCTTGGAAATTGTCCTTCAGGGTAAGTTTAATGTGCAGCAAATAGAGACTTATCCACATGACCCTCATTAGCATTTATGGGGAGTTGTTTTGGCTCTGGTTCTGGGAACCTTGCTGCTGGAGCCTGCAAAGCGTAGCAGCAGAGCACAATTTATGAGTTACAAGCACAAGTTACAAGTACAAGGATGGCAGAATCTTCTCGTCTTTCACAGGAGAGAACGCTGACGGACAGGCATGTAGGAGAAAGCTTTCCTGGGGTCACTGCCAAAGGAGCCACCATTTAGGCATTGTAGCTCTAGACTTTTTTTTTTTTTTGAAGAGCAGATTACAAAGCACCTGCCATTCAGAAGGCAATGGAGATTTCCTAGCTACTCCTATTGAAGGTGCAGCTGCAGCTCATGTAAACCATATCTGAGGTAACTACAAAAAATAAATGGCTAACAGAATAATAATGAACATAATGCAGGACGCAGAGATCTGCTGGGTAAGCACTTGGGGGTGAGGCTTGCTCTGAGCTCCACTCCATCCTGGTAGCGCTGCTACCTTCTAGGCAGGCCAGCTTGGCCTGAGGGACAAGCACAGGGAGAGAAAACTGCAAGGGCAGTTCAGGGCAAACCCTGGAAAGAAAAAGCAGAAAGAGCCAGCAGAAGCGGCATCTTCTAATGGGAAGGTAGAGGTGTTTGGCCTCTGAGATGTGTAAAGAAAAAGTTGTCTGAATGCCGTCCCAATTCCCCCTCTCCCTGGCAGGTGCTGTGCAGATGGCAACTGCATCGCCATTGCCACCGCCACCAAGGTCTGCCTGAGGGAGCCTGCAGCAAGACCCTGACACCCCTCGAGGAGGGTGATAGCTGTGTGCCTGCATAACACAGCAGGGCTCTCACTCAGCATCACTACTCTTCACAAAATTTAACTAGCTTCCTTTATTCTTAAGGATTATTTTTTACAGAATTAGGATTTTTTACAGGATTAGGATTTTTACAGGATTAGGAGTACAAGTGGACTTGAGATTTATAAGGTTCAGTATAGAGAAACAGACTACGTACTTTATTTGCATTCTGCTGTAGCAACAGCCTCTCACTATGCAATGGATGAGAACAGAAGATCAAAAGTCTGTTTTGAGACTGTCTGGAATTCACTCTACAGATGTTGTTCTTAACATACTGCTTTTAAATTAAATCTTTTTGGTTTTTTTTATTTCACACTCATAATACCTTGCTTCTAGACCTTGCAAGTCATGATACCGGCTGGACAAAAGATACAATGCGATATCCAGGAAAAGAAACCTTGCTTAATTTATATTTAAAAAACTAGATCCTGTACAACAGACTTCTTGCAGCCCAGTTTTTGTGACTAAACCCAGCTAACACACACACTTACCCGGTGATACAGATGCTGTGCCTTGATTCGCAACCAGCAACCAGGATAAGACTTTCCAGACCGCTTCCCTGAACTATATAGTTCCAGGTGTTTTGGGAGCCCCCATGGACATCCAACACTTACTTACATTTTTATGCATGAAAACAAGTGACACTTTGAGATTTTCATTTGTGATTATTTGCTGTGCTTGCATATGTAGCTCTCAGTGGATGCAAATTAATTTAAAATTTTATGGCATTATTGGGATTTTTGGTTTTAAGTTTGTCCCTTAAAGCCAACAAATAGCCATCTGCTTTGCAAACTCTTCATTTTTAGTGTCCCATGTGCTTGTGACTCCTCGAAATTTCAGCTTTTCTTCCCCAGATATTTAAATACTCATTTATTTAATCTTGACTCGTTCCACTTAATACACTGAATAAAGAAAATATTGCAAAGTCACCTTCACATAAAATGCAAATAAAAAACATTCCAAGGGACTGGAAGGTGCCTCCCTAGTTGCCCGTTAGGATTTGAGCAGTTGGGTGGGACGTGAACTCATTGGATGTCATAGTTTGCCATTCTGCTTGAAAAAGGAGCGTTGGCATTTTGGTACGTGACACTACAGGAGACAATACTTAGCTGCAAGGTGGCAGAGAAGGAGGAAAACTGAGGACACTGCAAGCAGCCGTGCAGTGGGAACAGGTCCCACCACTGGGGCTGGCAGGGGGGACCTGCCCACACCCTCACATGGAAGCAGCAGCAGCTCCTCTCAGGCAAAGGAGGTTGTTGGCTGGCTCACCGGCCAGACTGCCCTGGGCTAGCGGGACAGCCTTCAAAGCCAGTGCTGGCATCTTTGCCAGTTGCTGCTGGGTATATAACTGGTTGGAAAATTTCTGACAGAATAATGTTTCCATTAAAGAGACAGTTCTATTAAAATTGACACATTTCACAGAAAGATGACAGCATCGATTCATTTGGACTCTTCCCCTTTGAAAAATGAGCCTACTCATTTCAGTTCTATGCTATGAAAACATCTCAACTTTTACCACTTACTTTGATTTACAGTGCATTTAAATACTAAATGAGCTGTTATATACACGTAATATAGACAGATAGTATTCTGACATTAAAGCAACCTAGTGATTTAACTTTATGAAAAAGGTTTCACAGTATCAAAAGCAAACATTTTGATAGCAGATCCACACTGCAGTTTCCACAGTGTCTATTCATAGGAAGTGCGAAAGATGAGGCTTTACAAAACAAAATGAGAAATCAGATTTGCCTATGCAGTGTGGCTAGTCAGGTTTCTCAACACCTCTGCATGGGAACCACTGGCCGAAGCTGTCATGTTCTGCAGGGCAGATGTTGGGAGGAGGCTCCTGATTTCCACGGGCTTGATCATTGCCCACAGCTAAGCTAAGGAGCCAGCATGACTACTTGCTTTCTTTCCTCTCCACTTGAATCTACTGTCAGTATGCTCTGCTCTGCTGGAAAGCCAGGGAGGTGCAGGACTGACCACAGCTGCTTATCAACCAGCCCCCACATCCTTCTCCCTCCACTGATTTTCAAACTGGGATGCAGCCTTTTAGTTTGTGGCTGGCCAAACACAGCTGTGAGAAATGTGATGTCGCAGCAAGGCTGCAGGACCCAGTGATGTGGGTGTAATTGAACAATAATGATTGAGGTGTAGGACATTTCCTGGGGAACTGATAACCGGCTGGGAGGAGTTAATGGCCCACATTGTGCTTTGGCTCATTAACCACTAGCAGATATTAATCCCCAGAGAATGTTCCTGATGGGGGCTGGTGTTGCTGTTTGAAACGAGATGAGGCTGTATTTCGTTTTCTTTATGCCTACCTGTTTGTTCCCACCTGTGTTATGAGTTTGATGGTGATCTCTTTCTCTTTGTCAGAGAGAGCCAATAGGGGTCCTAAATCTCCTCCATATGCCCTAGCAAAGGTCTTGAAGTCACCAGGTGGTGACGGGCTGTTGCTGCACAGCCATGCCTAGTTGTGCTAACTCCAGGCCCATAGGCCAACCTCAGATTCCCTTACTGCGGCTCAGTTCCACACTGGCATGGGAGTTTTCTCCTTTTCCATAGGCAATACAATACAAGTATGAGAAAGGGAAATGAAGACAGAATGACTTATGATGTCTTCTAACTTACTCAGGGAAACTTCAAGGAGTCCTGTAATTTATAAGCTAAAATTAATTATTCTTTAAAGGGAGCTGTCCCACAAAGTGTTTCTGAGAAGAAAAAGATGTAAAGCAAATAAGCAGCTATTTTCAGAGGACATAAAAATATAATAACAGAAGTTATTGATGGGTGTACCTTTGTCAGAGAAGCTCAATAACATTATCAACTAAATCACCTCCCCAGTCTTTTACAGCTTCCCAACAGTAATGGAAGATAGCCTCTTATTTTTATTTAGTCCAATAAAAGAGATTGCATAGAGTTTTATGTCACTTTTTGTACATTTTAAAGTTATTTTATTTTCAACTCAGAAGGGAAATACTCACTGGAAACATCATACTGAAAAATCAAAACTCCTCTTTCCAGCCTCTTTCCTAAAAATACCAGGGACAGCTCTGGGAATCAGCATCAATGTAAACAGCTCTTGCTGGGCTGTCCACTGGGAATTACCTGAAAGTCATTTCTTGTGGAACGCCATTGACCATGATAAAATTACACTGAAGGCGAATTTGGTCCCGGCTACAAGGAGGAAGGACAGAATCACTGTGGATACCGTGGTACTTGCATCTGAATGTTTGGCTTACTAGTGAGTTTGGAATTGTTCTCTTTGTATCTGCACTGGGAACATGAGGGAAAATCATTAATGGCAGGAGGAATTAAAAAGACAGAGGCTAAGGGTAGCTATCCAGTGAGATGCAGCCATTACCTACGTGCCCAGAGCACTTGCCGTGAACTCATTTAAAAAACTGCACTGCTTTATAGCTGGCGCTCAAGAGAAATGCTCATTTGAATTACTTTACAGCAACAGTGCTTTTTATATTAAAGGTCAAATAAACTCAGGCTCCTGTTGTAGAAAAATTCCACTCAATAACAGGGCTGTCTCTGAAAGACAAGAGGTTTGAGAAGGGTTTTTTGTTCATTTTACTTGTACTGGTAGCCTTGGCAGGAACAGAGAAATTAGGTAGGGTTGGCCTTATTTAACAAGAGCAAGGTGGTTGTGGCAAGGCTGAGGGGACTCTGGGCACCTGGGTTACGTTGCACTGGAGGGGATATGAGCACACAGGAGAACAACCAGCCAACCTGACTGAGTCTGACTGATTTCACGAGGGAAGCTGCAGATGCACAAGGAATGTTTTATGGGTAGAGTTTTGACCCTCAATAAGCCAAGCAGTTATTAAGACTGGGACTGTGGGCCACTCTGCTGATGCAATGGGTTTTGTTCACTTTTATGTATATTACTGTATTGTATATTTTCCAAATAAAGTTGTTTGCCATTTCATCGTCTAAAAAACTCTCCTGTGATCTTAAAAGGTTGAAGAATACCTGGAAAGCAACTAGGAAGGTCACAGCTTCAGTCCCTGAACCATGAGAATAGACACATTTTTGGACAGGGAAGATTTAAAGCAAGACCATTGAGAAAACTGAGTCTGCTCTGGCATAACCACTGACATCTGGTACAAAGTCACAAAATAAAAAAGGGAGAGAGACTGAAACATATGACCCCAATGAAATAACTGTTCCTGCGGCATAGTGGCTGGATGGAGTAATACAAGATAAATATAATCTACAGTCAGAAGAGAAAATAGATTGACCACTACTCTCAGGGTGCTATAAAATGCAAGAGTAGTATTCCTCTCTCTTAAACTTTGTAAGTGTATTACAAGTAGAATGAGGACTGAACTTGAACAGAATAATACTTTAAGGGACAAATAAGAAGAAATTGGTTTCTCTATTCTTTTTGTGATATTGTCTCATACCACTTTCATTGTTCCTCTTCTAATGTGAAAGAAGGCCTCAGTATGTGTGTGATGCCAAAATACACTTTGGATTTAGAATTAATATTCTACCTTTATAGCAGAACAGTCATTCGAAAACTGTCATAAATGATATACCTAATACCATAAAGCAGTTCTGAGAATGAAGTGAGGGCTTGAGGCTTCTTTTTTTATATTTCTTGAATCCTTATGGGGCTCGCACTGCCACAGAATCTTAAACTCATGACTTTAAGAATTTATTCTCCTAATACTTAGATGTTGTTAGAGAGTCGAAGGAGCAAGTCCATGAGAAGTGACAACTTGGAGTCCTAGAGTCCTGATGGTGCTCCTCAAGTTTTCTGCCTAGTTCTTTCAGAAAGCTAAAAAAAAAAAAATAAATAGATATTTTGCATTTTCACTGATAAGTTCCCTTAAGTTCTGTTTCTGCTTAACTCCAGAGCAAGTTCTCCATCTCACTGGCTCAGCAAATTTATTTAGTTCCCAAAATTGGACAGGTTCCTCAATTTGAATGTTTCTTGGCCATAGTGAACCAGACGTAGCAGCCATCCTCAGCACACTCTTTAGAAAACATATACATAAGTAGGTTTGATCCCCAGTCAAAACAGTGCTGGAAGCTGTATTTGTTTAAAGCTACAGAGAAAGAAAGAGGAGAATGACATTGAGTATCCCTTCCTCACCATATGAACACGTGCATACTTACTCCCTCCAGTAGTAGGGAGTATCCTAATTATGAGTTTATTCACATTGGATTTGCTGTCTCTAGCCTTGGGATACACAAAACTTCTCAACCACCAGGCCTCAGCTGACATAGTACTCCCTTCTTGACTCTTGAACATGGCCCTCCATTGTACAGATGTGAAATCACTGGGCAGCAAGAACACATCTAATGTTTCAGAGTCTCAAAGCACTAGCTGGAGTCCCGTTCCCTAAGACCTGTTAATACTTTTCATTCATTCATTATTTGTCATCAGATACATGCCTGGCTGAGGTTCGTTCATACTAGTAGGACTCTCTCCAGGATGGGTGTTTTAAATAAAAAAGAATTATGCCTCACGAGTCTTTTAGGCTCCCAGCTCTGGGAAGTGATTTGGTACTACAGACCACTAGGCTAAGTAGTCTAAGTAACATCTGGAGTCCCATATCAAGTGAAGATGTACGTGATTCAGAAAAAAGGTAAGATTTAAGATACAAACTTGTGTCTGAAGCATTTCCTATTTACAAGTTCAACGCTCAAGCCATTGGAAACATCCCACCAAAGTGCCACCTCCTCCAGGGAGGACAGGGGATCCAAGGTTGTTGCAGTTTAAGCACCAGATTCAAGACTGTGGGTTCAAACTGTGAACTGGAGTCATGGAAACCCAGAAGGTGAGTCCTTTTGCAGCTTTAGCCCTGTGTGACTTTTCAACTGTCCCAGCTGGGTACGGAACTGAATGAAAGGCTACGTCCCAGCTACATAAATGGCTACTTTAAGACGGAGCTGGGTCATTCACACTGAGGAAGAACCACCTCATTTATGATTAGTCATGTTAAAGTTAGATATCGGCTATTGTCATGTACGTATCTCCTTAGCTGGTGGGAAGAGATAAAGGCTGAACAAATTATTCTTAAGAAGTGCCTGCATGGTTTATGGTAAGAGCCTAGGTGAATGACCTGGAATAACTTCTTGATGGCTACAGCTGGAAAAGACAAATCCCATTTCTTCGTGATTAACATTATCAAGAGGAGATGCTAAGGCAATACTGTCAAACACCTGGTTTTCATCAAGAAGAAATCTACCATCGACACATCAGTCATATGTATGCTTATTTAGGCCAATAGCCAAATGACACAGCCAGAAAGTCAGAGATATCTCCCTAGCAAGAAAACAATCTTAGTTTAGAATTGGTGATAGGTTAGCTAATAGCACCTGGTTTAGTTGAAATCTCACTGTTTTTTTGATTAGAGGACAGACAAATGCTTCTTTGATAAAAGTCAGAAACCTGCTTTAGGGAGCTAAAGAGCATGTTAAAAAACCTTCATCTTGAATATGTGCAGTACACCCCCATGAGCCTTCACCAGACAAAAGGGGAGGGGGGGCGCTTGTGTTGTGCTTTCACACATGGTTTGCATATAATGTGAGAGTAACTGTCAATGACAGCATTTAGATGGTTGAAAGAATGTGTTTTTCCAGCGTCTTCTTGCAAAATTCTGTTTTCCAGCAAACTCCTTAGATACCGAGTCTCTCAGAATAGAGCAAACGGATTGCCAAAAACCATGAAAACAAAATGATTGTTACCAATGATTAATGAAAATAGCATGCATGCTGGTAGGCGCACACTCACTAATCACCTTTTCCATATACAAGTCCTACTCTTACATTTATGTTCAAAATACTTATTTTGCATAAAAGGGAACAACAAAAGAAGCTAAAAGTAAATACTCTGTGGGAGAACACAGCCTGCATCTCCTCTGCAACAGCCTGTGTCTGAACTGAAGATGCAACGGTAGCAGTCTCCAGCTGATACCATATTCCTAGTGACTTAATGGGGTTATACAGAGAGAAGATCCTGATATTTCCTACACATCATCACAGTCTTGAATTCTCCAGACTAGGAAAATATTGCTTTGATAAAAGTGACAGATAACAAATTGATGAAAGTTAAGCATGAGGAAGTAACTCTTTCTTTGATCTTTTTGCAACATTAAACCCTCCAACCCTCTAAAATAAACAGAGTCAGAAGGACAGGACTGATGTAATTCACTGCATCGTGCACATTTAGACACTACAAATTGTACCCCAGACAAATTCCAGCCATGTGCTTCCAGTACCACGTTCTCCACCTTTCTTCTTTCTTAGCAGTCTCAGCAACTTCCAAATGCTGGGCATGTCCCATCTGTAGCTAGGAATACAACAAAAGCCGTGCACACAGAACAGTGGTCATCCTCTCCCCTTCTCCATCCTTTAGCCCTGGGCCCAGTTGGCACCAGCCACCTCACTGTGCAGATGGTGGCCTTCCCACTCCTCCTGTGGTCCTTTCTCTTCCTTGGTACTCACTGCCAGCTTTCTGGTGAGAATCTAAATTAATTTATCTAGTGGAGTGATGTCACCCCTTTAGTTCTACCGTGAAAGCCTGCTGGAATGGAAAACAAAAGGAAAGGAGTCAAGGCTGGAGGAACATGATGGGTTTTTTCCTTCATTCTCCAATTTCTGCTACAAGGCTGTAGGCGTAACAGCCTTAGGCAAATGGGTTAGGTTTAATGAGCACCCAACCTGCACCCATACCTATATTTGTATGGCACATAGCAAATAGCCTCTTTTGTCTTTTCAGTATTTGGCTGAAACTCAGACGATATGAAAATGACAAGAACTGATAGCTGAGCAGCCAGCACTTCCATAGCTGCTTAGACCAGTCTTACATTCAAAACCTGACTTCCTTTCTCACAGTGCACCTGAACCAAAATCTTAGATCTAAACTTCCTCTTGAACTTTGCAAAGCTAAAGCCTGGTGCTGAACTGTGCAGTGGCAGACCAACGAGAGCAAACACGTTGGAAAGTCTTGTCCTGTCCTGAATGGCTAAAAAAAGAGCCTTATGCTGTTTATGCAACTGCATCCAGGGAAGGCACTCAAAATAGCTCCAGGTGAGGGGCCTGGTTTTCCTGGCCATTATAAAGTATCTTTATCTCTTAGTTACATCTAGGTAACTGGCTCTGTAAGTTAGAAAGGAATGCAAAGAGCCCTCCCACAAAGGAGTGACAACACCTTCCCTCCCGTGTGCCACGGTTTCTGCCCCTGCCGTGCCAGCCAGCGAGACGCAGCTAGTAGATCAACTGGCTGTGGCACCACTGAGGTACTCCACCATAACTTCGGATGTAAGGTGGGAATCTTGTCCTTTCCTCTGCAACATGATAAGGTGAGCCATGAAATGGCTAGCTAGCAAGCAGGTTTTTCTCCACTGTTTTAATAAACCTATGTGCACATTTAGTGTTTTTTTGCCATTCGAGGAAATTATTCTTTCTCTTTGGCCCCCAGACCAGTACAGTACAGATTGCAGTTTATACGCAACCATAAACTTGACCTAAATGAAACTCTGAGAGTACGTGATCCCTAGAAAAGTTGGTGTATTCATCCTCTGCTAGCGAGCACAGCAAACCCAAAATTTTCATGAGGAAATTTTCTGGTTTGGCATGGACACAATGGGGCTATTGTGTGGTAAGTTCAGGTGTCTTCTGGCCACACAGCTGAGGAATGTACTCTCACTTCACATAAATATACATATACAGTCACTGACTTCTCTTTCCCAGCACCCAGATTGTCTGAAATCAAACTACCAAGGGAAGACCTGCATTTTTGCTATTGCTGAGCACTTGTCAGTCATTTATAGCCCCTCCCTGCAAGCAGAAAACAAGAGTCTGCCTTTTTGTAAATAAATCCCCAAGGTGTGAAGTGTCAGAGGAACAGGCTGTTACATTGCCAGCTAGTCATTGCCAGCTATTCAGCCATACAAAATATCAGCTTTGTGAGAAATTATATAATGAAGTCTGCTTTTAAATTTGCATTTACAGAAGGACTGCAAATTCCTCTGGTTTCAGTTTAAAAAAAAAAATTATATTTTGCACAGTGGTACTTTTTTTAGGATGAATTTTCTAATTTTTCTTCCTTTTTGAAAAGAGACACGTTTTCTCCATTTGTTTGAGCTCTTCTAACCTACAAGATAAATGTTCATGGATTTACATTTCCAGTGGCAATTTTTCTTTACAATGTTTTTGACCCAGACAAAAAGAGCAGAAATATTAAAGGTCTAAATTTATTGCTAGAATTTTTCATAGGTGAGTTTCTCAAGGAAAGCCGATATCAAGCAAAGATCCTTTATTTCTAACAAAGCTTGATTTTGGAGCTGGACTCCCGGTGGAAATTGTGCCAAAGAAATAGTAGGGATGTTGGAAAGTGCAGGCGGTAAGCAAAGGAAATAATTCAATTTTGAATAGGAAGGAGCTGGAAGAACCAGGGTCATCTGGGGAGATGAGGACAGAAAACCTGGGAAAGACAGCGAAATGACCCATAATCTGTCATTTTCTCTTTTGAATAGGCAGCGGTTAAGAAGACAACATTGATTTCATTTGGCCTTAGAAAGAACACTGACTCTTCTTTTGCAAAGAATCAACCATTGTCAGTTCGTTTAAAATCTCATCAACTCAAGTACCAGCCAGCACTCTGAGGGCTGTACATGTTTAACTTCACAGCCGTTTATAAAACAAATACTGAAGTCCCGTTTTCTTCTACCTTCTGGTAGGAACTACCATTTCCCCAGAACTTAAGGTTAATGCATTTAAGTGAGAATTAGGGACGCTGTATGTGCACACACCATGAGATAGAGCAGGTGGGAAAGGAGTGGGAATCAGATATGGAGGGTAATTAATGGCCTGGACTACATGTGGTTGTTACTCCTTCAAGGAAGAGTAACCAGGAGCAACGTTTACCCAGGTTGGGAAGGTGGGAATGCTTTTTGGTTTTGCCAGGGGGGTGGGGGGTTGGAAGTCAACAAGCATATCCATATGGCAAAACAGAAAGCATAATGTCAAAACTTGATTTGGTTACTATAAGAAAGAGGCTCCTCTTCCTGTACAAGAAGTAGGTTTTTTTTCTTTCTCCACCTTTTTTGTCAAGCATTATTCATTTTTTTAGCTTTAGATTACATAATCCTTTAATGCTTTGCTGCTCTTTTAATTTGTCTGTTATCAGTATCTTTTAAGTAGCATTTCTGAGCAATCCTGCATGCCCTTTAATCCTGTGTGTTCAGTGTCGCCTCTGCGACTCATTTTCTATCCAAGTATTTTCCAAATGAAAACCTTTCACCATCCTTTGTGTCTTAAATCATCCCCTCTGCAGCAGAAAGAAGGAGTCAGCCAGTAAGCATGGCAATTCTAACCTGCTCAGGTATTTGTAGTTGGTGAAATATTGCAAAACATCAAAAGCACTTGAGCAGAAATTTTAAAAGCATGCAGAGACTGTAAGCTAGTTTTAAAAGTTTGCAGTGATTGGTACATCTAACAAGCAATACCCTACCATGACCTTTTAAAAGCAATGAACACCTACTGAAAAATACCAAGCAACAAGGATGCCAATTTTTTTGTGCTTTGTGTGTGGCCTCTCTTTGTGAAGGAGGGAAAAAGAGAAGCTGTTACCTTAAAAGCACTCCATTAAGAGGCACTCTGCAGCTGCAGTTGTGCCATGATGTCTCTGTCTAAATTAAACTGCAAATTTCTGCAATTACCTAAAGTGGTAAATGCTGAATTTTAAACCTTAGCTAGGTCTTTTGTAAACTACTTCTGTTTCTCTGCTTTCAGGGAGCTCTGGCTTCTCTGTAACCACCAGAGCACGAAAAGAAAAACAGAGTATAAAGGTGAATTCATCAGTTTTGGCTCCAACAACAAAGCAGTACTAGAGCTGCAGCTTTTGGAGAAAGAGAACAGATACAAGACGAAGGGTAGGCTTAAGGCAGGGCTTTTCCCAGGCACCTGTTTCTAGCCTTTCCGTTTGAGACTGAGCATTTGTTAGTTGGGTTACTTTGGCCCAGTTACAACTGTTGTAAAGATCCAGACTTTCAAAAACCATTTGCACTGGGCTCAGGAATTCTGAAAAAGAAAATCCCTGCAGGAGGCACAAGTAGTGTAAATATTGTCTGTAATACAGTGTTTGGAGCAGCCCAGTGTGATAACTCTCTGGAGCAATTAGTGTACATATATAACTGTATCCAAGTTTGCACCTAACTAATGCTGTGCTTTATTTGGGGAAAAGTCTTCTGCCCTGTTGCGTACACACGCTGAGCCCCACAGACCATGCTTGCTCCAGGGCACTCGTAGACATGCAGGCTATAGGGGCTGCCCTATAGCTGTGGCTGTGCCTTGAGGCTGAGCTTTCCTTCTGAAAGAGCAGGAGACCAGAGCCAGAAGTGGGCATGGCTGTAAGGCACAGGCCTTGCTCCTACGCGGGCTGACACCTATCCTCACTGGTAAGGATGGTTTCTTCTTACTGGTTGCAGGCCCCTTCCCACATGCTACTCTAGCGTAGAAGAGGCAAACTGGTTCCTCTGCAGCTGGAGGAGAAAGCTCTGTTCTAACAGTAGTCATGGAGCTAGACGGTGCTTTTAGCGGGTTGCACTTTGTTTGCACACTTCTTTTGCTTGCATATATATTTTAAACTTTAATCTTCAATGATTTTTTTTAACCTGTTCTATTGAAGTAGCTTCCTGCTCTACTGCTTCCCTATCAGCTGTACAGTCAACAGTCCTTTTACCACGCAAGCCACATACACGGCTGTCTGAGTTTGTGGCCTGGGAGCTAACCTGCTTCTGATACCTCTATAGGAAGACTCTAGTAAGACTTTGACAGTTCAAACTGGTGTAAAGCACTGTGGTCTGACTTGCTCCAAGTTAGCGCATTCTTCCCGTTTTGAAGTCCATAGCCTGTTTGGCCTGTATTATACATGACATGAGCACCACTGGCCTCCCCTCCAGGCAGTGCATCAGCTCAGCAGGCTGCTGGCTTGGCTTGTCCTACACCACATCTTTGATTTGCTGCTTCGGGTCTGATCCGAGTTTAAAGTTCAGGTCCTGTGGGTTTAAGTTTAAGGCATTTTGTTGTTGTTTGTCAAGTCTGAAATATTTTCTTTCCTGATATTCATGAACTGACTTCTTGTCAGTGTGTTATCTCTTTATTTAAAAGCCCACAATCCCTTGCTAAAACCACTGAGAACCATTTAAAAACATTGCTAATATTTTTTCAGAAATATAGTGTATTTTAATCCGGATCTTTGTACATAAGTGAAAACTCATGAAAGAAACCAATGGTTTTGGATGCTGCCAATTCTGCATTCATGACTTGTCACATTAAAGAAGCTTGTTTTTCCCCAGTGTAAACACTCAGCACTTCTCGAGAAGTTAGGCATCCAGAAAACCTCTAAATAAATTTTGAAAATTTAAAACTTGTTTGTGTTAAGATCTCAGTTCTGCAGTTCCTTATCAGAGCTCCCTTTCGTTTTAGCCAACGTCTGATACCAAGCCCATTTTTCCATCTCCTCCTTCCACTTTCTGCATCTGTAACAATTTTAAGCTCTTTGGCACAAGACTTGTCTTTCCATACCCCCACGCTGTCCGTAGCACACTCTGAATGCTGTGGCTGTAAATAGGACACAGGAACAGAAGTACTGATCTTAGTTGTGTCTGCATTCAACCTTCACTGTTCCACTCCCAACACCAGCACCCTGCTGCAAGGTTCACTGCTGAAGACACAGCTCTGACATTGCAGGTGAACTAAGATTTTGGCAGGACAGCTACCAGCTGGAGCAAACACAAACTCCAAGAAGGTGAATTATTCTTCCTCCAAATTGGTTTCCTTGACCTGCTCTACACAGATATGATTGTGCACCGTAGTTCCTTATGTTAACTCCTAGTAAAGCTTTTGTGTGATGCTTTAAGTGACTGACATCAATGTCAGTGAGCAGCCGGCTGGCTTTTCCACAGTACTCCTCCTTTCTCTCCAGCCGTCCATGTGAACGTACTATGGGTTCACTAGACTCTCTGGGACTGAGTGTCTGCAATATTACAGCAATACAGCCCCCAAAACCCCACCCCAGCTACAGAGACAAAGTTTTTGTTATAAGAGGTGTCAAATGGAAGATAACACACTGTATGCTTGTTTTACAGGGTTACACAAATAGACTTTGACAGATTTTCTTCGTGGGATCAGCAGCTCATTTAAACTGTATTCCTTTCACAGGCGCTTTATTAACACTGACGCCCAGGCTTGTTACTTTGGCATCCTGTGTTGCCTGTGCATTGAGACATTAAGCAGGTTGCCTCTTCAGCTGTGCTACCTGTACATGTGGAGGAGCAGCAGGACCTGGAAGGCGTGACATCCCCTGCCGACTGCCATAAACCAGCTCTCGGGCACCACTGCTGCTGGGGCAGTGTGCTGTCAGTCACTGCCTGGAGAAACGCTTTTTTCTGCAGAGTCGACTCAGCGGAGCGGGGGGCAGGGAGCCAGTAGTCCAGAAATAGTAAAAACAATTGCTGCAAGAGAATTTTAAAAGCCATTGGAAACTTTTGAAGCTGGATCATGCCAAAAATAAGACAGAATAGAGTACTACCTAGAGAAGATGACTTAGAGGAAGCCTGTACCTCTCCAGAGATTTATCCCTGATTCAGATCTCATTATTTCTCTCCTTTTCCCTCAAAGTATTCACATCATGGCAGTTTTCTGGAAATAGGGCATAACCTATGAGCATGAGACAGCAGAAATCCTCTTCCCTCGCTAATATTGTGAGGCATATATTGGTAAGCCTTTGCTGGATATTTGCCACCCACAAGCCCTCCTGCAAGTGTCAGGTAAGGGGGTGCAAGAGACCCACAATGGCAGGGCATTAAAGAAGCCAGAGCTCACGAGGCCACCCCTGTCCGCGAGTGCCAGAATAGCTAAGAGTGCAGCAACTCTTCCCTTCAGACAAGCAACTTAACTTTAAGAAAGTGGCTCTTGAGGAGGTGCAGAGCTAGCTGACCCCTTGCCAGGGGATGCGCTTGGCTGCACTGCCCCATAGGCACAGCCCAGGCAGAGCAGCCCTGGCTGTGCTGCAGGGAAGGGCTCTGCTCACCCTCTAGCTTGGCAGGGCCACTCGCAGGGCTGCACTAATGTGTGCAGCAGTACCTGTGCCACCATCGTCCTTCTCTGGACAGCCAAATGCTGTTGACATCACTTGCCAGAGGAGGATCACATCCTGCTGGCTCAACATGGTGGACAGGGACCTGCCATGTTACTGCTGGCACCTGAGCACAGACATGCTATAAATGGCCTCATAAGAGTTTAGGGACCAGAGGAGAAATCTGCACTATCCTTACCCCTGCAAACATTTTTTCCTGCTGTACCTTATAATTCACAGTGTCAGAGAAACCAAAGTGTCATTTACTCCCATCATCAGCCTGCTTGCACAGAGCCACTTTAGTGGCCACAGAGCCTCCTGTGGCCACTAAAACCCCAGGAGGCTGAAGGGATAGGAGGTCACCTGTACTTGCTGAGGCACACACAAATCCCCAGGTGCCAGTGAGAAGGAAGATGTGGCACCTGTTTGAGGAGAATCTTGTATCTGGGTAAGTCATGCTTTTTTTTTTTTTTCAGAGAGCACTCAAACACTTAAGCTAACCCAAAACTGAATGGAATTTTCCCCATTGAAGCTAGGGGAAGAAGTCAAAAACTCATTTCCTATGAGTTAATCTTACAAAAACCACAACTCATTATGGGATTGGAGAGGATTATTTCAGTTTAGGTACTCTTAAGAAACATTCTCTCTCCAATTTATATTTGTGTCACATGCCAAATGGAGAGGTAGAAACTCAGACACAGCTGGTGGTCCTGCCCCAGGAAAAAAGTCATCTGTTACGAATGACCTGGTGAAACACTAGTTTCCCAGAATGCTTTGAAGATAGCCTCTTTTCCAAGTTTTATTCTGATGTTCTTGTTATCTGAGAAGCATGTCCTTCTAAGAGATCAAAGGCTATTATTCTTGCAAGCATTAAAGCAGAACTGAAAGTGAGTCAGAGCTGGGATGTTACTGGTCTGAGAGAGACAATTCAAAAACAATACTAGAATTTTTTCTGACAAAAGGCTTAAATTTTCTTATGGAATATGCTTTTTTCAAGGGTGAGATAATCCTTGTCAGGAAATCCAGTCTTTTCACCAGATACCATGTTTGTGATTTGCTACCGGTTATGTGCTGCTTTGACTGATTTATATTGGTAACGCCTGGTACATGGCACTTGAGGTGGAAGAACGGCCGCTTTTCTCCAGCTCATCTGTGTGACGCCACGCCGAGGCGAGGCAGGAGAAGCCCTCACCAGGGCGCAGCAGGCAAGGATGCTCCCGGCACGGGGATGGGCACCCGCATCAGCTGTCATCCCTCAAGCCCTGAATGTAGAGCAGATTACATCTATGGCTAAGGGTCCTTTGGGCCACAGTTTAATGATCTTTTAAGTAATTCTCGATCAGTCTCGATCATGCTCTCAGTACTGGATACTCACCTGAGGCCTTGATCATATTTAACTAACCATTTACCTCTTCCCACCAAAATATGAATATTTTCCAAGCGTTCAAATATACATACAGGCATTTCTGAATTGGATCTACTTTAAATTCCCAGCTTCCCTTTTTTTTTTAATATAATGTCGACACACTGAATGTCTGCGGATATACTCAGAAAGTTTGCTAGAGAACAGTCAATTACAGTAAATTCTGAATATAAAATGTTTCCCCTTTTGTTTGAAATGGAAAATAACGTGAAAGCCTTTCCCTGGTAATAAACCAAGCTCCGTAACTTGCATTTTTAAAAGAAAAAAGAAATTATGATTTGGAGTAGTCACAAAGAAAGAGACCTCATAATGTTATCAAAAATAATACGTACTCCTAAGCACAGAATATAACAGTATTCTCTGATGAATAGGAATTGCTCCATTTTTAAGCAGGAAGCACCTAATGGGGAGACACAAGCTGGCAAAGCAAACTCTCGGAATGTTTGCATCCCAGCCTCAAGTCGCCAGCAGGTTTTACCCATGCACTGTATTTCAATACACACTCATGACTGATAATTAGATCAAATTTCTTTCCTTGACCAGCATTTTATCCTTGTTCTTCCTTATTTGTTGCCTTATTTAATTAATGGATCTTTGTTTTATTCTTAGACTGCAGTACTTAGTAGGGGGAAGAAGAATTTTGTTTTTAATTTAACAAATCAAAATAACAATCTTGCGATAAAGTGTGGCACATTAAGAACAGCTGTCTGCAGCCTTCTCCTGTTCTTTCATGCACCCTATTCTCTCTTCCAGCCTGGGAATCATAGAATCATAGAGTCATTAAGGTTGGAAGAGACCTCCAAGATCATCGAGTCCAACCGTCAACCCAACAACACCATGCCCACTAAACATAATATTTCATTTAAATTTAATTACAAAAACCCCACCCAACCCCAAACCAGAAAACACGTTTTGTTAGAAATCCACTAAAGAAAATAACGTGGACATTTAGAAGAGACTTCACTTGTGTGTGAGAAATTCAGGACTCCACACAAGTGGAAGAGGCCAGAGGTGTCTGACAACCTGCAGACCGCTAATTTCAGCATCACCTTTGCTTTAGAAAATTGGCTGTTCCCTTCATGTAGCATCATCAGGTTGGCTCTGCTTTCATTACTTATCCTATGAAATGCTAGTCGCCCTTAAGTGACTAGCAGTAATATATGATTACAGCAGTCCATGGGAGTTGGGGTGGGGTAGGAGAAGAGAGCTTTAGAAAACAGATCTAGACTAACTAAAAAGCTGAAACAAAAAATTCTTTGCTAATTAAACATGTCTAATTTTTACTTAGTTACTAAAATTGGCTGGAAAATCTCAACAAAACCAAACAAAATCGGATCTTGTTGGATGGCAGGGTTTTCATGAAATTAGAAAAAAAGTTTTCAAATCACAAGACTTACAGTTTCCATAAAACCTTCATTTGAAGGCAGAGCTATTAAAAAATAAATGCAGAATTTTCTATAACAACAACAGCCCCCAAGGTATTTCCCTTTTTGCAGCACGAGCTCAAATTCATGGCATAATGCAATTACACTAGAGAGAAAAAACCAAAATGTAGGATGTCTCAATCAAGCACATTGTATCTAGTATTCCTTACTTTTGACATTTCTCCAGTTCCCACCTATAACTGCTTTTAAGGCCGTAGAAATCCTGATTCAATTTATGTCTCTTTAGAGACTTCACTGCCATACCTAATTTATACATACAATCAGCTCATACTCCATATACAGATTGTGCCACCTTGAGAGAGGGAACTCACCAGCTCACCAGTAATACAGCGGAGGTCTGATTCATTCTTTAAAACGAGACATTTTCTCTCGACTAGCTACATCAGCAGCCTGTTTCCTAACCTAGGCTGCTGTTTAGTGGACACGATTCTGCAGTTTTTCTTTTTCCCAGGCTGTCAGGGAGCACCGACTTTGCGAGAGGGCCCATCCTCACATACGCTTGGTTCAGTTCTGCAGCCAGACACACTATCTGGAGAGCGTAGACTTTGTTCGTGACACAGATGATCTTTCTTACTCCACTATGCTTTAATTATATATGCAGTTCACCAATCTCAAGATGACAAGAACACCTGAAACCAATGGCATTTTCAAGGAAATGTGATATTTGTAAGGCACAGAGACTATTATTCTTCTGAAAAATCTAAGTTAGACTGAACCAGCGGTAAAAAGAGCAAGGTAAAAATGAAAAGCCTGAGCCCAAACTTATTTATATTTGAGATCAGCTTGCAAGTATTTGTATACATATCCAAGATCTTTTAAACTTATTATGCTCATTTTTAACTCCCGCTATAAACAAAGAAAGATGTGATTGTCTGATCTTCTTTCATGATCTGGAATTACTAAAGCATTTGTGCAGCCTTAGGTCAGGTTAAAATATGAGCCCTGCAGGCCATGCAAATAAACTAAATTCATTCCTGGACTACTGCTAAACTGCTTTTTGTGGGGTTCAACTTATTTTGATTCACTGTGAACTTCTGATTTTCTTTCTCCTCTTGCTACCAAAGACTTCAGAAACCTTATGGTTTCCCTGTCATTTTAGGTATATCATGTCTTGGCTAAAGAAAGATGAAGGTAGTAGTCTTTTTTTGTCTGTTTGTTTACTTGTGAAGGTTAACTAGGACAGCATCCCATAATTTGTCAGTAATAAAGAACAGGATTTGTTCTTCCTCTCTAAAACTACAGCTCATCACACTAACTGTTTCAATGTACAACAGTTTTTATCAGTATTATTTGAGCTTCAAAACCTATGCAAAGAGGACCGTCACAAAAGGTTTAAACCTGGTTCCAGTACAAGCTCTTATCAGTTCCAAGAGTGCATTGCCTTTGTCAACTTTTAGAAATAAAGGTATGTGAAATATAGGTCAAATATTATCTGGCTTTAACAACAAAGCTATACTTCTGTTTTGCACTGAATGAAAGAGAGGGTTTCTAAACTCTTTTGAAATCCTAATGTTGTCAAGGGGAATATTTTATTTTATGAAACTTAATATTTATGAAATTGTTTTATAATGCAGCCCCAGTATCAGGCTTTTGGAAACAGCACCACATTAGGGCCAATGCGCTTTTTGCAGATGCAAATAGTTAGAGATAAAAGAGATGTCATTTTAATGCCAGGGCTATAGACATCCCAATGACACTGAGCAACTCACAGACAGCAGAGAAAAATGGCATGCCTCTTTTTAAATGCATAGCCTCATAAGTAACATTTTCAAGTGTGAATAACAAATATTACCTTCCCCCCTCAAGCACTCATCAACTGATTTGCATAGTCAGAAAACATGTCTTCTACATCTATACACACAAAGTGTTATATTGCCCCTGTGCATGCTCACCCACTTTGCACATGTGCTTTGGGTTATTGAAAGTCAAGGAAACGGATCTAGTCATAATTCCCCTGCAAATGTCAAGCCAGATGGTTTATGTCTCCACAGCTGTGAAAATCTGCCTTTTAAAGGCAGATGTAAGAAGCACCTGCATGTGCATCCTTTTCCAGCTAATGCTCAAACAGAGGGTCAGTGAATAAAGCAGCAGTTCACCATGAATGATAGCGTGCTGCCATCTGCACTTGCTGAGGGCTTGCAAACCCCACTCCACGCCTGCCCCCAAATGGGACTGCTTGGGACAAATCTTACCAGAAATCTCTCCTGATCTTCTTCATAGTAGCTTTTGAGGTAGCTCCCTTTAGCCTATTTGGAAAGAACATTTTGCAATTGATTTTTAGAGTTAACTGCAGCACATGCTCGGTAACACTCAGATAAAACATTGCACCTCCAAAGCTCCCTTGACTCTGCTCGACAGTCCCAGCACAGCTCCACAATGCAGCTATGATTCACCAGGAGCCGCAGCGTTATGGTAAGATTGGGCTAAATTTCAATGAACCTTGATGAAGTTTTCTGCAATATGCTTCCAGGAACAGCTATGGTTTATGACTGGGAAGAACTGGTGACTGTAGCTGAGTTTTGATGCAAGTTTTTCAGTTTTCATACTGGGCCCTGAAAACAAAGTACAGACTAAAATGCTCAGTGATTCTTTAAAGCTGAGATAGCAATGTTTCTACTAGAGCTACTGTTTCTTGTAGCACACGAGAGACCTAATGTCAGCAGGCTGTCTTCTGAGGTGCTGTGGATTAGAATAAGCCAAGTGCCCATTTCATCACACAATGGAAAAAACATTTTCCATACATCTCCACTGTGTTTCTACCTTACTTGATCGCCATTCAAAAGAAGCACTGATGACAGCTTAAAATAAGGTTGTCTTTCTCTACCTAAGGCCTCAGAAAGAATGAACCACGGAGAACATCAGGAGAAGAAATAGTAAATGCATCAGACAGGGGAAAGTCAAGATGTTTGAGATTTTTGAATGCTGCAATATTATGATTTAAAACTAACAGTGAAGTAGCTCTGTCTTATCGGGGCAAACTTTCCTCTGGACAAGTCAGACTGTCAGTATGCATCCTGCTCACCTCTCCTGCTCTGTACTTGTGGGTGTATAATTGTTGTGGCACAAATCTTGCATTTACACCTAAAGTATTACCTCTTGTGGACTATTTTACTTTCACAGTCATAAAGAGAAGATCTGATGGGTCACAGTGTGAGGTTTCTTAGCTTGTTAAGTACTGATTTATTAAACCCTTGCAGAAGAATAGCAAAACAATTTTTCTCTATAACATCAGAATTCAATTTGGCCTAGAAATTTCAAGTAATTTCAAGTCTACTGAACATTTTTCCTCCAAATTCATAAAGCTCCTAGCAATTTTATATCACTGATCACTCCTTTGCAAATTCGTTCTTA
>NW_008824004.1:741419-761089 GCF_000699105.1 Pygoscelis adeliae
AGGAATGCAGCCTTTTGCCACTTCCATTAAATTTTTCATTCCAATTTTCTACAGTGAAAGCGTATTCTGACTGTCCAGTCTGCTCAGTCAAGCAGAGTAAGCTCTCATAACTGCTGACAAAAAGGTCACTTTGCTAGCATTTTGTTATTCAGTGTCTATTCAAAGTCTTGATTGTTAACTCAATGCTAAAATGTCATTTTGTGTTCTGCAGGCCTTAAAGGTTGCCAAACTGCCTTTGGAGTGTTTAGAATAATTTATTTTGAAGGCGATGGCTTAGACACTTTGCAGGTAATGAAAATACTGAATTGTTGTTACTCTGATGTCTGCCCATGGAAGAATGTACATGCTCTCGTCTTCCTCTCATATTCTAGATACAGGTTAAGATAAAAATAAAATGGAAGGGGCTACTTTTATTAAGTAAAATCAAAGCTCCCCATAGGGAACCAGAGTTTATTCAGAACTGTAGTCTTATAAATCAAACTCGGTATTTTTCACAGAAGTAAGGGGCTACCCTCCACCACTTTGGCCAACTTCCTGGTCTTGTTGCTAATGTTTTTTCCAATCTGTTTCTTAATTCACTTGCTATGATAAAGTCAGTCTTCACTGCCCATCCCAAACTACATTGTAGTATCACAATTAGGCTGTTAAACAATTGCAACATGATCTCCTCAGGCAAGGTGCACAGAAGATCAGCAGTGCAATCTGTGCTTATTGTCTTGTATATCATGCTATGTCACTGAAGCTTTTTGCTTTTGCAGAATAGAGATTTGCAGTAGGAGCCTGCAGGTCATTTGGTTGTGCATGCAGTACCAGGAAAATAAACACGCACTGCAAGTGCTCATTTTGATGAGAAAGGAGCTCAATCTTGCTCTCCCAGTAGGATGTCAGAGAGACTGTCCCCTCCCCACACCCTTCTCCCCAAGACATTGGGCAAAAAAACCCCCAACAACTTCTATTTCTTATTTATAATTTTAAGTAGATCACAGGTAGGCTAAAAACTCAATTTATCTCAGATTATTCAAGCTGAAGTAGGTTTTACAGCTTCTCAGGGTACTAATGCCATACTCATACAGCTTTTCACTGTGAAGCACTGCAGACTTCTGCCCAGAACTCTGCCTGCATGAGCGGGACTTCAGAGCACTAGAAGAGATACAGTCTCTACTGGTTATATGCTGGAACAGATTCCAGTTTCTGCAGTTGTTGAAAGAGTGAACTACAGACTTATTTTTAGTGGCACAGATGCACCTACTGTTTCTCATTGAGACTGGCATGAAGGCACAATGGCACATTCCCAAACTGAGACAGCATCTGTCCTCAAGTGTTTTTCCTCTTTAAAACAAGAGGACTCTTTCCTTCTCTTTCACCCTCTGTCCTTCCTATTTTTAAGGCTGGGAAAGGTCAGCACATGGGTTCCTGCCGCCTACCAGCCTAAGCAATGTTTGCCACAGATGCTCCTCTAAAACTGCGTAAAAGCAGCAGCCGATGCCAGGTTTCGGGTTCGATAACTTCATTCAGCTTGGAGTTGAGAAAGAGAACCTCCTCCACCTGTAAAGGCTTTCGCTGAAATCAGTTTCCTCTAGGAATCTCCCCAGAGAGACATGCTATTTAAATCCACCAGCTGGGAGTCCTCCCTTCTGCTGACTCCGTGCCTACAGGGTGCAGCTGCTTTCCTGAGCCCTTACGGGGCCCATCCATCCTGCCTCAGAGGGACATTTAGGGCAAAGGCATTTCAACTGCGGTCCCAAAACACTAAGATTTTGGTTCAGATTTGCATTAAGAAAAAGCAAGAATGGGACACTCTAGTATATAGAGATGAAGTACCCACAAGCCAGGTACAAGTAAAACACTTGAAGAAACTGATGCATTTGAAATGAAGGCACAGGACAATTCACTCCCCAGAGTTTTGGGGAAAGCAACCGGCAATACGCCAGGTTTACGTGGGAAGTGGGGGGTCAGCAGTGTTACCTGACTGGAGAACAGCAAACACAATGCCTTTATAATTATGTTGACAGCAACGGAGCCATTTGTTTGGCTTTGGTTTTACCAAAACTTAAGTGCATTTTAAAGAAAAGAATCATTATAGACATGGAAGGAAATAGGTAATAGCAAATGGGCCAAGACACAATGTGAATTTGCCAGTGTTAGAACAGATTAGACTGATTTCTTTCTCTGGTGAGAAAATTAGTATTCGCACAGGGAAATACATGGATGATCTAACATCAGAAAATTATTTAAATTGCTACCACATAGGAAGTTATTAATTAAACCAGAGAAGATAGGGAATACCTATGAGAATTGTAAGCTGCAAGAAACACGCTAAAGAGGATGGCTTGAAAGGGAGTATCAAGCTGGAAGGAAACAAGGCAGGCAGTTCCTCAGCAATTGGTCTTTTGGTCTCATCTTACATAATGTTCTTGTTAGTATTTGGAGCATGCTGGTGAAGTTTGCTGACCCTGTGAAGTTGGGAGGCATTACAGAGATGTAATAGGGTTAGACAATTGCATTGGAAGAAATGGATGACCTTGCAGACTGGAGTAATAGAAATTGTACGAGTGAATGTCGTTCCACATAGAAAGGTTATTCATTTCAGGACAGCAAAAACTTCTGCTTTAAGGGATGGATATCAACTAGAAATGATGGGAGGGGAGAAAGACCTGGTTGTTTCCAAGTGTGGGATAGTCACTGTCCTCTCTGATGATTAGGAAAAGCATTTCTGTAACACTGCCACAGTCAGCCATCTTTGCAGTAGGGCAGTTTTTCCCGCCAGGCCTTTTCCATACACTCAGAGAAGCAGCACATCAGGAGGCTGGCATTTAAAACACTGTGGCAGGGCACTGTGGCCAATGGAGCACTCGTACCTTTGCAAACCCATTCTCTCAGGTTCCTGAAAACGCAAGCAGACATAGCATCCCAGTGCCACTACTACACTGAAGACACTCAGCTTTTAGAGCTTTCTCAGTGACCGTGTTAGAGACTATTTAAAAAGAAAGAAATCATATTCCTGGGAACAAGATGTCAGTGAGAAGAAGTGCCAATATGCCATTCTGTGTTAGATCAGCTGAATGTGAGCCTGCAATGAAATAATATCCAAACATTTTATACATCTGGTCAGTAGGCTCACCTTGGAACTAATTCTTCTTGGGCTCCTAGTTTTTTCATTTGTCCTGCTTAAATTCAGCTTAAACACACAAAATGTCAAAGAAAGGCAAACTGCAAGACAAGACTTTATAAATTATTAAAGATAAGGGATGTCACAGCAGAAATTCTGGCTCTGTACTTCATAAGGCTGTCACATTAAACTTCATGAAGGGCCAGTCTGAAATTGGGGAACACATTTATTCTGAAATGGACTTCCAAAAAACCAGAAGAAATGTGCTGCTTCCAAGCCAAATGGAAGGTACATCTCTTGAATTTGGTCTTCTGTAGCATAATCACACGATAATGCAAGTTTTAGTTCAAATAAATCTAAAATACCCCCCTAAAATGCAAGAGAACTTTCTTCTTCACTTCAGACCAGAGCAGGGCCCATCATTCCAAAATAAGAAGCTTCCTAAACACATCTGTATCTCAAGGGAAGAGGTGAAAAAACAGACATTCAATAGGGATGATCACATTGCTTAATACATTATTAAAAGGGTGGTCAAAGTGAAAACTATAGAATAAAAAAACCTTCAGAACACCACCAGAGACTGTATTGCCATCTAGCCGAATATGTAAAAATGGATAAGATTGACTAAAATATCTTTTAAAGATTAGCGAAGAAAAGCTCTTGATTTACTAACAGAAGGAAAAACCTGAATTATTAGTGAAGCTGGGATACTGACTGCTATTGAAATTGAAAGTAGGCCTGCAAACTCAGACATTTGGCTCTGAGCGTGGCTACACTCCAAGTTTGGGAGAAGACAAGAAGACAGAAGCTTTGGCAAACAGACAAATACACCTTTCATTGGAAATACTTCTACCACAGCAGAAGATCAAGAGTTCCCCAGTTTTGTCTACCCCAGGGACACCCTGCAATGAATGTCCCATGAATTACTGCATGTTTCAAAACACTCCACAGCTGCTAAGGGACAGAGTCTGGTGAACTGATCAATCAGTGAAAAGATTAATCTTGTTTGTAACCAGCATTCTTGGGGGGGGGGGGGGGGGGGGGGCGAGCAACAAAAACCCAGAAAAACCCCTCAAGGTACTGAAGTTTTGTGGAGTATCAAAAAGGAGCTCGTGCTTCTTGCTGCTCATAGGGACTGTAAGACCAAAGTAATATCTTGGTTTAGTTCTTCAGTGTTTCACCTTTTCCATCCAGTGTCACTTTTATGTTTGCTCCTTTTCACCCACAGTCTTATTTCGTGCACAGATTTTAACATGTTAGAAGCAGAGAAGATTCCTGTCATTTGCCTTCATTTCAGAGTTACGGTTCACCCTCTGCAATTAGACCACTCAGTTGTTTGAGCAGGCACTTGTTAGTCTGCTGAGTTTATTTTAGATCAGGAGAGCTTACAAATGTATAATCCTATTTATGGGAGGTGTTTCAGTGAAAAGTTGAAGCAGAATTTCCCTTTTCAATGATGTTAAAAGTCTCTCCATTAGCTGAAGATGGAGAGTGAGATCCTGGCTCCTCTCTTTCCCCATCAAAGTCAGCCGGACTGTCAATCAGCTTCAATAACACTTCGTTACTATTGGGTAACAATTTCATTCATAGGACTGATTGTACAGCAGTGCTACAGCTCAACTGTTTTGTGCATTCTTCATTAGCTGATCTCAGTTAACGACTAGCAGAGATTAGACAGGCATTTAATTGGAGAGTGTTTGAAAAGGAAGAATTATTTACAATTCTTTAATTTTCCTTTTTCATTGTTCTTCTAACATCGCATTTCATACTTCAATGACTTTTTAATAATAATAAAAAAGTGTCTGTTTTAATGGGGGTCTAGTGCTTTTAGATAGCTGGCCCTGCATATCAGTGTTTAATTACCAAACCGTTTATCTGTTAGACACTTCTCCCAAAACTTCTGTTCAAATTTTGCAACTTAGCAGATCTGAGCAGATAGCAGGCTGTTCAGGCATGGCTAGAGCTGAGCTCTGCTCCTTCATCTGCTGCAAGGTGGCTTTGTGGGCAGTGGGACATCACATCTCTGGGCATCAGAAGAGTACAGATTTCCAGACAACAGACTGCTGGAGTGGCAAAGCAGCCTACCATTCACTGCCTGCTTTGTCATTGGGATAGCCCTGGGTGGTGAGACTAGTATCATCCCTACTGCCAAGGAAGGGCTCAGGGCTTGTGGGTCAGGCTGTTGCTGGGGTCTGTGGCAGCAGTAAACTCTCCTCTTCCCACATCCCTTCCTCATTAAGCCTTGGAAGGAACAGTAGGGTTAGATCTCCCAGCACCTCCCACAGCCACCTTCCATCTCAGCCCTGCTCCTCTCTGAGCCCCTGCCTCCCCATTCTCTTCCTACAGCTGCAGTGGCCTGGTCCCTGTCCCACATCCTTGTGGTAGCAAAATTCAATTTTGCCTCCTCTATCTAAAAGTCCAAATGAGTGCTGAACTCTGCAGGGCCTACAGGGTTTGGCATTAAGGACTAGTATGAGTATAGTTTAATGACCTTTTACATTTCAAAGGGAAGGGCATGACTTTCTGAACATAGGCAACGATAGGGTGAGACTGAGTCTTAGTGAAAGACTACTGAGAACCTAAAGCATTCCTTAAAGGACTGAAAAGGTTGAGGGTAATTGGCAAGACTTCAGTTTTCAATGAGGAACTTTCTCCTCCTTGGGCTTGGTGGCAGTGCTTAGTTCCAGAAGCAGAAAGCTTCTAGAGCCCAAGACAGCACTGCTGAGGCTTTCAAGGGTACAGAAGCAGCATGGGGATTGGTACGAAGTTGCACTCATACAGGACTTAAGTTATTTAGTGGTGGTCCCATGACAGATTATGTATATCTAGGGTCTGAACCACTTCTGATCTGAGCATGACTGTATTACTATTTCAAATGCTTTGTGCCAATTTAAACAGAGAGAAAGAAAACATAGTCAAGCTCTAAGGTCACTTCACTGCTAAGGTGTGTCATCCTCCCCACACCCCAGCTGTGGTACCACCTTCCACTTCTTGGTTATTCACTTACACGGTGCACCCCATAACTTGCAAGCTTAGGGAAAAAACAGCATCTAGAAAACTTAAGGTTTCTGCAACCCCAAAAAATTTTGCAACGCATTTGCACTATTGCTGCAATTATGAAAGAGTTGCTGGTCATTACATGTGGTCATTAGGAGAAAAACAGTCAGTGAAAAACTGCAGTGAGGGAAAAACATGAGTTGAACATCAACAAAATGAACAAGGAAGAGTGTACAATTTCTGTCTCTAACCCTCTGCAAGGTAAACATGTTGAATAGATACATTTGTCAGATACGCTTTACTAAGTTGTCATTAAACAGAGCAACTAATGTCAGGGTTGGGTCTCAGAACCAACAATTTCAGCTTCGCGGGCTGGCATACAGTTGTACAAGGTAGTACAAGTTGTACAACTACCAGTTGTACAAGGTAGTGCAGAATAAAACTGAACTGTGCCAGCTCACAGTCAAACTTCTGATCAGAATGAGGTTAAAAACTAGAACTAAAGACAAATTAAATTTGTGCTTAAATTTCATGGAGCATGTCGAAAACTAAAACATACTGAAACAGCTTCTTTTCACCTAGAAGTGAGAAAGTTGTATTCTTTTCTTATACAGACACATAACTGATCATAAATACACATGCAGAACAAAACACCACAGTCAACATGAGTTAACGCTGATTTTTAGGAAGCCAGGCTTCTCAGATGCATCTGAAAATCACAATTAGCACCTACCTTCCTGCCTACACAGCATCATGACTTTGAAAAATCTGACCCCACGCCTCATTTGGGACTGAAGTACTTTGAAAGTTTTACCTCTCAGCAGGACATATCAAATTCAGACTTTCCTTCTAATCCTTTTGTTGCAAGTTTCACAGAAATCCTGGTATCACTGCATTTATGATCACATTTGGCTTGACCTGAGCTTTAGAGTTTCCCTGCAGCTTGGCAGCAGAGCTCAAGCAGCAGAACAAGGACTGCAAAGTTGATACATGTGAACAGACATTTTTAGGAAAGGGATAAGAATACTTTACAATTCAATAGCACACTCACCTGGATCTGGCGTTTTGATTATACTGAGATGCCAAGTGATACGAAACAGTTTGTTTCTGTTCTTTCCCCTCAGAGACCTGCACTGTATGAGTGAGAATATAGCAAAAGGCTTGGCATGCGAATCATTTATTTGAAGGATATCATTAATAACTCTCTGTGTTCTCAGTCAACTGCCTGTTCCTATCCACCTCAGTATTTGTTAAGGTTTGTGTATTGGTTTCATTTTAGAATATCCTCTTATGTGGTTGTCTGTAGGAAACGAATTTGCCATGCATATTAGCCAGATTCTTCAGCATTAATATACGTTAGTTCCAACTTCTTTTCCAAAGTGGAGTGTGACAACAGTCTTTTCTCCTCCACGCTCTTTCTGGGGGGCTAGACAATTCCTTAGTTTAACTGGATGTAATTGTGCTTTGTAATAGTTCTAATGCACAAGAAAGACCTTATACTATGCACAGCAGGTAAGAGGGCTTTTCTTGCAGGAGTCCTCAGCATTGTTATTGTTGTTGTAACATAGTAGTAATATCCAAACTTTTTGGGTGAGTTCAAACATAAACCAGTTATTTTTAAAAAGAGGTTTCCACCGTCACACACACACACACACACACCCCAACTGCTGTTCTTGAGCAGATGCAGCGTCCTAACACATTCGCATTTTGGTTGCTGATACATAGAGAAGTCCCTTGGTAGCACACAACTATATTTCATAGAAAATGGGTAGCAACTCTTTAAACAGATTGCAATTCTTCTGCCCTGCTTATCACCTTTTTTTCTTGTTTTGAACAGAAACCATAAAATCTAAGATAAAAGCAGTGTACAAGGGTAGCAAACCTTGCATATTTGCACACGGTTTATTTCTGGGTGTCTCAATACAGTAAGAACTGCAACAAAAATATCACCATAAACCCTAAAAAAAGTACATGCCTAGAGCACGTTAGCACCCAGCTCTCTCAAGGCAATGTACTTTTCAGAATCAGAAAAAGATCATGAAGAAGGAAACTGTAAGTCCTGAATATACAGCTGCTCTGAAGTTACACCAGCCATTTAGGCTTGTATAACTGACACTGCTCTCCAGCCCATATTTGGAGAGTTTATTACCAGCATACCTTAGTAGTAGTAAATGGCAGGTGAGATGGCAACTGGGTTTAGCTAAGTGGGTTTGAAATTCTGCTGTGAATATCACCCCATCAGGAGGTGTAGTAGCACAAGCAGCACGTGCTTAGGAGTATTGCAAAAGTTTCTCTGCTGCTGGAGAAAGTCAAACTTGTATATAGATACTTATATAGCCATTTGAATACTTGCAATGTATCTACATAAAGCTCTAACTTTATTGCATACTAAGAGTTATCTGAATGTATGACCTATCGCTCAGTTAGCCTTGTACCAATACAGATGCATATAGTCTTAGAAAGAATATGGTTTCTGCACACAGATCACAAAGAAATTCATAAACAGTGAAGGAGTTTAGCAAGGGTGTGATAAATGTGATATCGTCATAGTGCTGTTCATCTAGTATTGCCTCTATCAGTTACAATGTACACATTTCCAAAACTACACAGATATTGCATGATTATGTTTAACATCATATTATTTGAGCGTATTTTTCTTCTATTTATAAAGAAAGGTGGGAGGAGAATAGGGTACTTTAGAGGAAGAGAAATACAAATTTTCTGGAAAAGTTTACAAAAGTTTTTATATCTCAATATCTTCTCTGTAAAGTGGTGAGATGAACAAAGGACACTCTTCACATACATCCTTCATGACTGCAAAAAGAGTTGTTTAGCTTTAAACAAGTCTCTCCAAAAACAATAAATGGATTTCAGTTTATCCAAGTGTAACAACACTAGCTTTGAGGAACATGCTATTTTCCTGAATTATTATTGTATTGGACTGGACAAAGGGAAACCAGATAGATGTGTCATGCAGTAAAGAAGGAAATAACACTCTAGGGGCTGCAATTCAAGAGGCCTGGCTTTGTTTTCAGACTTCCGAAGAAAGAAGCAAGACATGCGTGTGCGGAAATGCACCGTTGCAGACACATTCTCCATCAACTTGATTCCAGGAGGCACATTCCCTCTGGGAGAAGGGGGCATTCAGTATCAGGTCTATCCTACAAAAACATTTCCGCTATCAGTAGACACTATGGAGGGCAATTAAACATCTGTTTCAGTTGCACAGTGGACTAGATAGAAGTTAAAGCTCTTCCAATTGCCTTTGCTTTTTGGACTGAAGGACCGAGCCTGAAAATTTCTGGCATATACAGGAAAACAGAAACATTGTATATTTAATATGGCTCTGCAAACAAGCTGTGGATCATTCATCACTGCTTCAGTTTAAAATGTCATATAGGACTACCAAAGCTATACATGTATTAATTCCATCTGTGATGGGCTTAAAAAAATAAATAAAGTAGAGATACTGCAAAATGAAGACCAACTTGTCTATATGTACCAACTGAAGTGAAATTAGGGAGGAATTAGATTTGTTCTAAAAAACTGTTGGGGGGTACTCTTAGAACAAAAACCCCAATCCTTCTTGACCCCCTTCTCCCTAGATATGATTTGAGCCAGTTCAGTAGCACAATTGTTAGTATTGACTGTTGGGCTGATTATATTGCTTATTACTAGTAGATAGTAAATCTCAAAACACTCATCTGTACCCTGTACCTTACACAGAGAGCCTTTCCTTTGGGAAAATTTGGTGGAGGAAAATGCTGTCTCTCAATGTCAATAGCAAAACCACCATAATCTTCATCTGGGTCAAGATTTCACCAGCTGTCTACCTCTTGACCTTAACTAGCCAAGACAAGGTCAACTCACAACTTCAACTAGCTTTTGGAGAAATAAATTAATCATATAATATTTTGTATAAAATAACAGTTAAAGACACAATGCGTAAGAGAAGGGGGAACAGAAATCCAACTCAGACACCTTGCACGGAAGAGACACTCATCCTCTCTGCACTGGTAAATAGAGAGTCTGAAGTTGTGCTGAACCTTAGCTCCAAATGTGAAAGTTTTTTGAAGGTATTTCCAATTTTAACAAGCATCTTTCTCAACGAGGGTAAGTGCCAAAAGCCCCACCAGGCTGAAGCATGACCACTTGGAACAAATCCTAGCAGGAACCTCTGGGAATCCTAACTGGTCTTCTGACTTGGTGCAAAAGAAATGAACAGCAAGTTCAGCAGAAAACTGTGCACAAGGTGTCTGCCCGTGTGCATGCGTATGCACACAGATGTAGTCTATTACTTTAGACTACAGTTCGCCTTATTCATGACATACCTGTTTAAAAGTGATTGCTACATTATTATCGCATTTCTTGATGATAAGTTTAATTTATCAGATATGTAAGCAATCTGCAAAACAAGTCAACTTGGGGACTCATGGTCTTAGTGCTAATCCCAGGAAGCTCCCAGATTGCTTTCAACTAGGAAAAATGTTGTTAGTACGGGAACACAGGATCTAGAAGGCTCAAATATGAGAGGAGACGAACACTGCCTCTCATTAATTGATTAGAAGCAAGTGCTTGCCAGCTGAAAGAAGTCTGACTCTGTACATACTGAGCCATCCAGGAAAAAAAAAAACTTGAGCCATAAGAGCACCTTTGTAGAGTTCCACATTAAAATGTTAATTCCTCCCCATTTTTCACTTTTTTTTTGTATTGAGAACACATGGGTATATATTTCCATTTTTAATTAATTTGAAATAAATACTTGAAAAGAAGCTTTCTTTAAATGAGAACATTAAATGGTACATAATTTAATAAGCACAACAAATAACATAATAGGGTGCTTGCACTACCTATTGTCCAGAAGTGAAACTCAAGGAGATTGTTATTATTTTTATAAATATGGCATATATAACTAGGGTACTGTATGTTGCACCAATAAAGGAAGTTAAACCAGGAACAATTATAGAATCATAGAATAGTTTGGGTTGGAAGGGACCTCGAAAGCTCATCTAGTCCAACCCCCCTGCAATGAGCAGGGACATCTTCAACTAGATCAGGTTGCTCAGAGCCCCGGCCAGCCTGACCTTGAATGTTTCCAGGCATGGGACATCCACCACCTCTCTGAGCAACCTGTGCCAGTGCTTCACCACCCTCAGTGTGAAAAATTTCTTCCTTATATCTAGGCTAAATCTACCCTCTTTTAGTTTAAATCCATGACACCTTGTCCTGTCACAACAGGCCCTGCTAAGAAGTTTGCTCCCATCTTTCTTATAAGCCCCCTTTAAGTACTGAGAGGCTGCAATAAGGTCTCCCCGAAGCCTTCTCCTTGCCAGGCTGAACAACCCCAGCTCTCTCAGCCTTTCTTCACAGGAGAGCTGTTCCATCCCGCTGATCATTTTCGTGACCCTCTTCTGGACCACCTGCTACAACAAGCCCATGTCTTTCTTATGCTGAGGGCTCCAGAGCTGGACGCAGGACTCCAGGTGGGGTCTCACCAGAGCAGAGTAGAGGGGCAGAATCACCTCCCTCGACCTGCTGGCCACGCTTCTTTGGACCCCCCCAAGTCCTTCTCGGCAGGGCTGCTCTCAATCCCTTCATCCCCCAGCCTGTATTGATACCAGGGGTTGCCCCAACCCAGGTGCGGGACCTTGCACTTGGCCTTGTTAAACCTCATGAGGTTCACATGGGCCCACTTCTCAAGCTTGTCCAGGTCCCTCTGGATGGCATCCCATCCCTCTGGCGTGTCAACCGCACCACTCAGCTTGGTGTCATCTGCAGACCTGCTAAGGGTGCACTCAATCCCACTGTCTATGTCATTGATGAAGATATTGAACAGTACCGGTCCCAATATGGACCCATGTGGGACGCCACTCATCACCCATCTCCATCTGGACATTGAGCCGTTGACCACTACCCTCTGGATGTGACCATCCAACCAATTCCTCCCCCACCGGACAGTCCACCCATCAAATCCATACCTCTCCAGTTTGGAGAGAAGGATGTTGTGGGGGTCCTTGTCAAAGGCCTTACAGAGGTCCAGATAGGCAACATCTGTAGCCCTTCCCTTGTCCACTGATGTAGTTGTTATGTAACAGTTGTTATTTAATAGGGACTCTAAGCTGGTCAAAGCATGAATGCAAGCGCTATGACTTATAACAAGGTGAAGTTTTCCAAGAATAATTTTCCTAAGAAGCAAAAAGTCTGGGAGCAAATGGATGCTCTGTACAACTTAATTACATTTCCTTGAAGCGAATGTTTGGGGGCTGTTTTTACAGGCCAGGCTGAAGCTGCACCCTGGCCTGTCTCATAGGCTACGCTGTGACGCCACATCAGTTTGCCAGGCAGTACTGCTGCGCTGCGATGAAGCACAACAGCAACGCAATGCTGGGGCAATCAGCCCCACTCTCAGTGCAGCAATGTTATGTATTAACTCTGGGGCAAGCGATCTCCTCAAGGAGGCAAACATGGGAAACAAACTCATGGGCTAGGCTGCTTCAATATGTAACTGCAGGCAGAAGGAGCAAAGATGTTGTTTTAGTTACCAATTTAAAAGACATCTGACAAAAAAAAAGTACCTGGCTGATGGGGAAATGTTTCCCTTACACTTAGGCTGGAAGTGTTCCCGTTAGACTCTACATCCAGAAGACTGGCTGTCTCTTGTTTCATTACAGTGATCAAGAAGGAGCCTGAAACTCTAAAAGCGTGTTTTTTCCCTCCCCCTTAATTACTCTCAGATTGCATATCTCCAGTATGCATATTAAAGACAATGTGCTTTTAGATGCTGATGTAAAAGTTATTTTGTGGGTGGGTGTTCTGTGAACTTAATTAGTTGTATACTGTATTTAGACTCAGACCAGCCAAATCTTGTTCACCTTTCTCAAGTAAGACCCTCTGAATTTGACAGGAATTAACTTGTGAAAAGTGACTAAATAAGCCAGATTTTATTAATATCAAATATATCAAGCAGTGCATGGAGAATTAAAGGTCTTTATTACAAACCTTTTTCTGTCTTCTCAACTGTCTTGCACTTGTGACACCAATTATTTAGTTAAAATTGAAGTTTTGAAATATAACTTACAATTTTATTGTCAGTTCATAAAGTCTACTCTTTTTTCAGGTCTGACTCATTCTTCCCACTTAGTAATAATCTTGCAAGAGTGACTTGAGTCGCAACCAAAATACAGTTTAATTTACATGTAAATTAAATTAAGTATAATTATGTTTCATAATTACCACTTGCAACTGAAAATGCTTCTTTCAGAAACTCAATAGAAATAATATCTCAGCAATTTCTTCTTTATAATTAAGAGACTTGGTTAAAAAATAATCCTACTAGCTAGACATGCCTTGCAGACAGTATTTGCGTATGAAATGATATCATCTGCTGCACAGTAATTTAACATCACACAATTTTACACTCGCCTTTCTGTTTTTGAGGTTTCTCGCCAGTTAATTTGCCTCAATTTTGAGTTGGCTGTATACAGGAGACTACAGACACTGTGTCTTGGGGTTTGGGTTTTTTTCAATGCATTGGCAGTGCAGTCTGGCATACCAGCCCCTACCCAACAGAACTACTTGGAAACGATCATTTATTCCATAGCTGGGATTACTGAAACGAAGAAGAAAAAGCATTTTCTGCTAATGACTCCTCACTCCTATTACCACTTCAGGCCACAGCAAGTGATAATCCCCGGAGCTGGCAGGTGCTGGAGGCCATCAGATTTCCATCACTGGAGAAGGAAGACTTCCTTCATCTTTCAGGTGTTCACGGTCCTTCCTAAAAGATATATTAGTGCCACATCAAAGGGGAAGCAGGAATCACTTTGAGCACTGCAGTCCCTGCTGGGAAGAGGCTGAGAACGTTTTCATCTTTCTGCATAACCAGGTGTAAGTGACAAGACAGTTTGATATATTCTGCCTCCTCCCTTTCCAACCTCCAAGCTTATTTGCTGCATTTTAACTTTAATGACACTCAAAGTGATGATTTTACCACTCAATAACTTGAGGACTATAGGGAGGGGAGACAAGAGTATAATTGTAGAAGCAAACTATCAGGTGCTAACATTGCAATGTCATTCAATAGGAAAATGTGTTTATATAGGAAGCTTATGTGGCAGAGAATCAAGGTGGGAGTATGACTCCCTTAGGTGGATTTTGTTTTTTCCTCCAGAGTGCCTCCAAGATGATATAAAATGTCTTTGGCCTCTTTTCGCAAGAGGCAGCCTCTAGCCATATATTTAACTTTCCAGTCCACATTTTGAGAGGTTGTTTCTGTTTATACAAGGTTTGCGATGTCTCCCATGATTTTCCGCCACAGCCTCTGAACACTTGCAGTCCCTTTGCTTTGTCAGGGAGAGAAGTTTTTCCTAGTAATCCTAGTAGATACATGCTCAAACCTTAAGTTACTATCTCAGAAAGGCCGTTCACTTGGAGAGCAGAACCTTCTTCCAGAATCAGTTTAGCATTTTATGAAGAGAAAAATGGTGCAGTCATACGTCAGGAAAGCTCAGACATGATGCGTTTAAAGAAGCCAGGCATATTAACATGGGTGGACATTTTATATTCAGCAGTTAATAACTCTTTGCCTGTTGATAAGGCTGACACAACAAGATACAGCTTGTAAGGAAGTTTATTGTGGATTATACATTGGGAGCAGTGGACAACACTGGTTTTGCACAGATCAAGAGTAAAGGTGGTATAGCATTACGCCACGCCTTAGCAAACAGCATGGCTTAGCTAGCAAATGAAAGAAGTAAAGGTCTCTTGACCTACCTGCATAGATTAATCCTACCAGAGGATTGCTGAAGTCCTAACCCTTCAGCTACACCCCTGATTTTATGCACCCAACTTAAAGCCATTTATGAGCTGGACATGTAGCCAATGAAAAAAGAAAGCCTGCTCCACAAGACAATCTGTCACATCCAAATGGAGGCAACCTCAGTGCATGGGAGGAATCAAGCATTGGAAGTACTTTCCTACGTGCATCAACTACAGATGTCCAAAACAACTTGCCTAGACTAGTTTCAGAGAACAAAGTTCAGGCAAAATAAATCCTATTTCACCATATGCAGTGCATCTTATAAGTGAGCAGGCAAATTTAACTTCACTAAAAGTCATTCAAGTGGCTGAAAATACCATCGCAGTTTCTCATTGGTCTCTCAACAGCTGCAAGCCATTAAGGCATATAACACAAAATTAAACAATCTCACTGAAAAATAAACTATTACTTGCAAGAGCATTTATGCTGGTATTAGAATTAAAGCCCAGAAGAAATGTTAAGCTATGATTCTACCACCACTGAAAGAGATCAGAAAGCCCTTGTAAATCAACAGCTGATCAGGGAGAAGGAAATGAGAATAAGACAGCGATTACAAAGTTTTCTATGAATGCCTACACACTGTTCTATATAATACAGTGTATGTACATGGAAGTGCTGGTCATATTATGTCAAGACTTATTTACAGGGAACAATCATATTCCCTTTTCTCAGACGACAGCAGTAGCTGGAGGGGCTGAGGCATATTTGCTTTGGTTTGGCACTGCTCTCAGAGGGGTGTCCGCAGTGGGTGTCCTCTGCATGACACCCTGCCTGCTATTCTGGTCACGGCACAACAGGGCATTAAAAGCTGGTTCAAATACTCAATGTTAGAAATTCTATTTTAGTGTAAGAGAAGAGCTCACTGGATAAAATTGAACTAAAATGCCTCAACCTTACCACAACTAAATTGTTTTTTGACCTTCCCGAGATTAAGCATTTCAACAGAATCTGAACAAAAAAGTTGGTTTTGGCAAATGAACCTTTTTGGACTTGTTTTGTGATGCATTCTGACCACTTTTAGCACACAGACAGGGCACAAAGCTCACTGCTAATGGGCCAGTAGGATCAAAGCATTAGATGTAAAACCTGTCATCGCTA
Organism: Pygoscelis adeliae; assembly: GCF_000699105.1. NCBI lineage: Eukaryota > Metazoa > Chordata > Aves > Sphenisciformes > Spheniscidae > Pygoscelis > Pygoscelis adeliae. The sequence continues at coordinate 757,442 of NW_008824004.1, forward strand.
GGAAGATAACAGCATGTCTTCCTTTACTCATCTTGTTACTAGGCATTTTTCTCATCTTTCACAGGAAGACAAGGATATATGTGTGGTACACGAGAATGTGCCCACAAGTCAGCTGGACTCATAGCATTAGGAAAGCAGATATACAATAAGGGGTTTTTAATTTCTTTTAATTATATTTAAAACTCGGATGCAACTCTTCTGGTGTTTTAATCAGCCTTAAAGATGTAACTGCACAGGACTGTTCTTGTTCAAATAGATGGCAATATTTCAGGATGCCCACATGCAGAGAGCTGCTACCAGCAGATAATATTGCCTGTGTTCCTTAGTAACTGATAAAATTGTTAATTTATAAGCAGGAAGCTTCACTGAGTAGCCTTAGCTTTATGTTAAGATCTCCCTAAAGATATGCTCCAAGACATGCCATATACAACCAGACGAAGCAAAGCTCAGGTTAGACCACTACTCTCCCTAATTGCCTGTTTTAGAATGACAAAATCAAATAACTTCAAAGCAAATGATGCAGTTAGGGATTAAAATAATTTCTTGTGTATTTTTAAATTCTCACACTTATCTTTTCCTTTTTACTGAAGGCCTGCTTGGTGCTTAGCAACTATGAGCTATCTGAACTGTTCATTGCAGTCACTGCCATCCAATGAGAGAGACTTATAGAAAAACATCAAAAGAACAAGCTCATGAGGAACTCATTTATTATATGAGGTCATAAAAATGATCCAGAATTAGCCAGTTCATCCCATGTAGTGCTACTGATTCAGAACACAACATAAATTCCCTTTTATTCATGTGCATGTGTATTTTATATATACATAAGATATATGTGTGTATGTATATATATGGGGTTTCTTTTCAGTGTTCAGTGAGTGCACAAAGGACCTAAGTGAGTACATAACTATTGCTGATCTCTAGAATATGTTTCAAGGTAAAAAAGCAAGGAATCCCTGACCGGATCACTCAGAACTGAAAAATTGAAACTGTTTCTTCCTCACAGCAGAAAAATTACTTGCAAAAAGTCAGTACTCTATGTAAAATTAAAGAAAAACTTGTTAAAAACAAGCTATAGCTAAAAGAATTGCATCCATACGCTCAAAGCTGTGTAAAGCCACCATATTGAAAGCACGGGGCCAATAAATACCATCTACTGAGAAATCCTTGAGAAAGGCAGCAAAACGAGTTCAACATTGCTACATGGTACATTAACAGAGGCAGCCCTCAGAAAGCTGAAGAGGTGTGTCCAAATGAGCTGAATAAAAAGGATCATGAACTGCAGATTAAAACCTACATACACAGTGAAGCAGACAAAAATACTTAGAGGCACAATTGATAAAAGGTATCAGTAATAAATCTTCTTTTAAGTACACGAGGAGCGGAAAACTTGTCAAAGAATACAGTCAATTGATCATAATATAAGAGCAGAAACCTATGAAGAGAAGACATTCTTTCTTGCACTGCTGTTCGTTCTGGGAGAAGTTGGGAAGATTCCCATGTCAAAACAAAAAAAATGGTGGGGGTCTTTTGGGGGATTTTTTTTTTTTTTAAATGAGCGACTCAGAGGAGCTGTCTGAAATTGAGGTGACTGTAGAATAAGTTATGGAACAAATTGACAAAGTGAACTTAAATTGCCAAGACCAGGAGGTATTCACTCAGGAGCTCTAAAGGAACTCAAGAATGAAATAACTGAATTATCAAGGATAGTGTGCAGCCTCTCATTGCATCAGTACCTGAGGAACATGACAAATGTGATGTCAATTTTTAACAAATAGTTTCAAGGGAACCCCAGGCCTCTTGACCTGGTGTTTGTAGTGGGCAAGTAAGTGGCAGCTTCAACTAAAAAAACCCCGGAATTAACAGACATCTGAATGATCAATTTCAGGAGTCAACATGGCTTTAAAGACAAGTTACGCCTTGCAAAACTACCTTTTGAAGGGAGCAAGAAACTCTATGGATAAGAGTGATAAAGCTGATAATATCTACTTAGATCTCCAAAAGGATATCTTATTAAAGTGGTAGAAACAAGCAACTACAGCATAAGAGAGGAAGGTGTTAGCATAGACAAATAATCAGTTGAAAGGAGTGGAAACAGAGGTTGGAAGTAAATGGTCATTTCTTGCAGACTACTGGTTCTACCTGGACTCATGCTGGTTCTTATTCTGGTGAAGGACCTGAGAGAGGCTGAACAATGCAGTGAGAAAGTTTTCTTATTTTGTAAATATTAAGTTATTAAGGATGAGGGCCAACAGAAAAACAGCAGGACCAGAGAGTTGAATGGACAATAAAGGAGCAGGAGAAATTCAGTGCAGGTGGTAATAAAGGATGCACAGAAGAAAAAGCACAATCCCAGCTTCACATATAAATGATGGCCCTTACCACTGAGCTGACCATTACCACTCAGAAGTTGTATCTTGAGACTATAACAGAAATAGGAACATAATATATAACTATATAAATGTAATAGAAAGCTCCATGCAAACACCACCTTATGCAATGCTTAAAAACTTAAAGTTTAGGCACTATTAGGTGATAAACAGAGAACAAAATGAGACCATCATTGTGCCATGGTTCATTTGGATCATGAATATTATGTGCAGTCTCCACATCTCTTGTGGGAGTCTGGAACAGATTCAGAGGTGGAAAGCAACAAAGAGTAAGGATACAGGATTGGACTGCTCAGCTGCAAAAAGAGATGACCAAAGGGCAATATGGTAGAGGCTCTACAAAATTGTGAAGCTCATGAATAGGTTAAAAAGGGGTCGCTTGTTTGCCCTCTTTGCCAGTAAAATAAATGAGGCATTAAAGAAAGCCACTTGGAGCCAGGTTCAGAGCAAAAAGAAGAATAAGGTCCATCATACAACATTCCCTAAGACAATAATAGCTGTAGCTGGGAGAATATTTGGGGCTCCCCGTGTTTGCACTGTTTTCACTTTTCCACATGCCTCCATTTGTGGCCACTATAGTACGTAGGATAGTAAGCCAGATGACTCCTTAGTCTGACCTGTAGTCTCTTTTCTATTGTCATATTAAGCTGAAGATGCATAGCACCTCATTTCTAGATTTATTCAGATACCTCCGAACTACAGATCCAGAACAGCAGCTTATCTGGATTTCAGGATAAATATGGACACTGTTTACCACAACCGACAGCTTTTCAGGAAGGAGGTATCATGGATCTGAATACTATCTCTACAAAAGCAGGCATGTAACAGATGAAGAGATTTTAAAAGGAGAGGGATCTCTTGAAATCAAAGAGATAATTGTTTCACTGTTCTTTCCTCTTGGCAATTAACTATCAGATTTTCAGTAGCTAAATATCAGTAGAGCTTCTGTCATTTCACTGCAGCTCCCCAGGAACACCCAGCAAAGTCTCAGAAAGGGAATACTGGTGCTGTCTGTCCTCATTAAGTAAGTAATGCTTGAGATTGTTCCTGGGAATGGGGATGTGATGGTCTATATTGTTAAGTTGTTAGCATGGTCCTATCAAATAGCACCATACCAAAAACTCACAGGAATACTTCTAAACCTAAGATGTTCCAGGGACCCTTGCCAGGTCAGTTTGCATATGGACGTCCTACTTTGAGGTCAAAGGAGAACATGAGACTTTTCCACCAAAAAAAAAAGAGGGGGGTGGGTGGGAGG
>NW_008824004.1:761121-788267 GCF_000699105.1 Pygoscelis adeliae
ACGGGAAGGAGAAGGTAAAGAACTTCTTTGTTCTTTCATTGCCATAAATCTGTACTCAAATTTCATGCTACTGTTGCATGTAACATGTACCATCCCACATGTTTTTCTCTAGCCTTCCTGCCCTAGTATCCTGGCAAGCCCTGTTGCTCAAACCCTTTGGTCTTTCCCCTCAACTGGTCTAAGGGCAGCAGCCTTTCACTCATGTATTGCTCTGCTTGAAACCCTGAAATCCCCCTCTTTTCCCCATTGCCACATCATCTGCAGCCTCCCCAGTGTAGGAAAAGCTATGGTATATGAAACAAGGCCAATTTTGTTTCATTGGTGTTCCCTGTACAAAGGCTAGAAAAGCTGGCAAATTTCAGGAATGTTCACATCTACAAATACTGGAAGTACTAGGAAGCCATGTTTCCAGGATCAATATCTATTTCATGAACCATGTTTTCAATTTCCTACTGTCCCTTGCATTTGAGGTAGTATGTATAGCAGAACTCTACAGCGACCTATAGATGGTATGTAGCCTACTCACTTTTCCAGCTGAGTATATTCCTGGCTTGCCTTTTTCTGTCACCTTCCAAAGTGGCAAAAGACTTAACTGAGACTGTGTGCTGCATAACACATGTGCTATGTCCCTGAAGCTTGTGTGGCCAGGGAAAGGCTGGGTGTACAGCTGTCACCCACTCCAGGAGACAGTATGCGGCTGTGAATGGTATGTCACTGGTATGTAGTAAAGAGACAAAGGGCCAGCAGTCTCAACAGTCTGAAGTGCATTTCCTTTTGTTACAGATGAGCATTACATGACCTATTGATATAAAGGAGCTGTCTAGTATCCCTAGCACCCCCCACAATCCTCTAGAAATCCCATTTCATGAAATGTACGATTCCTCCAAAGCCAGTGAGAAGCTGTGGATGAGGGAAGGTGTGTTTGTCTGATTTACACTCTCCAGTGGTTTTGGCGACAGATTTGATCCTACTGAAATCCTGACTGTGATGGAGACTGAAGTCTTTATGCTATTAATATTTCTGTTGCTTACTTGGCAATGAAACAATAATATACGAACTTTCATAAATGGATCAAAGGGCAGCAAGATGGGTTCAGTCCAAGCTAATCAAGTAAACTTCAGGAATAACATCACATACCACCAACACCACATTAAACAGCTGAAGTAAAGAAATACATTTTGTCTCTAGATATAAACTGTGGCAAATATCATCCCAATAAAACTTAATTATTGCTCCTTAAAAAAAAGAAGCCAGCCTAGATTCTGGGTGAGGACCCTACAATTTTCTCTCATCTCATTAAGGGACTCTAGAAATCTTTCCCACATTTCAGCCATATTTATCTCAGTGCCTATTCAAGCCTCTTGGACATTTACTCAATACTAGTCCATTTGAGCCTTCTTTCCAGCTCTCCTTTCTCTGCTCTTGGGAAACTCCACCCAAATAATATAGCTCAGTTTATGAGCATATGAGGCCATTAAGAGTGTTGAGCTTTTTGTAGTTCTTACGCAATGTAGTCTGGCATTTACTTGCACATGATGAAAGGCCCTTTTACGCACCATTTGAATACAAATATTCTAGCCAACTCATGCAAAAATCCATAGTTTTTGAGGTAGCTCAGAAATAGTACCAGTTACTGGTTCACTCCTAAATTGTAACACTATAGGCACTTGTAGAAGTTACACTAGCCTGAGTAAAAGTGATTTACCCCTTCCCACATATGTCAATATATAAAAATAATATATTCCCACATGTAGGCAAGACCTCACTCCAGTCGCTCCTTCCACTACCATGAGCAACCTGCTCTGAGCAAATCTGTTCCCTCCATTATTCCCTGCAGCACAGAAAAGCACCTAGACTTGGAGAAGGCTGGGGGTCCATATCTAAAACAGCATTCAGGGACTCATGGCAAGATAGGCACTCAAAGCCTCTTCCTAACCTTGTGGGCAGAGAATCCAAGGGAATTCTCTTGCTGCCAGAGGTACTGCTTTGCATATATACAAGCATACACACCTTGGATTATGGTTGGGTTGTTTTTTTTCCCCTGCTTGAGAGCTGAAGAATCCATTTCAGCCCAACCTCTTCCCACCCCACAGACAGCCTGGCTAATCTCAGAGCAGTCTTCACACTCTATCCTGCATGTACTGCTCTTGAACAGAAAGGGGACCTCTTTGCAGATGCAGCTCTTAGTCTGTCAGTTTAAGGGGAAAAAAAAAGAAAACCAAAAGATTATGCTTTACCTTCTCAACAATCAAATAAATAATTTTTCTGTCAGTTGGGTTATATTAAGTAGAAATGCTGAAATGGAACCGATTCAAATAGAATTGACCATGTTACGTCAGACTTCAAAATCTGTTAGCTCTGCTGTAAGAGTAAGAACCTATATATTTACCTTCTGATGTTTTATTTTTTGCTAACTAAACAACAGTTGGGCAATTTAATTTCAAGGGAAGTGACATTTGTTGTTAAGGGTTTTTTTACATAGATTCCTGCAACAAACTGAAATTTAAAGTCAACATTTTCTTCTTGGCAAAACAGCCCTGGATAAAGATGAATAAAATCTGAGATAAGAACAAAATTGAGATCTATATGGAAAAGATAATACCATTCCTTCTCAAAGAGCTTAAATATTCCCAAATCAGAAGCAGTCTGTACGTAAACAGAGATTTAGGTAGGAGGGCCAAGTGTATACTCTATTCTGGGAAAGGGTTGTAAATGTCTCTTAACCAGAGACTTGATGCCAGAAAAAGACATTGTCAGTGGTGGAACTAAGGACTGAGAAAGGGTAGAAAAAATTGCTTTGAGTACAAGTGAAGACTAGGTCTTCTCTAGAAATACTCCTAAAGAAAAACAACTCACATCCACATCAGCTGGATGAGTCTTGAAATAATTGAGCATCCCTTTTCTTTTGGGAGCAAAGTGTTTTGTTTTGTGGTTTTGATTTTTTTTTAAATAAAATATGTTGAGAGATTCTGGCACGTCATTCTACCGTATTAACTTTACTGTAAAGTTAATGTGAAGAGACTATAAAACCACAGAACTATGCAGAACATTAAGGCAGGTCAGGGAAACCATAATTTTGGAAAAAGCAGCCCCTTCAGTAAATAAAATAGATTAAACATAATCAGGAAAAAAGCCACTGACTTGGCATACTCTGTGATGAATGAGGGTCAGCTAGATCCAAACCCTTTTCTTCCACCTGTGGAGGTAATGTCTTGGGGTAGCATGACTTAGCCCTCTGAATAATATCGTAAATAAAGAGCTTCCTCATTGAACCATCATTTTTGCAGCGGTGCACCACTTTGCTTCTTGTACATGTCAAAATTTCTGTCCATGTTACCTCTTCCCAGCGCTTGCCAAGTGTTTAAAAACCAGAAACCTACTCCTGGCCTATCCGCTCCCCATGGCTCGCAGGAGCGCAGCACCAATGGGGTAATTGCTGCACTACCCACCTGAATCACAAGGGTTTTCATGGGGAGCCTGAGGGTTTCCAGCTCATATTCACGGGCACAGAGAAAAGCCTGAGAAATGTTTGGGAGGAAGTTTAAGAATTAACCCCATTGCAGTGCCTTCTTAGAAAGGTGATAAAATGGGGTGTGATAATTATTCACCATTTCAGAGAAAACAACTCCACCCCCTATCCCAAAACTGCAATCATATCCCAGTTGCTTAGCTGTATTAGAAAGCCTGGGCTTTATCTTCCAAAAGCTTTCTGGGCACGGCAGCACACATTTAGGTGCCTTTTCATTAAAGCAGCAAAGGTCTGTTAGCATATCTGCCCCACTGAGATTTTCTTTTTGCCAGAGAACAATTACATCCCTTATCTCTGAACTGTCATCCAGCCTTACAAAAACAGCATCCCATATGTGTCCCACGGAGTTTTCTAAGGGAATAACTCAGCGTGGGGAGGTCAAGCCATCACTTCAGTAGAGGATCAATTCACTAGAACAATTATTTTCAGACAAAGCACAGAGCTCATATTCATGTCAGCAGAGATCATTGTCAGTATTACAACAGCTCCTCCTAGGATTTGCAGTCCCACTGTGCGGGATGAGGTACAGAACAAGCAACCCAGGAACATCACAGCATAAATGGAGTCCCTGTAAGGTGCAAGAAGCAGAGGACTGAAAATAAACACTGCATTTTCATTTCTGCCATCTGGGAACTAACTCTAAGTTGCATGTATTAATGAAGTATGTGATTTTGAAATGTCATATTATTGGGGCTATACTCACTAAAACAGAAAGCAAGAAGATATTAATGAGAGAGGTCACCTGCCTACACAAACAGGAATTCTGCCTGGTTTGGGCCAGTGCTATTAATGAAATCAAGACAGGAAGACTGGAATGGCATATGGCTGACAGATGCAAGCATGTAATTTGATGGTACAGTGGAAAGAATTACTCAGTACATCATTATCAATTTAGTATTTTCCAATTTCTTAGGAGAAAAAGACCTCAATTCTGGTTCAGCCATTTAGAAGTTAACCTTTCCGTGAAGGCAATATGAGTGTGTTGCTTTAAAAATGTAAGCTTTATGCATAAGTTACAGCACTATACAACAAGATGGTTAGAAAGGACTTTATGAAGTCACATAGCATGTGCCCAGGTCCAGGTTCAGTCTTGTCATCTCTGCTTGATGTTTGTCCAACCTGTTCTTAAAGACCTCCACAGCTTCCCAGTCTAAGACAACATCTCATTATCTTTACTTTTAGATTGTTGTTTGGTTTGGTTTTGGTCCCGTCCCCCCCCTCCCCGGCACCTGATCTCTACCTCTGTTGTTGCAATTAAAGCTCATTGAGCAAAACGCTCAATGAACTCAGAGGTTTTTGCTCTATTTTTGAAGTGTTGAGATCAGATTATTCCTTCATGCTTTGTAAAAACAAAAAAACCCCATAACACCCTTTCATACGAAGAATCCAACTTGATATCTCCTTCTATTTTGAAGCTGAAACATTGATAACCACATCCAGAGCGCAGCTTATCTGGAGATAATAAATTTTTCACCCAGCCCAGTTTCCTAAAAAACCGTGTTTCCCTACTTAATTCACAAGAATTTCATGTGAAATAATGTCAAAAGATCTCTTTCCTTTTAGGGCATTATCATGCTGTCCAGCCAGAACTCTAAGTTCACAGATAAATACTTAATGCTCTAGCTAAGTTAACTGCAGGCCAATAGACCATTCAAACTGTTTTTCATTATTAGAAGTTGTAGGCAGTGACCCTGCAAGTCTTCCCTTTCTTGCTCCATCTTGTTTTACAGGATGCATCTCTTGGAGGAAAGCCCAGAAAGATTATGGGATAGTGGCATACAACTAAACAGGTCCACCCCACTTTTTGGCCAATGTATTTCAGTCCAATCCAGTCTCCTCTTCCACATCACTGAAGTCGGTACTTGACTTTCACTTGGCATTGCAAAGTAAGCAGCAGCTTGAATTTTGAGTCAACTGGCAGGGATACTCTCTCCAAAACAGCAAGTTCAAAGCTTCATCCTCTCCACCTTTCCTGCCTATTTTTCCATCCTTTTAAACACGGGTGGTTGTGGAAGAATGAAAAAGAAATTCTTCTGTTCAGAAGTGAATATACTGCATACATTTTGTTTTCAGAAGAGCATGAACTGTACCCTACATTAACAGCTTAGATATCTATCTCAATAACAGGTATAGGTCTTCTTGCCTAGTAAATCACATACACCCTGGAATATTAAATTACAACAACCTGAAAGCATAGGGAAATGGGATTTGATACCTGGAGCCAAGGTCCAGTCTTAGTTTGCTTAAATTTAAATTACCTTAATCAATTATTTTCCAAAGACAGATTTATCACATTTAGCTGGTTTAGCTGCAAGTATTTGCTTCACTGGTAGTTAATATATGCATTTAACAATTAGAAGAAGAGCACGCTACCAGATGTTAATTACTTGTTTTTTTTCTCTGCTCCAAAATGTAGCTCAATCAGATATTTAACTGTGTTTAGACCAAGTAGTTGGTGCATCCGTCCAGAAGCTTACCTATAAGCAGCTAAGAGGTGATTCTGCAGGATCTATACTTTCTGTAATTGGAAGTACCTAAAGGCAGAGTTGCAGCTCACATATGCTACACATCCTGAGGGAACCGTCTGAGTCCCTACACATTTTTCTAGAGTGAAATGAAATTCAAACAAATGCAAAGGGACACGTCTCCTAAGAATTCTCTTTATTCTTAGCTGAACCTGTTCTTCTCATGCAAGGAACCCCCACATAGGCACACATGCACTAGCTCAGACATCCATACCTCTGAGGTAATTCGCCCATCCCATGCCTTTACTGCATCCCACACCTGCTTTTTAATCTGATTTCAGAAACATGGCTTCTGTACAGTGATCTCCCATGCAGGTGCACAATACCATATTACTGTATGCAAAGCCCAGTGATGAGAAACTGTTTGACTAGCAATGCACGCAGCCCTTTTCAACTAGGTTATACAACTGTGTGACCTGTAGTGAACTTTCCCTGTACGATTCACAGGCTTAATTTCCACCCACCCTCCCTCTCCCTCCCCATTAGCAAGCTGCCCCAGAGGGGAAAAAAGTAGAGAGGGAGAAGTGGCGACGTTTCTGCCTCGCTGAATTCTGCACATGCCCCAGTTCAAAAGCATTAACGGAGAAGGAGAGAGTCTGGGAAGCGCTCTCACAAAGCTGCCTTTGTGCACTGGTTTAGATTGCAGAGGGATGGGGCAGGTATTGCTCTTGTTAGCTGTTACACGTCCCGTGCTGAAGCACAACGTTTCCTGATCCCTGCTCACATTTTGGCAGCTACAGAAAGAGGCTATGACTGGAGCTAATGTCTGAATCTGAGGAACAACCTTGAAGGAATTCACTTGTTTTGCCTTCCATACAGCAAATCAGATTAACTCTAGCTTAAGCCTGACAATTTACATTAACATGTCATTTGTCTACATACCATGAAAAAAATGTTCCTCAAGTTAGAAAAGGGCCATGTTTGGGGTCACTAATTTCAAAGTCTGGAAATGAATCAGCAATTTTGAAATTACACAGACAGACCAACAAAGCACTGCAGCAAAACATGGCCCAGGACAGCTCTTCTGCTTGCCTCTCCTGTGAAAAACACCATAAGCCAAGGCTCTCGTCTAAAAACGATCCTTGGGTATTTCAGTAGAAAAGATGTGATTCAGGATCACATGCCCTTAGGCTGAGGTTTGCAAAAAATCTGATGATACAAGGCTGTGCCAAACAGAACAGCTGTGAACAAGCCTTCCCTGGGAAGGGAAGGGGCTGAATCACAAAACAATAGAAACGGGAGCGAAGCCCTGTGCCTTTATCCTAAATTTACAGAATACGTCTATGAGAGATCTGGGATATTATTCAGGAAAGCTCTTCATGAGCCATCTCCTTGGATGAGAAAGCCCTCTACTTTGCCTGGTTCCAAATAATGACATCTTTGGAATCCCAATCAGAGATGTTGACAGAAGGAGACAAATCCCATGCCAGGCCTGTAAAAGGGCTACCAGTGCTTAAACAAATGTCTCTGCCAGCACAGCTTTGATGAAAATAGTCTCTGGAGACCCACGAGGCTCGCTATGCCCCTGGCTTTTATATACCATAGACCTGGGCCTCCACACTTCACACAGGGAGCCGCATCCTTCAGTTTTGTGGTGTCCCAGGGCCTCGCCAGAAAGGACTCCCTGGCTAGGAGACAACAGTCCTCCTAGCAGTATGTGACACTTCGATTCCAGCCAGCTACGGTGTGCTATCCAGGGACATTGGTGGAGAACAGCACAATAAAGTTCAAAAGCACTGGCCCTGTTCAACCTCCTAATCAAGACTGCTCAGGCAGGCAGGTGTTGGTCAGTACAGAGACAACCCTTGCAGCTGAAGAACTGGATTCTCATTTGTATTCTCTTACATTCGAAAGCTTTGTCTTGAGCTCTTACATGATCATTTTTACACTTATTGTATCATAACCTCTTTAAATGTGGGGAGAGGGGAGAAGGCAGGATGAGTTAAGGACTGCCTTTTAAATTGCAAGTTGGCTTTGGCCGTGAACCATTCACATTAAACCAGAGATACCCGATACACATCCAGACAAAGCCTTGCCGATAACTTGTCCCAACTCTTTATTGCCCAGCAAATAACAGTCCAGAAATGAGTACTTTTTCATAGAAGTAATGCAGCCATTGTCCTGCATGCAGATATTCCCCCTGAGCTATCGCTCCATAAGCTGGCAGCTATGGTGAAAGGCCGAATAACTAGTTGGGCTGGGTGCTACCAATGAAACCCTTATAATGCTGAAACAATCAAGTCCAAAACCTAAGCATAACAAGAGGAGTGGTATACACTCAGCTGTCTCCAAATTCATAACACTCCAGGTTGATATCAAATGGTTGCTAGACAATAAGGTCATGCCTTTTTTTTTAATCTGTTCCAAAACATAGACTGAAAGCTTTAAGCATTATTACCTTGCAATTCTCATCCAAATGAATACAGAAGAATCATTATCTATAATAGTACTTCACTGTAAAAATGTGTGTTTTCCGCCCACCCCTCCAGATTGTGGCCTCTTCGTTTATGCACAGGAAGACTGTGTTTCTTTCAACAAAAATTATTACCTACCAAAATTAGGTAGAAAAACAAACCCAGACCTGGTCATTGACTGAATAGGATTTTAAAAGGATTTTTTTGTAGCTCTTTGTTCATTGAAAGAGAAGATAGAGATGCTGAGAATTTAAATATGTAATTGCCTAAAGGCATATGAAGGAAGCCATACAAGTGACTTTTTTCCAAATGATTTTAGCAGGTCTTCAACCTTGCAGCTCTTATTGAGCATATGCTCAGCACGTTGTACAGCAGTGCTCCTCGTATAATTTATTAGTCTGTAAATAGGGATCGCTCTAGCATTCAGTTCCTACTCCTTAATGCCTTGGACATAGTTTTCTTAATTCAGCTAGTAGTTAAACAAAACTTTACAGAGAAGCTAATGTAAGAAAATATTACTTTGGGTGCAGAAACCCATAAATAAAAATGGAACTCTATTACACGGTTGTATTTTTCTTCCCTTTTGTGTATTGCAGCTCAACCCATATTACTATTGTCCACCCCTGCTCTAATCAATGATGGAGCAAATATTGATTAGCGCAGGCAAACCTAGGACAGACGACAAGCAAGCAACAGATTTTTTTGCAAGCAGACTGAGAATATAGCCTGTGCTCCTCCTGCAGTTTTAAAGGTCTTTTTTTGTCCTTCTGATTTAATAAATTTCATAGCTGATGAACAATTTGGCTGCAGAATCTAAGAAAACCAAAAGCTTAAAGCATAACATTAATCAGCTCAACCATTATAGAAGTCCTTATTTACTTTGGTCTTTTTTTTTTTTAACACAAAAAACCTACAACATATCTTGCAAACTAGAGAAAACTGTGACCACTAAGATAGCAATACAATAGATTATAAACAGACTATAAATAGACTGTTATTTTTGGAGCTCTGTGTTTCTTAATTGCCTATAAAATTACCCAGTTGTGAGCACTTTGTGAAGACTCTGACGAAAGAATGCACTCTCTAAATTTCCACAGGGCATAGAGACTCTACATTATATCTTGTGGATGGGATGCTGATATTAACTGGCAGAATCAGAAACTTGGTCAGAGACCAAGACAGATATTTTTAAATGAGAGAGGAGAGGAAGAAGGAGCCCTATTAGCTCTCCCCCCGCCCCCAGCTCTGCTCTACCTGGCTCAGCTGTGGCTCACAGCTGTGAGGAGCTGAGGGTGCCCATCAGACCTCAACCCTGGCCGAATTTCTAATCGCCTCTGGTGAGACCTAGATCTCTATGGATTTGCATGTACCAAAAAGCATTGAGGCCAGATGGGAATGTCCTAGCGAAAATTCCTAGAAACCAGCTTTTGTCCTCACCAGGCATAGACCCCACTGATGATTTATGCAGCATGCAGCCTCAGTCAAATCGTAAAATCCTTTTCACCTTAGGAACAGTCATTCTGAGACAAAAAGTCTCTGTGTGTCTGCATCTGTGTGCCTACTCATCATTAACAGACAGATTGAAGTGACTGATGTCACAATTTTAATAACAGAAGCCAGAAACACCAGCAAAGCATTGACAAGTGGAATTTGTTTGCAGAGGTTTTACAAGACCCTTAGGAGAAAAAACAACCTTAACGAAGACAGATACAATTATCGAGAAAATTACTGGGTGTTATGCGCTGTTTCTATCAGTCCATGGCACCAGTGAGGTAAATACGTCAGACTGGACCAGCAGTCTTCTGAGAGGTGCTTCTTCTTCCTGGGGAGCAAATAACCACCGCTGAGTGCCCTGTGGCCTTCCCTTGCTGGTCTCCTCTGGGCAAACTTCCCTGTCCCCCGCTGTACCTGTCACAGCCCTTGTCATTTCTCTCCAGTCTTGCTGCCCGCAACACTCCACACGTGTTTCTACCCCAGCTTCTCAAGTGCTTCTGCCATTTTCCTGCTGGTGAGTCTCCTCATGTTTCCCTGTCCTCTAAAGTTCCTCAGCTTTACCTCAACTACCCTCTTCACACTGTTTTTGTGACCTGAGGACCATGTATTTTAAAAAAGATTTTTCTTCTACTAGAACTGAAGCACCCCCTTGGTTTGCATGGCTCAGACTGCTTTGCACACGTTTGGTCTTGTAGTGCCCACCTAGCCTCTCCATCAGTGCTCATGGGCTCCGAGATGGAGTCCATACAGTCCATGCACAGTATCCTTGAAACCATCCACTTCCCAGCAGAGGAGAAGTCACTGACAAAAAGCATGGCTATTCGCTTTAAAGTATTCATTTATTTACTCCTTTTTTGCAACAGAGGTACTCAGACAGTGTGCAAACAACCCACTTTCTCAGGAATTTGAACAGTTCTCTAAGGCCAGATGTGTCTCAAATATTTTCTTTGGTTTGATAGGTGAGGCGGGGAGCCAATGCCTAGTTTTTGGCCAAGGACATTTCACTAGAAAATGAGCAGCAATGCAGATTTTTTTCAAAGATGTAGCAAGCTTTGCACAGCTGTAAAAAGAAGTTTTATCACTATGAGTAACAGTGCCATCTGCTGACTCCCGCTATAACCATATTGGGAGGGTTCCATAATAGATAATTAAGCAATAAATTTTTCCAAAATCCAGTATCTTTTCACAGAAAACAGCTGCTGTTAGGGTTTTTTAAAGTCATCTTATAGGGTTCTGGGGTAAAAATAATTTTCAGTATGACTTCTGAAGTCAAGAAATCCTCAGCTGTTTTCCTATGGACCTGAGAGACAGCGGAGTTTTTTATTAAATATTGCTCTGATGTCTGTAGGATACCTGAATTACTTTACATTATTACACAAAGCATCAGAAAGCTTTGCATAGCTCTCCCCAACTTGCCACCTCTCTAAGTGATTTTCTGGGCCTGGTGAACTAAGCGTCTACCTCTGCAGATGGAAGCAGGACCCTTGAGGTTTGCGAACAAACTCAAAGCAGCAGTGTCTGAGCTCAGCTATTTGGAAGAGAAGCTGTCGTTTTTCAGAAAATTAAAAAAAAATCCTAGTTGTTATGTACACTGAGCCTGCCAGTCTCAGGAGGCTAAAACGCAATTATTGGTCCCCAGGGATCCAACACAACGGGGACTGATGCTGATAAGATCCGTTTTAGGTGTCAGTCTCCAAAGTCCTGATCACAGCCTTCTTCACATTCAGGCACATTAGCTGGTTTTATTATGATTTTTAAGCTAGTGATCAGTTATTTTTCAATCCAAATGTGCTTGATGGAGCATTGATTTCTAAATAAAGAAGATTACTTCCGTACTTGTATCATCCTTGTTCTTGCCAGGGGAAAGCTTTTTGTCTACTGTTCCCTTTGCCACAACTAGTTTCATGCAAAAGATTTTAAAGATGAACCCCTAAGAAAAACAGAAGGTAAAAAAGAAAAAGATCCTGGTGTCGGGAAGGAGTATAGCTGCAAGACTTGCTGAGTCAACCCAAATCCTCATGCAAACAATGCTTTATCACATACTTCTTAGCAGTCGGAAGAATTTGCCTTTCAGCCTGCTATTGCTAGGCTGATGTGGGCTGGCTGCAAACAGAAGAGGCGATTTGCTGCTTCTTCAGATGTTCCTTTCCTGCCACCCCAGATGGCTGAGTAGCATCTATAGCATACACACTATAAAGACTTTTGCTATGGGCCTGGCATCACTATATAATACTATCACCAATTCTAAAATATTATCATATCATCATTCCAAGTTTGCTAGACCCAAACTGGCAGAAAATGCAAGCAAGGCAGATTTACTTGTCTAATCTTTATTCTGTGTTAATGTGACAAAGCTTGGATGGGCTAAGCATATGTAAATTAAACAACTGAGACAAAAAGTGCAGAAAATAAAGAGCAGAAACTGCATACAAAGTCTACCTTAAAGATTAGGGATAAGTTTTGGGCTTGTACAGTGTTGGCCTATGTGTGATACAGCCAAATTCTGAGATAACGAGGACCATGGCAGTGGCTAGGGGTGAATGTGGGAAGGTAAATAGCAAGCAAATTTCTGAGAGCTGTGGCTGCCAAGGAGGGATTTCATTGAAGGCTTTGGCAAAGGTTTTTGGAGCCCTGACTGAGATGCTGTTAGGGAGTTTAATTGAAATAATTAAATAAGAGAAGACTGAAATTAATAATCCCATTGAAGAGAAGCCTTTGACTATGTAGCCATGCACACTAGCTTGCAAATACACTGGAAAAGGTTTATGCAGTAACCTTTTCTTCTCGGTCTGCTCCACTCAAGTCAATGAGCGTTCTGCAATTTCTTCCAGCAGGTGTAGGGCAAAACTGACACTGGGCCAGCGTTCGTATGTGTCTGTTGTTGCTTCCATCTGGTAATGTGAAAGGAGGCTGTCTGCTTTTCCTTCCAGACTGGAAAAGGGAACTTGGGGGGTAGACTGAACTGTCATAATCAGTTTGATGGTAAATGAGGCAATAACTCTATCTCTGGCTTCACTTTCTCCCTTTGCAGTACTATTTGCTGTGCACAGAATTCATATCTATTTATCAGTTTTTCTCCTCATCTGGCTTGCTCTTTCAAACAAGAAAGGAGGGAGGGTTTTGATGCTTAAAGAGGCCCGGTTGAATAGATCCTACTTGAACATCCACTGCCAATCCACCCAAGGGTTACTTCATGTGTCTTTCAGGTTGTGCTCCAGTAACTACACCCCAGCATGAAATGTGCTATTTTCTTTTCAGTGTGACATTTCTGACTCCTGGTCAGCTTGTTACCCTCTGAAATCGCCAGCAGAATTCGTCCCTGGACAGCTGCTACTCATGCAATTCATATGCGTTCCTGTATTTCTGCCTCGGCCCATCTTACTGTTCCATATCTCATGTCATTGTGAAGGAGGTCTTCAGTTCATCACATTTTTCAAATTAATTTGGATTTCTAATTGTGTTCTCCAGCACATTCACAGTCCTTCCCAGCCTGGTGCAACCTGCAAATTTAACAGACTTATGATGATGTCGCCTGTGACAAGCATGCTGCTCAAGATGTCTTCTGTGATGGCACTTCAAAGATCCAGGCTGGACTGCCAGCCCATGAAATCACTTAGAGGGATGGGAAAAAACATAACTATAACTCTGGAGTTTGTACCCAGGCTTACTGGGTAATGAGGTCTGTTTAGCAGGAAGTAGTGAGTAGGATCCAGTTCTGCCCACACAACCATATGATAGATACTGGTCATGCTGGGAACTGTGGCAGGGCTCCTCAGCTGGTCCATGAGATATACAGGAGGATGGTTCTGGAGGTCCTCCCAGGAATGCAGAAAACACCACATACCCGGACTTTAATAAAATCCAGCCCAGACTTATTCACGAGAAATATATACATCATTCTGCTCTGTATTATTCAGCAGTGACCCTGGGACCATGTAGGAGTGTGTGTGGGCCAGGTGTGTGGAACATGTAAGGTTCAGTGTGTGCCCCAGAGGTTGGCCAGGTACCCACAGAGGTGTCCAAGGGCTCTGTCAGTGGAATGGAGGCATCTGTCTCCTGCCCTACCTTAAGGAGAAGGGATGGGGCATTGTCCCTGGCAGGGGAACTTGTAGTGTCTGTTCCACAGGGGTGCAGTGCTCCACAACTATGCCTCCAGATTCACAGAGTACAGGTGATTGTTTTGGATTCTCTCTAATGGATTTTCTGAGTCATTACAAAAATTAGGAGCTCCTCTTCTCCTCTCTCTTTTTACCTTCCTTCCTTTCTTGTCTCCCTCTTTTCCTCTCTCTTACCACTTCTCTCTTTATCTTGACAATTTTGGATTTGATTTAGCTCCAGGTTAAGATACTTTGGTGTAGCTCCATGAACAGTCTAGAAAGATATTTCCACTCATCTTAAAATAGACAACTGCATTTGGTCAGCTGCGTAGTTCTTCAGACTCCATTGCCTGAATTTACCAACTTCCCATTGATTGTACTTGGAATTTAGAGACCCAATTTACATATAGACATCTACATTGAGGTATGTTAATCTGAAAATTAATCCTACCCCTTCTGTCATGACTCTCTGTTGTAGCTCTCTGCCAGGTCACTGTGCAAAGTGACAGCTTTGAAGTTCATCAATATCTTATCCAGGTAAAATAAATCCATCTTATCCAGATTAGTCTGCTGGTGTCCAGCTGTCCAGACAATCTTGTCCAGGTGTGGTCTTTAATTATACCTTTGTTTTTCTTTTCCCACCATCATCACAACTACCATCCAAACAATTCTTTCCAGGGGATACCGATACCAACAGGGACTCATGTTCCACAGTTTGTTTTTAATTGCCTTCCCAGCTTTATTCCAGTTTTTATCAGGAGAGTCTATCTCAACGTCTTCATTTCTGTGACGGAGCACATGATGCCTCTCATTCATAATTATCATTTTTTATATGTTTTAATAGGATGAAAGACAGAGTTAAACACTTGCTAATTGAACTGCCCTCTTTTAATTCCTCACAGAAAACTCCTTCCTGCTAGAGGACTTTTATACCAAGCAGCTTCAATGCTATCTTAAACACGACAGAGCCATCCTCAGAAACTCCTGAACCAAAGCATTTGAACCCTTTACTCTTCAAAACCTCCGTTCTATGGTAACATTCATAGCAGTCCACCTACCTGCTCACTGGGGTAAGATGTGTTCATGTCTCCTTCCTTACCAATATTCACTTCTGTTAATCCACCCTGTTTAAAGTTGGCTTGCAGGACATCATTGCATACCAATTTACATTAACAAGAAACTGGTGAGCAGTCACAATGGTTTTAGGTACTGGTAATAATTTTTACTCACTGAAAGAGTTCCTTTTTCTTGAAGGAATTATAGCTGGGATTTTATCATGTTCATTATCACTTGAAAACTAATAATCCTTTTTTAACCAGAAATAGAACTCCCTGTGGACCTCCTGTTAATCTGATGACAGGACTGCTACCAGCTGCTTTGCATGAGGAGTGAAATCAGTGTAGTTGTGGTACAATGAGTTCTACTACTGCAATACAAAACAGGCTCTTGTGCAGATACCTATCTGCAATATGAGTGGCAATATTCAGTACTGTCTGTACACAGTGGGAATTTTTCTGTGGAACACGTATAGCAGAATAACTTCTCTGATTTCTATGCCAACCCATTTCTCCATTTAGAGGCAAAAAAGTGCTCAGAGAACAGGTCAGTCCTAATATCTATTGCCTAACAAAATATCTATATGATGGCTTTTGATCTTCAAAGTAGACAAAGACTATTAAACATACAACACATCCTCAAACTGGAAAGTCACACCTGGGCCCAGGAGCAGATGTTGGAATCTCCTTTCACAGCTGTGGTCACCCTACGTGCAGTATATAGAAAAGCTAAGGCCTGGGGGTCTGAAGAGGTTCAGATGTGGGGTTCCAGTCCCATCACACATTAATACTTTGATGCTGGATCATAGTTTTGCCCATCATGGAGATAAAGGCATTTGGAGCTAGATCTACAGTCTTTATTTATGATCTTTATTTTGATGACTGACTCTGCAATTTAGATTTATCAGCCTGGGAGGACCACAGATTCTGTTAAGCCCCTGTACTATTAACTGGAGTTGTCCATTTTTTTAACAGAATATTGCAGTGGAGAGAATACCAAAGACAAGGCATCAGTCAGTATGCCGCAGAGGTGCTATTGTTCTGGCACAAGTTTTTGTTTTATTTCTGGCTGTTCACTGAATTCATCATTTTGCACTTCAGATTACACAACACAGAAAGAATCAGCAAACTGACATTCTTCTCCTTTAATACTTGTGATTTTAATCCCCAAATTTCTATTTATAAAACTGAACACAATTTAATCAAAAAGAAGAGACTGCATCTACAAAGATTAATAAGTTGTGAAAAGCTATTTTAGCTACTTTGACTAAGAAACTACTCAAGCTAGGAACTACTCAACACTTAAGTCTGAATCCAGTGTATTTACTGCATGCAGAAAACCCATTCAAGACTATAAAAACTAACTGCTTATTCTGGAGATTTTTAAAAAAACATAAAGTGAGTCACAAATGTCTGCAACCCTCTGTTGGCTCATTACAACCCACGAGTTCAGGATTTTTTGTTTGTCGGTTCTTGTTTCTTCATGGCATCTTCTGTAGCAGAGCTTGGCTGCACTGCAGGCAGCACTCAGTGCTTTGCAACACCTCCCCCCGGTACAGGGGTACCACGTCCCCACATCCCTGGTGGCTCCATCCATTTACCATGGTAGCAACCATCCATGGAGCTGGTACTGCTCACTTACAAGTCAAACCTCCCAACTGGGAACTGTGGGGCGAGGTAGGAGACCATGGTGGGAAGACATGGAGGCAATGCCCATAGCCACCAATCTGTCCCTGTTCTTTCAGTGCTCTTCCTGCACTGAAAGTCAGCAGCATTGGCCATGTGGGGATGATGTCCAGCCGCTTAGGTCCAGTGCTGTGTGCAGAAGGGCTCACCCTCAGAGCGGGGCCGCATCTGAAGTCGTCTGCAGCGAGGAGGTGGTGGGCACCATGGTCTGCACCCGCCTGCTCCTCGCTGCAGATGACTTCAGATGCGGCCCCGCTCTGAGGCAGCTTGGGCCTCTATTTTTGTCCCTTTTCATTTGCTAGCGAAGTCATGAACACAAGATGATTTCTTCAGATGTCAGCAATACCCAGTGATTATTCCCCTGCTCACTTATAACTGTTTAGTAGCTGAATCACTTCCCAGCCAGCAATTGTGAGCTCAGAGATGGAGGCATCTGTTCACACAAACTGAGGTGTGGGAACAAATTAACTCTAGGTTTGGAAAGGGGTGAGGGGGAAGGAGGAGACTCATTTTAAATACAAGTATCTCAAGCCCTAAGGCAGGCAAGACAGGCCAGGAAAATGCCCTACACTGCCCTGCAGTGCTATTTCAAATGGACTTCTCAAAATCACACAGAAGCAGTTTTTGAAATTACTAATAAAAAAATAACGAACAGCACTAAAGCTGCAGGGTTGCACCTTATTATTGTCTGTTGCCAGTCCAGTTCAGATCTTCATTTTGTAGCTTGGCCTAAATAGTTCACCAGATTCTGTCGCTATGCATGGCAATATGATTTGATATTTGTTCTGGTGCAGAAAAGCTCTCACCGGTGTGAGATGATTAAGGACTCATCAGCCTGGAATTGCTGCATTCTGCTGGCTGAGGTGCCCCTAAGCCTTTGAGCCGCTGAACAGAGAGCCCTGTTGTTTTTTTCCATTTCTTTTGCTCTCCTATATGGCTGTTCGCTGTATGCTGTATTTCCTAAATGCAACAGACTGCCTCTCAGCATCCGAGCTCGCTTCCCACCCCTCCTTCTCTGATGGAAGCCTATTCAAGAACAGTCCTCACAAGCTTTCCCCAAAGCTGTTACGTAGTCTGATAAAAGCTTCATGGACAAACACACAATCAGCCACTTAAAAGCATCTTTTCCAGGGGAATACTCTGCATTCCTGATGGCAATTTTCCCGAGGTTAATTAGAACATGTCCAATTTTCATTGTATTTCCATCATCACAGCTTCCCTGCAAGCTGCTATAAGACAGCACAGACCTTTACAGCTCTTACCTCTTACAGTGACAGCTTTAGACTTGGCAAAAAATGATCAGAGAGGAGAAAGGAGAAGGGAAGGGGAGAAAGGAGGAGGGAAGGGGAGAAAGCAGAACGGTCAAGCCCGAGGCAGAAGCAACAGTGAGAGTTTGTAACCTTGCAGAATTGACCCCGGAGCCTAACCCCTGCAGCCTTTCACACAAAATCCTTCCCCTGTAGACTAATGCACACGCCCCTGTGCACCCTACAGCCAGTGTTAGATAACAAAAAAAACCAACCCCCCAAACAAACAAAACCCCTGGGGTCTGGCATAACTTCAGAATAAAAGAATGGGGCCTCAAAATCAGATTTTGTAACCTATTTCTTGCAACATGCCTGATCTGGACAGCTTCAGGCTCTTTTTTAAAGAATTGCCACATATATTTCTTCAGTGTGTAATTGCCCCCACCAGTGGATACGTGTCAGCATTCCTGCAACCTTTTTTATCTGTGTGTATTAGCGTCAGGAGCTCTGAGGGATGCTTAATGATTTCTTGCCTCCAAATCCACAGGAACAATAAACACAGACACTTTGCAATGCGGTTTGGGCTTAAGTTTGTACACGTGGTGCTTTGGGTCTGCGTTTGGTTAGGTTTGCTGGCCCCTGGACACCAAGAGTCAGAGCAAACTGCGGTGCTCTCCAGCACACGCACGCTGTGATGCAATTAACAGTTACCACCTTCTTCCTTCGAGGTTAAGAAGTAGAAGCAGCAAATTAAATGTTGCTCCACTGCCGCCATTTCTAAAACCACAGGAAGATTTGCACACACAGCTGACTCTGAACGAATTTTCAGAGCAGTTCCTGAAAAAGGGGAAGAGCCAAGGACTCTGCTTGTTTGTCCTGATAAGGGCTCAGGAAACAGAAGAGTTAAGCAAAGGCACAGGCCATACTGCTGCGCTTCGTGGGGAAGAGAATAGGGCTGGGGGCCACTTGGATCCAAAGGAAACACGTAACAGCGGTGCTGAGAACCTTCTAACAGAGAAACCGCTGCAGGGGCCTCGTTTTCAGCCCATGCTTCAAAGCAAGACAGCACAGCTGTAGGATTTAACTTTGGAGCAACAACCCTGTGAAGGACAGGCGTTTGGCATGCATTAGGATTGGAGATGAAAAGTTACTGTGACTTACTATCTTCCTTCTTAATTAATTGGCTTATAAGTAAAATGAGTGAATGCAAAAGAAAACTAGGCCCGTCTTCCCTTGCCAGTAGGCTGTACCTTCAGTAGCAGTACAAACACCTCTTTGGCTGACAAATTTTGAAAGCATAGGGAAACTGTAATTTTTGTGAGCTCCATGTTTCCAGCAAATTTGGCCGAAATTGGCCAGACAATGAGAATGGGCAGAATCACTGGCCAACCTGCAGGCATCCAGGCCTCATCTCCACAGAAAACTAGGCTAAAAAGCTCTTCTGCCCAATGCAGGTATTCGGGCAAGCTCCAAAACTGAGTCAGAGCATCTGCAAGATCACACCTGAGTGTCAGCCCTATCCTCCACCTTGGTTCAGTACTGCAGACAAACAATTTCAGACACCAGATGTAGGGTGACTCAGGAGTTCTGTGAACTAGATGGGCTTGAAACGACATCCTACAGAAGAGGACTTTGCAAACAGGCAGCTCTGAATTCCCATCAGCTGTTGTGTGTCTGCTCAAAGGTGAGGCACCAGGGCAAAGTCAAGGGAGAAACAGAGAACTCTTTTTTCTTTTCTTCAGGCTTTTCCTCACAGTCAAAAATATTGGTATAGTTTTGTAGGTATTTCATAGAGAATTGGTATTATTATAAGCAAAAATTATTATACTGGCACCTAGATATTTAGGTGTTTATTCATCTCCCACTCTTGATAAAGTTAATTAACAGATCTCAGGATAAATGGTTTAGTTATTTACTGGAAAGCTGGCTATTTATGTGATAATCACCCTCACTATTCGTATTCAGTTGATTAATCTCTAGAATAAGCTGAGGCCCTGTGTGAATTGATAACAGCAGTTTCTCATGCTGGGCGAGGTACTCGTCAGCCCAAAATGTCAGCTGCTCTCCAACATGCCAGCAATCACCAGATGAAAAAAAGAAAAAAGGGTTCAGAGAATGAGAAAGTCAATGCCTTGGTAGACCTCAAAAATCTTTTTCATCAGGAAAAGAAAAACTATCGTCTCCCCTTGTTATCTTTGGAAAGGTTAGCAGTTAATGAAGGCGAGCGAATTTGCGCTGATAAGCCGAGCTGGAACAGTACAGCACTACCACAGTCAAAAGAGCAACAAAATCTTTATCGGTTCTCAGGAAGCCTGTTGTTTGTGAGATTGTTTAAAAAAAAATATCAGAAAAGCGAACGGGAGAGTTTGGGAGTTAATGCCAAGACAGAATATAAGACAACTTCTCGGTGCTTGCCTGCTCTGCAAAAATGCTGCAGTTTCCTCTGTCCAGATATAGCACAACTGTTTCAGCTGCATGTAAACCACCACCACCACCACCACCAAAAGGAACACAGAAGAAAGCCATTCTGAAATGTTCTGACATTTTGAGTGTGCAGTTGGAGTTGCAGGAGATGTTCACTGGGCATTTTTAACTGTTTCTGGAGGAGCCGTGTAAAGAGCATTCTTCATCCAGCATCTTAGCTGTGCAGAGTTGGGGTGCAAAGTTTAACGCTGAGATATCCCATGATGAAGAAAAGTCTCAGATGATAAACTGGCAATTAAATTTGTATTGATGAAATTCATATTGGATCACATGTACATTACATATTGGTCTTCAGAGAACAATAAAGATTAAGGGATTGAAGTAAAATTTGTCAAAGTGGTTTATTTCTGCATTTAACAACATTGTATATTTCAATACACTGAGCAAAAATATAAGCATATACCAGGAAGACTCCTCAGTTAAGAATTTATTTTAGTTGTTTCCCACGGGAAACAACTGGGGGATGTTTGGGAGCGGTGTACATAGTGACTGGCCAGTGAGCGGCTGCCTCAAGGCTGCAAGGCAATGGCTAAAGCCTGCCTCTCCCTCAATGCAGGCTCTAGTAGGGTCTCTTTCTCTGCGTGATTTTGGCAAAAACTGTAGGAACTTAGTATCTCTGAGATATTTTCCCTCAATTCCTTGGACAAATTTGACGGAGGTGACACAGCTGACGGAAAAGAAGGGGAAGGGCAAGGGGAAGGAAGGAGAAGATTTGACAAAAAGAGACAGGCAGACCTGTCACATCATCTTTGTTTTGTTAGGAAAACAGACTACCTCTCCCAGCCAACTCCGAAAACACTATGTCTTCAGATGCTGGGCTGTGTTTGGTTTGTCTTCTCCTTCCCAACGGTCTTACTGAAAGTGAATAACCAGAGGAGGGGCAGTTTAATCAGCCACACTGAAGGATGGGAAGAGAAGCCTCTCTGAAGCAGAATGTACGTATGCTCCTCCATTCACCCAACATCCATCCTTGCAATATTTGAACGAGATGCAACAACAACTGGACCTTAAATATCGTTCACACATACAAATTATCACAGCCTGATTCCATTCACTACACAAGTGTTTTATAATTTGAAAACAAGCTCTTTGGTGGCATGACAAATACAAGATGTCAGATTCTGGTTGCACAGATATTCATTGTTCTGTTGCCATTAATACTCCTAATCTGTGCCAGTGGAAACGATGCCCTTGCATTAACAACACATGAACCAGACAACTGAGAGGATTACTTCCAGCAAGGCACCCGCTCCCTGTCCCCCCACAGACTGCCTGTTCTCCTGGAAAGCAGTGCTCACAGAAATGTCCTTAAAGTGTGCACGGAGGAGCTCTAACTGTGATGCAATCTGAGGCAGAGTAGAGAGAGTGCTTGGAAACATGAACTATCCCAGCATTTAACCACATTGCTCTGGTTTTCTCATTATGGGGAGGGATAGGTAAAGATGAAGGGAGCCAGCTAAGTTCTTCATAGGCACGAGGGAAGGAAAGGCCCTCATTCCCCTGCCCAGTTACTGCTCTGAGGGCAACGGGCACCGCGGCATGTGCAAAGCAGTTCTGTGCAGCTTTCCGCTCCTGTTAAGGCTGGTTTTCTGTGCTTGTCCTCCGAACTTCTTCCTGTCACCCCTGGTCTGGTTCTCGCTGAGATGAATCACACACTCTTTGCATACTGCACATCCCCAGGCAAAATATCTCATGGAAATGCAACCACAGTTTAGTCACAGTTTGAATTAGATCCACTCAGTCACACACTATAGGGGGGTTTTGTTGATTTGTTTGTTGCATATATACTGGCTGTTAATTTTTATTGCTTGTAAACTTTCTGTCTATAAAATCTGTGTGAAAGCTGGACTACCGTGTTAAAGGAAAGTTACCAGATGGGGAAAATATGGTTGATTAAAGTGGCTGTTTCCATGTTTGCTCAGTGTTGTGACACATCTTCACATTGGGTAAGGTGATTGGCAGAGAAACAACAGCAGTGAGCCCTGATGAGTGTATGCGTCATGTATAAATGCCTGGAGCTGAGTAGGGCTTGGGTTTTGCAAACTTCACAGAGCTCCTGAGCCTGATTTATTGTAGGTTTTGCTGCAAAAATGAAGAAATTAAAAAAAAAAAAACATCAAAAGTAAGTGTCACACCTCCTGCTTTAGACTAGTGAATGCAAAATGAAGGAAAAGCAGGGAGACTGTCTCAGGCAGAGAATTAAGGTTATTTTAATACTACAAGTACCCTGCAGTAGGTACAATCCTATTTATTCCTGTGTATTAGCTTCCCTTTTTCCATTCCAGGAAGGAGGGATTGTTTTCCTGTTAACCCTGGAGGTTTAGGCTGAGTTTCCAGATCAATCACAGATGTTGAGTATGATCTGAAACTCATGTCATCTCCTGTTCCTTCAGCACCCCATCTATAAAATGCAGATAACACTTCTCCCACCTTAGTCTTGAACCTTGCATGTTTTGAGTGCAGTTTATTCTCTGTGTGTGTGTCTGTAGATATATACTGACATATAGACAGAAATATACAGACTGGTCCCAGTCACCTCAGGGTCCGATTTTGCTGGCCTCCGGCTAGTATTATAAAGTGAGAATAAATGGCTTTTAGTAAGGAGTGAGCATGGTGGACAATTTGTTAACCCATCCACTGGTCTACAAATGGACACCAATTAAACCTGTAAGCACTGGTTCCCATGATGTCCTACACGTAGCAAACAGAGATGCAATGGACAGATTTCAAGAAAATTTGCACCTCAGGATATTTAAACATTTAAAAAGGGCTTGTTTCATTAGAGAGGGACAGCACTGTTAGCCATCCCTAACTGCTGGGGTAAAAAGCCCAAACACATCCCTGCCTAAACTGTTCCCTGGGTGCAGAAGCCACTGTGCTGGTTACTCAGACTCTGCTGGACATCTTGGCCCTGTGACACAGAAGGACGCTGGCAGCTGGTCCCATCCTCACTGCATTGCTTATGGCAGACATTGCTTCACTCCTTGTGGATGCTGTACCAGCCGCTGCTTGTCTCATCTCACACCCATCCTGACAAAGCCTGTTTTTCAGGCTGTCAGCCTGTACCCAGTCATCTTCTCCCTTCATCAATAGCCTCTCACCATTTAACTCTGCTCTCAATCCCTTTATTCACAGCAGCTAACCTAGAGCTGTCTTTTCTTCAGCCCAAAATATACCTTGACGCCAAGGCAGAAGCCTCTGAGGTCCTCCTTCTTTGTATTTGCTGCCAGCCTGAGGCAAGGTTTCTTTTTGTGTGGTCCCTTCACCAGGCATAGCTTGCTTTCTCCATTCAGCTTTCTTCCGCGAAGGCCCAACTTTCATGGAAGGCCCTAACTTGTCCAAGGATTCAGCTTTTTCTGAGCTAATTATAGAATCATTAAGGTTGG
The DNA here is from genome assembly GCF_000699105.1 of Pygoscelis adeliae. NCBI lineage: Eukaryota > Metazoa > Chordata > Aves > Sphenisciformes > Spheniscidae > Pygoscelis > Pygoscelis adeliae. Next base: position 785,039 of record NW_008824004.1, read on the forward strand.
AAGAGACCTCTAAGATCATCCAGTCCAACTGTCAACCCAACACCACCATGCCCACTAAACCATGTCCCTAAGCGCCTCATCTACACGTCTTTTAAATACCTCCAGGGATGGGGACTCAACCACTTCCCTGGGCAGCCTGTTCCAATGTTTAACTACTCTTTCAGTAAAGAAATTTTTCCTCATGTCCAATCTAAACCTCCCCTGGCTCAACTTGAGGCCATTTCCTCTCATCCTATCGCTTGTTACTTGGGAGAAGAGACCGACACCCACCTCGCTACAGCCTCCTGTCAGGTAGTTGTAGAGAGCGATGAGGTCTCCCCTCAGCCTCCTTTTCTCCAGGCTAAACAACCCCAGTTCCCTCAGCCGCTCCTCAGAAGACTTGTTCTCCAGACCCCTCACCAGCCTCGTTGCCCTTCTCTGGACACGCTCCAGCACCTCAACGTCCTTCTTGTAGTGAGGGGCCCAAAACTGAACACAGTATTCGAGGTGCGGCCTCACCAGTGCCGAGTACAGGGGGACGATCACTTCCCTACTCCTGCTGGCCACACCATTTCTGATACAGATGTCACGACAGAAGTCCCAGAAAGGTTTCCCCTTCCTGGCTGGCACATCGCTGCATGGGACAGAGCAGGGATGCAGCACTTGGGAAGCAGAGCTGATGGGACAGAGCAGGGAATTAAGGAAGTGTTTAGACAAGAGTTTCTTCTGAGCCAAACGGACCCTAGGTTTGTATAGAGGAGGGGTAAGGTCACCATGAAGCCTCATCTGACTCTCTAAGTCTTGGGATCAGCCTGCCATGAAATCCACTCCTGCAGCACCGAAGCCTGCTCCATCTGTGAGCTGCTGGTTACAGCTTCTCTAGGAGCACCTGCGCGTTGCTGAATTCACTGAAGGGAATTAGTTAGGTTGTTAATCATTTAGGTGGTTAATTTATAAGGGGAATGGATAACCCTGTGGGGTCTCACTGAAAACAAAGGGCCTTACTCCCAGGTCTCTGCATTTGCATCCAGTTATTGCAACTGCAGCTAGCAAAGCTCTATGGGGAAAAAATCTGCTGAAATGAAAGAAGAAGAAAAGTGTTTGTAGCTCTTTCAGGGAGCACCTGCAGAGCAAGAAGCTGCTCTCCAATTGCTTCAAAAGCCGTGCCGGACGTGTATGCACTGTGCAAAAAAAAAGTCTTCAGTTGGGCAGAACGGGGGAACAAGGTGGTGATGAGATGCATTTCAGAAGACTTCCCAAAGGTGTTAATGAAGTGAAGCTTGCCTGAAAGACTGCAGAGGGGCCGGACTGACTTTTGAATTTCCCAAACAAAAATCAAACAAGGGCAAGCAACCCAGAGTTTATCATAATGTTAAGCTGACATGATTATTTGGAGACCTCACTGTATAATATGAGAGACTTCTGCTGTTCGGGGAAGATGGTTATCCTGGTGGCTGGGCAAAAGTCCCCTCCTCCCAGACCCCAGAGGCAGCAGAAACACTAAACAGCTGGAGGTCAAAAGCAGGCATTGAGGCTGGCGCTAGTGCAAGGGACGTTTCTGATGAACACAACTTTCTTTCCATTTCTGTCACCAATGTTTTTGTTCCCCAAACCCTGCTTGATAACCAAAGAGATACACTGCCTGGTGAAAGGCTTTGCAGTGCATAATAATTTAGAGAACCAACCAACACAGTGCAAACCTTGGTAATGAATTTTATTTTAAATATTCTTATAAATGGAAGAATAATCAGACTTGCTCTGGCCTGATAATTTATGAGCTAGCTGACAGACGATAGCTTATGATCTTCCCTTAGAGGGCATGAACTGCTTTCTGATAAAATAATCAGTCCTTCAGACATTTTTTAACTTGTGTAAGCTAAGCTTTTCTTCTTGGGCTTATTAGCAAAGGATGCCTGTCTACTCCAGGCACGTTCTGAAAGGAAAACCATGGTATGGGATAATTTCTGTGCAAGAATATGAAATGCAATTTAACTTGGCGGCATGATGTCAGGCAAAATAATTCATTTCAAGGGAGGCTTTGCCATCACAGCAATTGACTATTAAAATGTAGCCGCTGGCCAAGAATTCAATCACCAAGGTGTCCCCTTTTTGGGCTTACCTTTTGGAGCCTGATATGCAGAGGACAGATACCTTTCCCTTGATAATTCTCCCTCAGTCACTCTGAAAATCTTAGCTAAAGCTTTTGTTTTCAGCATCACTCTAATGGTGCTTCTTCTGTTGGTGGCCAGTTAGCAAGAAGAAAAAGAAAAAAAGAGGGGTGAGGAAGCAATTTTTTTGACTGTTAAATAATCATTTACTGCTGAACTTTGAACTGCAGAAAATTTGGAGATATGGAAAATGTATGTCCAAAATTAAATGTATGTCCAAAAAAGCAAAACATGGGCATAAATTATTACAGTATTTGGTTCTAGATGTGCAGACATGACAAAACACTCATAAAAACAACACCAAAAAAAATGCTCATTCTGCACTGTCATACTTGTTCCTTCCCTGGTATCCATGAAAGGCAGCTTTCTAAGCTGACACTTCTGGTCTGCAGCTCTGTGGTCAGCCCAGCGCTGGCACTCTGGACATATGACTTTCCTGCAGGGGTCACTTTGTGGCATTTGGGAGCGCCAAGCTGCTACATGGTGCACACCAATGGACAATCCAGGCACTGCGACTCTGGATGCCACGTATCTGGAGGTCAGTGCAGCATTTGGAGATGGACAATCAGCCTGATTTTGCTCCCGCATAAAAATAGCATAACTGATGGGGATAAGTTATTTCACCTTTTTCCCCAAGCTCAGAGGACAATCTGTTCTGTTGCCAGGTCCATTTGGGCTACACAGATAAAGATTTTGCAAAACATCCTTGACCTTGCCACAGTATTTTCCCAATCTTTACTGACTTTCAGTGAAAAGAGACACATTCTGCTGGGGCATGACTGGGAGAAAGAGAATAATGCTGCTCTGATGCTAGCAGTGGGTAAAACACTGAAGCAGATTTAAAATTTCAAATTAAATTTGAGTTTTACAGTACCACAGGAATTGATTAAATGTATGCTTTCTTTTGATACGGTACTCCGTTTGCTCACTCTGCTGATGAGGGAGGTACCAGGGACTGGACTCCAGTCGGCCGTTGCACAGCAAATAATGCTCCTTGCATCTCCAGGACCTGCCCTGCCTTCAGTCAGACCGCCTGTGGCACGGCCTCTCCCCATTAGCACTGTCCTCATGAGGAAAGAGAG
>NW_008824004.1:788282-794171 GCF_000699105.1 Pygoscelis adeliae
AGAGTGCTTCAAACTTCAGCTGAAAGGTGTTTGACTGAGCGCTTGTGACAAACAAAGCATCCAGCTTTCACTCAGAAGAGGGAAAGCCTGCAGAGCGCCCATGCAGATCCAACAATATCTGCAAGCCCCCCCCGCCTCTTGCCACATCTCATCTGTGGACAAGGGGACAACCTAGCCTCTCAGCCCATCCATTTAGCTTCTCTGCAGCACAGCTGAATGCCAATTGCCTTGTGGCAACTCGCTCGCTGCAGCCTTGAGCCAACCCCTGCTGAAATCCCAGGGAGACCTGCTGCTGATCCCATGGTTCCCCATGGCTGGGATTGAAACAGCCTTATCCTCCTAAAAATACACTCCCTTCTAGCCTGAGAATACCCTATTTGAGTTGGTTTTTTTTTTTTTTTCTGATCTCATTTATTTCCCATCACTGTGCCTGTGATTACTCTCCCTCAAACCCTCTCTCTCCCTCTTACGAGCATGCCTTGCCTAATTCCTCCTGAGATGTTACCAGCTGGGATGATGAGCAGCTGAGCTCCCTGTATTACTGCTGACGCAGGTGGGCTGACAAATGAAAGAGTGAGCGTGAGCCTCGCGGGGTCAGCTTTTACGGGGAACAGGAGAGGGAGGCTGACTGGCTGGCAAACAGCAAGAGCCAGTGGCTCTTGATCGCCCTTCCCTTTGTGGCTCCAGGTGCAGAGCAATGCAGGGGAAAGACCCATATGCTTCACTGCCCTCTTCACTGCTTGCCGAAAGCCCCTGACTACCTGGCTGATCTGAGCCCTGCCCAGCACACTGTTACACAGCCAGCTGGCAACTTTGCAAAGGGATTCAGTGCTTTCTATTAGGTTGTTTGTTGGGGTTTTTTTTCCCTTGCATGCACCCCTAGAATAAAGAAACGTGCGTGGTGTGACTGCCCAAGGCCTGCTCTAGCAGAAAACACTGCAAGGCAGTGGGAGGTGAAGCACCATTTGAAGAACGATGAAGCATGCCCTTAGTTTCTCTCCCTAGAAGAGGGACTGGATCCTCAAATTTTCACAACGTGGTCCCTGTGACCACAGGGGCTTTGGGGTCAGGAGCTAATCGGTGAGCAGCCAGGGGCATAGTTTGATTCCGCTCGTTCAAAAGCCTCACCATAAACTGGTGTCTGTATTGCTGGCACAATATAGGATGCACCGGTGAATACAGCAAATCTAGGATTAGCGGTGTTCATCTTTGTGCAGCACACAGAGAGAGTGGCATAGTTCAGGAGGAGGAGGAGGATGATCAGGGAGCCCAGGTTCTCAGGTTCATGCACCTTTTTCACTGCCATAGTAGCTCCTGGCAGCGGAGCTTTGTTACCAGCTCAGCCACCTTTCCCTGTGTGCTCCTCTGCTAGCGACGCTTCTAGTGAGAAGATGTTTCTTCTTTTGTATTTGACTGATTAAAAGAGAATTACTCTGTTTATGCTCTGCTTCACTAATGAATCTGGATTTATGTGTGAAAGAAGGCAAAAGAGTTTGGGATAAAATCTACTCTAAAATGCAAAGATCTTGAATGTCTATTCCTGCAATGGACACATTACACAATATAACAAGTAAATAAAGCCTTAAATGACCCTTTATCCTACAAAATTCTCACTTAACTCCTGGGGAGCAAGGCTGATGCTGCTGGTCATTTTACCCAGGCAGACAGACCCTTCCTGTATCTCATCGCAGGGACACAAAAACCTCAGGCAGAGAGCCATTAGTGTCTGCTGCTTGCTTAACTGTCATTGGCTCATATTGTTTTCCATTAGCCTGCATAAAATAAATCCCACAAGGACAAAAGCTAAAATAAGTGTTACTACATACATTCTGCATTATGTTGTTAAAGTGCAACAGAAACAAAAATGTGTCACCCAACGCTCTGTATGGAAACCAGTGGGCAGGTGGTGGCCCTTGGGGTGTGATTGAGTGGGTTTGTTTCACCACTAGATGACACTCGTGTTTCTTGAAAAGGATCCTGCCGCCCCCGCCGCTGGCTGCAGGTATCCGAAATGTTGAAATCTGAGATTAACCCGGCGTCTCCTCTCCAGGTGGGAGCTCCCTGAGCCCCTCTCAGACAGTCACTGCCTGCTTAATGCAAGTGGTGGCGCATTAGGAAGCCTCACTTTTTATGTTGCAAAAGTAAGGTGAGGCAAAAGGATGAGCTGACTTTTCAAATGTTGGTTTCCCTTCCAACAGAAGGAAGGTAATGTGCGCTCAGCAAGAGGGTTTCTCCTACTGACTTGTGCAGCATGGCCATGGATTAATGAGAGAAGGCATTGATTTGGTTGTCAAAAGTATGGTGTGCCCAGGGCCCAGGTCCTGCAAGACGCCAGACTCACTATGAAACCATGATCATGCTGTGTCTCCCACCTAATGCCACTTTCACAAGGCCACAATGCGTATGTGGTATTACTGCTAATACCCAAATTACCCTCTGCAAAACTAGGACAACTCCTTGCCATCCAGGGCTCTCAGGAGACAGAAACCGTTCCTGTATGCAAGTGCTCAAATACCGCAGGGTAACATGCTGTAGCCATCACTGCAATAGAAAACTTTTTGAGTGATACTCTCCGTTCTGTTTCAGTGCTTGACTATAAGTGTTCGATACTGCAAATTTTGGAAAGAGGAGTCAGTAAAAAAAAGCCTGAGATTAAAACGCTGGTATGGCTTTAGGTTAACACAGCCATCATGTAGCAGAGGACTACAAAGGACACAGGCAAGTGTAGAACTTGGTGTTTAAGGACAGCTGTAATTATATTTCTGAAAACTCTCCATGAAGAAATGTCCATATACTTCTAACTGTGGATCTATGTGCTTATTGATGCCCAGACAAATACTGAAGGAGCGAAGACCCCAATTATCCCAGAAATAAGAGAATACAACAATATTCAAACATAGCCTGAGATGGCAGCCCTAACCCCATCCTCCGATTGACTTGAACAGGCTGGTAGGGCCATGCAGAATCCCACGGGACTGGTCTTCCACAGATCTGCTTGCAAGATGAGAGATTTATGGTTTTTACAGCTTAGCAAGTGATTATAGAGATAATGGGGGCAATCTGTCAGCAAGCTAACCTTTGCAGAAACTTCCTAATATGAAGATCTTCCTCTCACATTGTGCATCTTAACATGAATAATGATAGTCTCATGAATTTTGCTATTTCAGGTATTCCCCGGCTTATGGTCCTTGTTTCCCCTTTTTCTACAAAAATGGAAAGCTGCTTCCCAAACACGTTTCCTCGCTTGCAGTGCTAGCCAGGCAATTAACAACTTCACCCACAATCAATACGCAGAGTTTTCCTGAGTATATAATGCAGTAGGTAAGGAGATGAAGATAGATTTTTCCCGTGTAAGCCTTCCACAATAAACCCGAGTATTTACTTCTCTCGCAGTAAATCTACTCGCCTCCTTTTAATCATGATGTTGAAATAAATTAAAGATATTTTACTTGTCTGTCCAAAAACTAATGAGGAGAAGATTTGCAGGCAAGCAGGATATTCTTGATAGTGAATTATTGGATGGAGACTCAGGAGACTCAAGCTAGCCCCTAAATCTACCAGCCTGAAAAGTCTAGCTAAGACTTTTGCAGTGCTGGACAAATCTGAAAATGAGACTCCAGGCCACCGGTCCCTTAAACCTTACTTTGTTCCTGTGGCAGTACCAAGTAAAAGCTGTATGTCTGATTAGAGCTATTACCATACAAAGGGGAAACCAGTCCATATTAGGGAGCCAATTTACAGAAACAGCTTGTTTACTTTTGGACAAACAATACTGCCTGTGAGAGCCCCGTCTCAAGCACAGCTCCTGCTGACTTCGGTGGGAATCTGGTATGAGTCAAAAGTGGAGGCTCAGTAGTGCTCTACAGAGAAGCATAATCATAATTATAGCAAGGATTATAATTGGAGACTTTCAAAGTCAATCAGACTGCTTCTGTTAATATCAAGAGCTGTCTGGTGGCTAAATTGCCTAGACTAATTCTTTTTTAACACCTCAGCCATAAGACTCATCATTAGACAAATGCCATATCCTAATATATACTGCAGCTTAAACACAATGAGAGCTTCAATCTGTTTTTTAATCTCTGTGATATTCTCTTATTGCCCACATACTGGGGGGAAAAAAAAAGTTTTTTGTAGGCAGAAAACTGCACGGACTGTTCCCCATCAGAAGGTTCTCGCAGTCTTCTTGTCCCTGAGAAGCGATGGGCTCCTGCAGACCTTTGGTGCACACTGACATTTGAAAAATAAGTAATAAACAAAACTTAAAACAAATGTAAATGGTTTGCTGTAGCTCTCAATGCTGCAACTCAAAAAATTTGCTGAACGAAAATAGCATACTAATATGTATCAGATTCATAAATGGAAGGAAAAGGTCAATCAGCTGTTCAAAAACCTAAGCAGCCCCTGGCATGATTCAACTTTCTTGTACAGTTAGCTACTCAGCCTGTGCAAGAGCACTTGGAGGGGAGAAAACAGATGCTCACTTATCCCTGTCCCCCGTTTTCCTCTTGTACAACACGCAGAGTGTGGATGTGGTGTTCCAGCTGAAGAACCTGCCCAGGCCCAAGCAGATGCACACCCAGTGGAGATGGCACCTTGTACTGTGTCTTCATTCAAGGAGATGGCCTTCAGGTCATGCTCCTCATTGGCGCAGGTAGGGTCAGTGCCTCTGAATAGTACCCTGAAGTTGTCTGGAATATTTTTATGCTTGTTCATTCCCTGGATCTGTTTTAAAAGGCAAGCCTTGTACTCAGAGATGGCAGCCCGTATTTTCAGAGCTAGACTCCACCAGCAGTTAATTCAAACTGGCCTGATTTTCAGTGCCCCAATTTGAAGCAAGTTCCTCAGCTCCTCACAAAATCAAGTCATTTTTAGTTAGAGACCTACCTTTTGGTAACTGATCGGGAACATTATCTACCGCCTTTAAACTGTAATGCGTTACAAAATTAGAGGGACAATTTATGGGACAGCAGATACTTCCCTCTGCAAGTTACTGACTGCCCAGTACGTTATATCCTTATAATGAGTCAATAAAACAAGTCACAGCTACAGCACAATGAATGTCAAGAGGCACAATGGACAGTAGGTATTTTTAATGATTTACTCTGTCAGCCTCCTGAACAAGCACTTGCACTTTTTGGAAGTTCACTGCACTACACTGTACAAGGTAAGTGACTATCGGTATTTCAGCTGCACCTCCTGTACTGCAGTGAGATCAATACTGTGCACCGTTGTCAACCTTGCCGGAGGAGAAAGGTCAGCTGATCAGTTATCTGGCCAAGCACTGACAAGAAGAAGTAGGAAAGTCTTCCAGGATCAAAGGCTTGAGGCAACTAAAGCTAGACACAGGCAGCGTCTGCATTCACGGGGGTTTGCAGCAGCGAGGATTCACCCACTGGCTGGCTGAGCTGTGTTTCAGATTTGTCCTGGCGCAGTTACACATGCGGTCTTCGAACGGGCAGGGGGATTGAAAGCCACACAAAATCCTTCCAGTTCACACAGATTCATTCTCCTTCGAAAGTAGAATAGGGCAAGAGAGGGCACAGCTTCGAAGGGCCTAGCTGAAAGCCCTACGCTTTTGTTATTTTGCAGACCAGCGCCTTTCAGTTATTACTTTTAACTTTGTGTATTTATAGCGCTACTCAAAACCGAGTACATGTTTTGCTCTGGGGTAAATAAAAGACTAAACAGACAGCTATCCTTGCCTGCCGTCTCTCAGAAATAAGCCCAGCTCAGCTAGAAATTCAGCATTTCCCTTTCGTAGCGGCGACTCGCTCAGAGACCGGGGTTCGGTGGAGCCCGGCCAGGACACGGCTCAGAGCGGAGCTCCCCTCGGCTCCCCCTGTCCCCCCCGTTTGCAGCGCGGCGGCTGGGGGCACCGGGCCGGGG
>NW_008824004.1:794645-797079 GCF_000699105.1 Pygoscelis adeliae
GGCCCGAGCCGCAGCGGGCCGAGCTCCGCAGGGAAGGGCAGCCCTTACGGGCGAGGGGTCTTAATAAACAGCACGTTCGGGAGAAGAGAGTAGCGCACCTGGCCCGGGCTCTTGGGCAGCCTTAGGCTTGTGCTGGGGTCTAAGCTAGTGGTGGAAAGACACTTCGTTTGGCAACGGCTCCGGAAAAAAATAGACCTTCAGTTTGTCACAGAAGCACCGAGAGGGCACGCAGGTGTTTGCCTGGTTTGTACTTCTATGAGACCAGAAACACCTGATAGGGGTAGAAGGTGTTAGACTCCTCAGAATGACTGTAAAGCTGTCATACTTTGTTTTAATAAAACATTTCAGATTTTTACATGAGAAAACAGCAGCATTAGGACTACGCAAAAAAATCACAAGCCATCTAGTAGGCTAAATACTCTCTTAATTACCTTATTCACGGTGTATATTACCTGTTGGCATTGACACAATTCACATCTAATTTTAGAAATTCCTCCAGGCAACAATCATCAGGATGAATTTTTAAAAGCGGCTGAATGACTAAGCCTCCAGATTTAGTTGGCTAGAGTTATGCATTGCCCCTGTACCACCTGTACTATCTTTGATAAAAAAAAGTGTGGCACAACCTTTCTGTAGGTTTCTATTTAAAATCATTTCCGCTTTATCTGCATTACTTCCCCATCTAGCCACACTGCTACTAGGGTGCAATATGAAAGCAGCAATGAAACCAGTGGAACCTGTAAAAAAGCACGGAACAAGGAAACTTCGGGCCCTGTAGTATCTGAAAGCAAAGTACTTAACTGGACTGCCAAGGGTGATACCTCACAACGTCCTACCCTGTGCATCCTACTGGCGAAGCCCTGCGCTTTAGCAAACCTCCAGCTGAATTCCACTGTGCAGGGACTTCATCTTACAAAACGCCTCGCACCTGATTTGCAATTGTTCTGCACTGCAGGTCGGCACTGTTGTACCAGTGCTGACTGCGTGTTAAATTATATAGATGATATACTCAGCACACATGTGCTGATAGACACGTGGGAGAAAATAATAGACCTCTAGCTCTTGCTAAGGTCAGTGAGAAGACTGGAAATAGAACACCTCATCTTGACTCGCTTTTCTGGGCATCCAGTTTGTAAACGGTGCATTCTTCTCATCTTAGCCAGGTTTCCAGATTTTCAGTTTTTTAGTTTTGTGGTGAATAAATCAGAGTCTTTAAGAGAAAGCAGATATGGATAGAGATGGACAAACACCCGAAACAGCACTTGAATATCTCAGTCTATGCATAAATGGTATTTCAGAGCATCAATTATCAAAACAGTTTCCATCTGCAACATCGCAGCTGCAACGTGTTAAGCCAGTAATATATATGGGAGAAAAAAAGAAAACACTCAAGAAAACTAAGGTGCCAATGAACTCTTTGAAACTGTTAACACTGAATAGTTTAGGTGAAAGCCACTTAAGCAAGTCTGAGAAATGTGCTTTTGGGAAACTAAGCTTTTGCACTGGACCAATAGAAAAGCATTCCCTTGCTTTTCCTAATGCTTTTGATGATGACGGGGAAGTGCTGTGAAACTCATTCTATCGAGAGTAAGGACAAGGCTTCTGATTCCTTCATTAGCTGAACCTCACATCCCCTAATGCCCCATTTCTGTGGTATAAGAGAGAAAAGTAGAAGCATTGCTTTAGGCACTTGTGACTAATTTCTGGTCTCTTACCTTTCTCTAGTTCCCAAGAATCGTATTTTTACAGGATACGTAAAACCCTGTGGCATACAAGTTTTCATCCCCTTGTCTACCCAGGTGGCTGGGAGTGGAGCAGCTTTAGTCTTTCCTGCATTTCTAGATCTCTGGTTCTAGCCTCTGCCAACAGCTGTCTCCAGAGCCACCTCAACATTTCTCTGTAGTGAAAAAGAAAAAAGAAAAAAAAAAAGAATTTTGTGTCCTTAAAGCTGAAGGGACGGAGTTACATTGTGGTCTCTGGCATGGGCAGAGTAGAGAAGAGGAAGGATGGATTTTTCACTGCCCCTTTGTGTCCCTTTAGGCACTTTCTGCTTTCTCTATGTCTGAAGTAGTTCTGGTTGCTCCTAGCTGTGCCACAGCTGATTGCTTTGATTGCCTCTGTACCCTGTCTGTAGCTGATGTCTTCTGTTTTTTGCCACCTGTAAAATGGCCATCCATGGAATGGAAATTAAATCTAGGACACTCCAGGCAACAAAGCAGTGGTCTCTTTAGCAAGACACTTCATTTATCTGATGTATTAGCAAGTTAAACCTTACCAACGCCCCTGAACGTGCAGCTGCTGTATCCTGCCTTCTCGCATGTTCCAGCTTCGCAACAGGCTGGCTCAGACCTGCAGTCAGGCTCCCTCTTGCTGTGCTCTATACCTGGTCTTGTGAGCATTTCACGGTGGCCCCAACTCAAGGGTAGCTGGGAAG
>NW_008824004.1:797136-798792 GCF_000699105.1 Pygoscelis adeliae
GGATCCACTTCAGCTCTCTCAGGTTGAGGGTACAGAAGCCCCGCTATCGCTTTCCATGGATTGTGCCGCACCCACTGGGCTACCACGTGCAAGGCAAACACCTCTCGTGTGTCCCCAGAAGAGTGAGCATTTTGGTGCTTGCCCTTAGGGAGAAGTCCAGGTGTCGGGCAGAGGAGCCCTGGTTTCAGAGAGGAGTGTGCATCCAGACCTGACCTGAAGTGACATGTCATGGCTACGTTGTCTCATACTCAGATTAGCCTGCCAGTCCCTGAACCACTATCCCTGACCACATTCTTATTGCCACGGAAATCAAAGGTTCTGAGTCCTACCTGACAACCTGCCCATCTCTTTTTAGTATTTTAGCTAGTAACATTTTCAATGCACCTTTCTTCTTTGCTATTGTCTTATTTCGTACAATGCAGACTGTTTCCTCTCCTTCCCTGACTTTCTACGTCTTTCCTGTCTTTGTCCTCCTTTGAGGACAACATCTTGTTTTTCTGCAAATAACGAGAATATTTAAATCATTGAAACATTACCTGGACTGTGAATCTATTAGGGCTGATTCAAGAAATGAATGAGAGGAAAAAAGGGCTCTGCAAGTGAGATTTCTTTCATTCTGCAAACTGCTGTGTGATTATGCAAAGCTGTTCTCTTATGTTTTCTGCCAGACAAAATATGTAGACACTTTTCTTGCCTTTTGGAGGGGAAATGCTGTGCATGTGCATAAATGCTGTGTCTCTTCCTTGAATTAAAATGAGACCTTACATAGCTGGTAAATTGCACATTGCCGGGGTGAGCAGACTGGCAGCTCAGAACCGAGCCTGATTTCACAGCACATTGCTTGTCTCAGCAGCGAGGCATCCTGGAACGGGTTTGGTCTGGTTTTTGGTCTCTAACTCATTGTGTAAATGCCAGCCAAATTAAAGCAAAGCAGATGGGACAAGTCATTTGAAGATTAATGAAGCTACTTGCGTTAAAAAGGAACTTTAGATATGTATTTTAATGAAAAAGATGCTTTCTAGTTCATAATAGCTGGTCAAAAGAAAAGGATCAAGCAGTGAAAACTGCTAAAGCTTAGCAGAACGCACCTACAAAGAATTATTAGAAGTGATTAACTCTGTAAAGTTAAATTAACTTTACTCCCCATTAAACTGAACTATCAAGTCAAAGACTTAATTTCTTTCTCAGGTACCTGCATTGCTCTGTGAATGCTACCTTTCTTCCTAAAATGTAGAAGTAAAGCAAGCAAAATCTAAGGAATTCTTTAGGGATTATTCACAATGCAGTCTAACATGTTGAGAAGTTTTCATTCGCCTGTGGCATTTGCAGCTTCCATCAAAACTTTTCAGAACTTGTGCTGAACAGTGACATTTTCTTCTGTATAACTGGCTATACTTCATATGAAAGAGAAATTAATATCAGGAATCAGTACAGTAAACAAATTCTTTCTGTTTTACCACTACAAAAATGCAGCTCAACCGTAAAGATGCTCTTAGAATCATAGAATCATTAAGGTTGGAAGAGACCTCTAAGATCATCCAGTCCAACCGTCAACCCAACACCACCATGCCCACTAAACCATATCCCTAAGCGCCTCATCTACACGTCTTTTAAATACCTCCAGGGATGGGGACTCAACCACTTCCCTGGGCAGCC
>NW_008824004.1:799536-823926 GCF_000699105.1 Pygoscelis adeliae
CTTTTCCACCAGGCAGCTTTCCAGCCACTCTTCCCCAAGCCTGTAGCGCTGCATGGGGTTGTTGTGGCCGAAGTGCAGGACCCGGCACTTGGCCTTGTTGAACCTCATACAGTTGGCCTCGGCCCATGGATCCAGCCTGTCCAGGTCCCTCTGCAGAGCCTTCCTACCCTCGAGCAGATCAACACTGCCGCCCAACTTGGTGTCGACTGCAAACTTACTGAGGGTGCACTCGATCCCCTCATCCAGATCATTGATAAAGGTATTGAACAAGACCGGCCCCAAACCTGAGCCCTGGGGAACACCGCTCGTGACCGGCTGCCAACTGGATTTAAAGATGTCCCCCTGCTCTAAAGAATGTCTAAATCTTTAATCAAAATTCCAGCCAATCACAAAGTATAATTGTAAAATACTTCCAGTATTGCCCTAAGCTCTGAGCTCATCAGGTCTCTCAAACTGCATAGCTGGTCCCCAGGAGGAAAGCCAGGCTTGTCTCTCACATGCCACTGTGCTGATTCCTGAAACTGCTTCTCGTTGTGCAAGTCCTCAGCAATGACCAGATACTACGAGACTGTCCTACTGCATTTTAAACACAGAGATTGGAATTAGCTCTGTATTTGGCTCATGAGTTGGAGGTACTTAAGGTGTGGGAGAATCACACAAACACAAAGAGAAAATCTTACCAGAATATTGGAGACCGGCTCTGTCAGAAGCACACAATCTTCTGCCAGAGACAAATCAGGATTTCTGAACTGTTGGAGTACCCCAACCTCTTCATCTATGTATAGAGATGGCTATTGCCCTACTCTTCTTCAGGAGTAAGACTGGGCATTTCAGGGGAGAAGTATGCAACTCTCTTAAGTCACAAGACAACTAAACTGCAACATTTAGAGATCGACATAGTTATCTGTGCTGTTCTTCATATACAGAGTCCTTCCATGAACAAAAATTAGAGGCTGTGTAAGTTACAAACTGTGCAAACTTTCTCAGGGATGAGTTTCTATAAGAAATGTTAGAAGGCAACTGTTCAACCCCTGCTCCCACTCCCCCAAATCCAAACTCTCTCTTCTGTGACTTGAAGCAACCAGATACCTGGTAAAGTACGCTTTGATGCAGCCATTCCTCTATTGCACCTCCAAAATGACTGTCATCTTAAAAGATCGAGCAATCATATCTTGATGCAGAAAAGCTCTCCCTATCTATTCTGTTCTGTAAAGGGCTTGACCCCGTGTTTCAGTCCTTTGCTGAAGTTCTTTACTGAATAAGAAAGCACATAACTTAAAGCTTGTCCTTACGCTCCTACTGAATCTGGCCCTGAATGGCCAAGCTGACTATAAGCAGGAACGATGACTATCCAAATTCCAGAGCTTTTATTACAGGAAACCTTAAGAAAATATGCATGCTTGATGCAATATGGCATATTTCTGAAACGTACAATCTGTAAAAACAGAATCTGAGCAATTTCTTGCACTGAATACAGGCAGTAAATTCCTTTGATATAAAGGCTGGTTAAATTTCATAAAATTATGGTGCTTAAAAGCTGTCTTACTTCTAAAGAGCAAAAGAATAAAAGTGCTTTATCCACGTGAACACACAATTTGACTGTTGGGCAACTTGGTCTACAAACTGGAGGCAACAATGCTATCAATTAAAACACAACGTTTAAATTTTACTTGTTTGTTTTTCTTACAGTAAAGTGCTAAACATGATGGCTCCTTAAATTACTGCAAGTGGCTGTTTTGAAATACAGTTACATTTTGTTTTAGTTTTTGTACATCTTTCCCCACCGACTTAGCCTGTAACATAGTGCAGCATGTAAAAAGCTGTTGTGTTGATGTAAAACTGATGCATATGAAATTTCATCAGTCATCTGTTCCTGGGTCCAGTGTATGTAAATACTTTGGCACAATCCAAACAAGGCCTTTTCTCTCCCAGGCTCCATTACGAAGTAAGTGGATATTTTGTTCTTCTGGAATATGCACAGGGATTTAATAAAACTGCTGCTGTGCTTCTCTTAAAACATTACATACTCCAAAGTACATGCAATTAAACAGTGTGACAGTAATTCACTCCCTCATATCTGTGTTGTTGAAATGATAAATGAGCCAATAGAGACCTTCACAAACCACACAGCAGTTTTGACGATGCTACATTACTCTTTAAAATGAGGAAATTATGAAACTTAGAATTGTGTCTAACATCAGAACTAGATTTGATAATGTAGATCTGAGTGCACTGTGTCTGAGTTTAAGCCAGTTTATAGCTGATTACATGCGGGGATGGGTTGTGATCATGCAGGTTATTAGCTGAATTTTTGACATTTAGATGTCGATTATGCTGGCTTTTGGAATTGGATTGATTTTTACAACAGAATGTCATTATAGCGCTTGCAGTGACATCAAGAACAGAACTTCAGCTTGATCTTCCTCTACAGAAGCTCATTAGAGATTCACATAGAAGACAACCAACACGTGCTATTGCCATGGAAACAAGATGGAATATTATGAAGCAGTATAGCCCATATTCCAAAATAGAGAGGACAAAGTCAGAGCAATTATAGCACAAGACTGACGGGCTTTTTATTTGCAGCCTGTATGGGTCAAAGCAAAACTTAGCTCCTGCTCTTTGAAATAAAAATCACCGGTGCGGTTTTAGGACTCTGGTTTCAATTCCTCCATTTCAAACAGGAAAACTCAAGCCAGTTAGTTTAGTTTATGTTGTATGGGAGGAAGGAGGCCGAATGGAGGCAGAGGCATCACAGCAGGTGTGTAGGTGTGATGAGGTACAAAGAACAGACATCACAGAACTGATAGAGGAGTGAGTCAAGTTCAAGCCAGGCGGCGAGGTACTGATAAAACAGAGGTGAGCAAAACCAGCAGAAGCTGAACATCTGGTATGTCATTAAGATGCAGAAGAAAGGCTAGTTTCAAACGCCATGGCTAGCCAGTATCAGCGGCCAGAGAGGAAAGGATAAAATTTGTTGTGATTTGCATTAAGTAGATGAGTCCCATGGTTTCTCATGTTGCCTAGATAATGAAATGCTTTTGGACATCCTGGGCATATTGTAAGTATACACTATGTAGGCAGTCCGACTTCCCAAGCTTCTGCTTGTGACTACATATGCAGGAAGTTCTTAAAGCCATTTAAAACAGCTGTCTGGCCTAGAGAGAGTTTTCACCGTTGTAAGAGTTTTGACTGTTGTCTCTGACTACAGAGTGAGTTAGTGAGCTAGCTAGTGAGTATGAATAGCTAGTTAGTCAGCTAGCTAGTGAGTATGAATGCATGTATTTTTTTGTGTTTGATGACAATACCCAAAAATATAGGAATTCTATGCTAATGGAAGCCAGAGCTTAGAGGAAATATTTCACCCTTCATGTAGAAAGCCTGTGATTGCCACTTCATTCACACACTGGTTCTACCTTTAAGAAACATTTTTAAATTCCAGCCAAAGGTCTAGGAACCAAGGGTCTATTGTAATCACTTTGAGCAAAGCCACTGTGGGCAAAACATGGCTTAGGAAAGATAAATAAAGAGAGTAATAGGGTTTTAAGGAGTATTCAATAAGCCTTGGAAGGTTGTGCCATGAGTTTGCCACTACAGAGAGTTACTGTGAGATTCAAAATCACCTAAGAGAATGATGAAAGGGAAAAATACTACAGTACACAGAAAGCATGTGAGTGCCTAGTGAACCAGGTTTGGGAAGCCTTCCAATGCCTGCATATGAAATGTGCGGTGTGCCACTATTTAATTATTATAAACTCCACAAATTGTCATCCACTTAAGGATCTCATGTTTCTGTCAAGTTAAATGACTTCAAAACTGATAGGTTACATTCAGTGTTTCAACTCTGGTTCGTTCTTGACTGGTTCTGTTTTGATTGGAAAGAGGACAAAAGACACCATGATTTTGGGAGAAGAATGTGAATAGAATATTAATTTTTGTTGCAAAATTTTATTCCAGTAAAACATACAAACTTTAATAGTGGTGGGTACCTTTATGAGAAGCAAAATACCAAACACTTTGTTGAAAAGAAGAATACTAGATCAATTTTTTTCACTAGCACCAGGCAAAGAGATAAAATGTGATATAGTTGACAAAAATACTGGAAAATAATAAACATTCTTTCTCATCTTTGCATGTAAACTTTCTTTCCCAAACTGCTAAATACAATTCAGTAGTGCTAGCAATTACTTTTTTTTCCCTAAACCTTTTCCGTGCTTCTTTTTGTGTGCATTCCTCTCTTGCTCTGCTTGCAGGACTGCTTGATGAGCTGCCAGTTCTTCTTGTTTTCTGCGCTCAGCCTCTAGCAGCTTACTTCTGTATGCTTCCCGAATGCTGTGAACTCTGCCTCGTGTTTCGTCTAAGGATGCCTAGCCAAAAACAAACAGCAATACCCCCCCCAACACATGAATCTTGATTTCATCACAAGCAACTGCATCCTTCCTGCTATGTTTCACTTTATGACTCTGTAAGCACAGGGAGAGCATCTCTCCTTTTCTTTTTATGTGTATTTTTATTGATTTGTCACAGTGACACAGCTATATGTCAGTCTTTTCACCATGAAGAAGAAGAGAAAGTTCATGAAAATCCTCTTTAAATTGCTGGCATACTAAGCTAATTGTGTGAAAGGAGGATAGGGCAACAGACTAGTTACCCATCTGGGCCTAGTCCCTCTTCAGTTACTGGCTTGCTTTGTTGTCTTAAACAAGTCCCTCAAAACCTAGTTTTCAGAAATGCTGAAATGGCTTAGGAGCTCTAGTCTTTTAAGAGACTAAAGGAGCCTAAATCACATTGACCTTCATGAGGCTTAGGGCAAGTGGGACTTGGACACTTCTGAAAACTTCTTCTTTTATATTTCCATCCTGGAAAATGGGGATACCTGGATACCTTTATATAGTTCTCTGTGGTCTACAGATGAAAAAACTGTAAAAGTGCTAATCAGCACAGTATGCATATTCACAAGTAACTCTCAATTTTCACAAGTACCTCTCATTTAACCTACTGGCCTTCTATGATGGAGTGACGACATCAGGGGACATGGGAAGAGCTACGGATGTCGTCTATCTGGACCTCTGTAAGGCCTTTGACAAGGACCCCCACAACATCCTTTTCTCTAAACTGGCGAGGTATGGATTTGATGGGTGGACTGTCCGGTGGGGGAGGAATTGGTTGGATGGTCACATCCAGAGGGTAGTGGTCAACGGCTCAATGTCCAGATGGAGATGGGTGATGAGTGGCGTCCCACATGGGTCCATATTGGGACCGGTACTGTTCAATATCTTCATCAATGACACAGACAGTGGGATCGAGTGCACCCTTAGCAAATTTGCAGATGACACCAAGCTGAGTGGTGCAGTTGACACACCAGAGGGATGGGATGCCATCCAGAGGGACCTGGACAAGCTGGAGAGGTGGTCCCATGTGAGCCTCATGAGGTTTAACAAGGCCAAGTGCAAGGTCCTGCATGTGGGTCGGGGCAACCCCCAGTATCAATACAGGCCGGGGGATGAAGGGATTGAGAGCAGCCCTGCCGAGAAGGACTTGGGGGTGGTGGTGGGTGAAAAGCTGGACATGAGCCAGCAATGTGCGCTCGCAGCCCAGAAGGCCAATCGTATCCTGGGCTGCCCTCTGCTCTGCTCTGGTGATACCCCACCTGGAGTCCTGCGTCCAGCTCTGGAGCCCTCAGCATAAGAAAGACATGGGCTTGTTGGAGCAGGTGGTCCAGAAGAGGGCCATGAAAATGATCAGGGAATGGAACACCTCTTCTATGAAGAAAGGCTGAGAGAGTTGGGGTTGTTCAGCCTAGAGAAGAGAAGGCTTCAGGGAGACCTTCTTGCAGCCTCTCAGTACTTGAAGGGGGCTTATAAGAAAGATGGGAGCAAACTTTTTAGCAGGGCCTGTTGTGACAGGACAAGGGGTCATGGATTTAAACTAAAAGAGGGTAGATTCAGACTAGATATAAGGAAGAAATTTTTCACGCTGAGGGTGGTGAAACACTGGCACAGATTGCCCAGAGAGGTGGTGGATGCCCCATCCCTGGAAACATTCAAGGTCAGGTTGGCCGGGGCTCTGAGCAACCTGATGTAGTTGAAGATGTCCCTGCCCACGGCAGGGGGGTTGGACTAAATGAGCTTTCGAGGTCCCTTCCAACCCAAACTATTCTATGATTCTATGATTTTAAATTCATATTGTGAAACATCTTTAATGGACATAATTCTAGAAAGAGCCAAGGAACTACTCTTAATAAAAATTTGCCCTTAATATATATGATATATGATGCAAAATCATAGCAACATCTGAAAACCTGGATGCGCATTCTTATCAGGCTCAGACAGTCACTGGTAGAGAACTATGGCCTCTTGCAGACTTGTAGTTAAGTAATATAAATCAGGCTGTCTGGGAACTTGTTAAGGAGATGTTTTCAAGTGATTTCTGTAAATAGGTTGGTGTGATGTAAAATCAGCTGAATAGTCACCAGCTGATTGCTAGTGGTTATTGTATCACCACTGTGTAACAAAACATTTTGTTCCTGTTGACACTCAAGGGTTAAGCCAATTTTGTTAAGATATTTGTACCAATTTCATGTGCAATGAATTGGCTGAGTTAATCCTAACAACGGATCCTACACTAATGCTACCAAATTTATAATTTATAGACATGGTTTTTTAAGGATTAATAATTCCAATTTTTTGTTTGCTGGCATCATGCATATTCCAGGAAAACTGTTCTCTAACTTTGCTTAGAGAACAGTGCTTAAGAGCACCTCGTCCTCCTGTGTAAGTTATCTTGTTCTTTATTACTTTCCAAAAAGCCCTATACAATTCTATAACCAAAAAGCCCAGCCAAACCAGAGATGCTTTATCTAATATACATCTGGTCATGTATGTCAAATCCTCAATTTATTCTCACTTATAACTATCCTTTTATTGTGATATTCTTAAAATAGTGTTTTTGCAAAGAGCTCTATCAAGAAAGTACTAAGAATATCATATTAAGGATGTTGTGTAGTACTATTTTTTTTCCCTAGGACTTTTACTTTTAGGCTTTGCCCAAGCGAAATTTCAAGCTTGTTCACTGTTTCTAATTATTGGTACTGAATACAAAAGTCTTGAGAATGGTTGATCAAGATATTCATACTAGTGGTGGATATCACAGTAATAGTTACTGGAAAGTAATCTTGAAAACCTACCTGTAGATTCTCATACATTTCAAGTATATTTTGCTTCAATAAAGCTCTGGCATTTTGTTCTTTTTCTCTTTGTTCCAAAGCCAGCTCTCGAAGTTCCCTAAAATGGTTGATTTTTTCCACTTTACGTATCTCTTGTTGTTGAATGATAGACTTATTTCTTAGCGCAGGCTCAGGCATTGTTCTTCTGAAGGAAATACAAAGATACTTCTCTCATTTCAAATACAGTTTTTGGTGGTGTATATTTTTCTTAACATATATATGCATATATTTGGCTTATATACTGCAGTGTCATCATTGTATGGTTAGATATGGTTAAGGAGTCACTTTTCCTCTGCTTATATATAACACCAATGAGAAAGTACATTCCTGAGGCCAGGTCTTCTTATACTTGAGTGTCTATTTTAAAAATATTTGTAAAATCATGCTCATCTTTGAGCATATGAAAAACTCCTACATGTGACACTTATTTTTAATTTGCAAGAAATATCATATTTCCAGAAGTTTTTGATACTGTAAGTCAGCATTGAGACAAATGTAATTTTTTTTTTTTGCCGTTGGCATAATGGCAGCTAAGTGGATAATATATTTTTATAATTTGACTTAAATGACTAGTGTAAAAGTCAAGGAGTTGAAGACAAATGAAATGCTTACAAGACTCGAGCCTGTGGAAGATATTTTGCCATATTTTCTACTGTTTTAATGTATTTGCTTCAATATAACACCAGTTTCCCTTTTAATTTAAAATTAAATTTGGGGATTTTTTCAGCATGTTCTAAGGTCTTTTGAAAATCAATGAGCTGCATAAATGCCACATTGCATACAAATGGACTTAAGCATTAACTGGGTTCTAGCTGCAGCACATCAAACATGCAGGTGCATGTATATTAGCTAGATAGATTCATATCAACACATATAATAAAGAATATAGCTCTTTTGAATAAAGAATATAATTAATATAATTACTTCAGCTATTAACTATTATTAATATTAACTGAACTGCATTTGTTAAATATATCATTTGAATCTAGCATCACATCCTGACAAACTTCATATGGACTTCTTTCAAGATGACCGCTGAAATAAACATATTTGCCTGCAGGTGCATTTTCTTCAAATTTGATGTCACGTTCTCATTACATGCAGTGCAGTGATTCAGCTCCTTTGACATGTATTATGTTAAGGAAAGGACATAAATTACGAATGGATGTAGGAAAGCACAGATTTTAAAACACATCCATGCCAGGAAAATCAAACCTGAAAACCGTATCTTGATGCCGTCTACACTTCTGCGTTCACGACTGAGTGACTTTGTGTACACAACATAAAGGACAGATAGATCATGGGCCAGGATTTTCACAGCAACTTTAGAAGCGTGTGACAGAATTGTAGCTTACTTCAATGACATGTGAAGGATAAAGTCTAAATTCACATCTATTATACTGCATCCAATTACAGATAGGATACAAGTGCATAAAAATGTATTGCATTTACTAATTTCTATATATAAAAATCCTTAGCCAGTCTTTCATTTTGGTGTTTCACTGGGACTTAATTGTTTTTGCTGCAGTTTACCTCATGTAAGGACTAAGGTCTATAGGCTCCCATTTTTTTTGCTGCGTTTGTAAGCTTGAGTCAATAGCTGCTTGTGATGCTTTCTTTCCTGTGGTAAAAGAATCTACAACAGAACAGATTAAACTGGTTATTCAGTTATGCTAGGAGGCTCCATCTAAATTCTTACATAGTTTTTTCTTCTTTTGGCTCAGCAAAATACATTATTAAATGAGAATATGGGTTGGAGAGGATATAATGTTTCTGCCTTTTTATTTCCAACACTCATGATAGAATCAAAAATGCTGCAAAAAAAACACATATGCTAGAGTGAAATTAATATATGTACTTTAGCTAAATCCACAGTACTCAAGAAGGTTTGTAAATCTAAGCAAGAACATTCAATTTAAAGTGCCTAAAGAATATAAGAACAACTTCTAATCAGCAAGGAATCACACTATTTTATTTAAAAAACGAATCAATAAAAATCTGATTGTTCAGTCCTGGCTGTAGTTTAAAAAAATTGTATTCCCTTTTGGGCAGAGATTTAGTTTGGGAAATACCAGTCTAAAGAAAAAAGGTCCCATGACAACTTAAAATTGTCATTCTGAAGTCTTAGAATTTTTTTAAACCACATGGATAGTAGCCATGTTATGCTTTAATGTAGCATTCTCACAATACAATGACATATCTGATACTAAGCATGCCACTGTGCTGAGCTGCGTTGTGATTATGCCAACGCTTCCTTCTTTCAGTTCATCTGGATGTGCTGAAAATGCCTGTGAAATTTGATGAGATTTAATGATGACTGCACTAGGTTTTTTTCCATAAAAACTCTCTTATTACCCTACATATAGTAGTAATCAATTGAAGCATTTAAAATATTACTGGAATTTTCTCACCAAAAATAGGAAAGAGGTTTCTGAGCATTAAAAAAATTTACTGTCTATACATAGACAAATATACCAGCCTTCTCTGTTGGTCTAGAAGGGTGACATGGACTTTGGAAGTGCCTTAGGCACTGCCCATCAGCAAAGTATTCTCCAGAACATAAAAATTCTCATTAAGATACTGAACATTACAGAAATGTTCAAGCACATTATTGCTTATTGCTGCACTCTATGGAACCGAACCATAACAACTTAAAGTCATTGGGGTGTCACCTCTTTACTTCATGAGACTTTGTATTAGACTCCAAATGCTTAGTTTAGAACAAAGCTCTTGGTGGACAACCATTAATTTTGAAGTCATTATCCAGTAACTTAGAAGAAATAATATTTTTTCAAGTTCCTTTGGAATGCAAGAAGTAACTAATGATGTGTTTGTCTAAGGCATAAAGTGAGGACTACTTCTGTTTGAAGTTCTGAAACATTCCCGGGAGGACTACTTACCTGACTGGCAAAATACTAATCTTAACAAGTTATGTACTGGTCACAGGTTCTAGTTCCATGCACATAAGCCATGACCAGATATTGCCACAATCAGACTGAGTATTACACTTTCCTTTCTGTGATGGCCTGATCTCAGCACTATTCTCAGAAGAAAAGAAACAACAAACAGCCTTGCAGCCTTGCACCCAGTTCAAATTTGCATCAGAGTCCAGTAATTGCCAGGGAATACAAATGAAGAATCCATTGAAGTTGTGACCACTAAATAAAATTCGACAACACTTATGGAAGCTGCCAGGAAGCTGATGCTACTCAGTATGCACTTTTTGACACCTCACTTCCAGAGCACTGTCCATGAACAGTTTCCATGAACATTAACAAAAAGAAAATGCACGTTAGAAGTAGTAGTGTCTTACTGACATTCTATTTGAGCTGCTAAACAATTTTTTAATATTTCTACACTAATGACCTCTGGTATCCAACTTGGAATTGAGGGAGTAGCTATTTTCCACTGAACTTCCAAAAGTTTCAGGTTAATTTAGACTTGGAATTCTAGTACAGAAGGACTGCCTAAAGTTTGCTTAAGGGTAACCTGGCAGCCTCCAAGAGCTGTGAGGCTATATCTGTCTGAAAATAGAGCAATGCAACAATTAAAACAAAGAGGGGATAGAGAAGATAGAGACTAAGCATGCCACTGTGCATTTGGACACCCTTATCGGGGCTGTTCTATCCATTTACTACCAGTATTTAATGCAGAAGTCTTTTTTAAGGAGCTGAACATGATGAACATGATGAAAGTTATACCCTTACCTCTTTCTCCTGAACTGGGTGTTAAACTGGCAGTCTCAGTCCCAGCTATGGGCTCCTCTGAATCTCTCACAGCATACTTATTAATAAACTGCATGCGTTCCTGAAAAGCCTAGAGATCAAAGTTTTAATCCAGATAAGAAAACTTCTACTGCATACTTTAAATCCCAAAGCATTTTCAAAAGTACAAATCTATAAGTGGTCAATAGGACAGTAAGTCTTCAAATCCAGTGCATGTGAGATATGATGCTACTTCATATTACTGGTGAGTATATTTCACTGGTTTGATCTATGAAAACATCACCTCTAAGAACAGGAATACTGTTAGTGAGTCAGTGGGGAGAAAAAAAGATAAACATAAGAGGACCACATTTCATGTCAGAGTCATATTCAAGCCATCTCTCCAATAGATTTTCTGAAATAATAACCTGTCAACGTTAAACATCAGATTTTTCTAGTAATATTTTGGAATGTTTATTTGTTTAGTTTTAATGTGTGTAGAGGAGAAATAAATTAGCATTAGTACTTAAAGTTCATCTTTAATTTCTATCAAGTGTGTCTTGAGTATATGAATAAGTTTCCCTAAGTAAACCTTTGTGAGATGGTAGTTCAGTAAAATGAAAAGTAGGCAGTACACTTTGAATGGTTTCACTCCACTCAATGCATCCTGGCTATATTTAGTACATATCCCAAATGAGACAACGATGCTGTCAATAACAAATCTAACACCAGAGTGCAGTATGGAACTCTGCCTGGGGCTGGAATCAGAAAAGATGGTAGGGTTCCCATTGAATCAGTCCTGAGACATTGAATACTTACACTAAAGATCACCATGCAAAGAAATACTGGAAAATGACTGATCTCTGGGCAGTTTAAAATAATCTTTGGATTTAAAAAAAAAAAAAACGAAAAACCAAAAAAACACTGAAAAGCAAGGTTCCCTCATAGCTGAATGTATGGTCAGAATACATTCAGCTACTGCACCTCCTTAGGGAAATATCACTTCCTCCTAGGAGCTCCGATAGCCTGGTGATTTAGACTTCCTCCTGAGAAGTGGGAGCTACGGTTGCAAACCCTTTCAGACTCAATTACCTTTGATGCCAAAACCAGGCATCACCACTTCTGCCTGTCTTTTCAGAAGGTGACTTTGGCTCACTGGGCTTTCTCTTAGGGACTCAGATTGCCAGAATGGAGGGAGAAGCCAAAAGTCAGCCTGGAGTCAGGCACCTAATTCCCAGAGTCAGAGGGCATGTGATCCCTGGAACAGGCAGACCTTGGGGCAGGGTGGTCAGGGAGAAAGGAGAAGGGAAGCTACTTAGTCTGGATAGCAGACCCCCAATTCAGACCACCTTTTTTTTAGCGTATTACATGCAGTTGCTGCAATTTTCTTAACAAAAATTGTTTTAGAAAAATGTCACAGACCTAAGGGGTTTTTAAAATGAAACCCTTTACTTGTAATTCAGTTGATTTTCTGATCAGAAAAGGCAACGGTGATAGAACCAGCATTCTGAAGAGACCCCTTACACATCAAAGGGGATTCATTTCCAGCTAATCTTTAGGAGGCTGTACTTGCATTTTCAGTCTCAGCACAGCCAATCAAAGCTGCAGAGTAATGCATCTCTCCTTAGCTCAGAATTTAATAAAGTAGTGTCAGGAAAAAATTTGAGCTTTGGGTACACTGAAGAGAACTGAGAAAATCTGAAAGTGTAACTGGGAGGACCCATGTCTGAGGTTCATTTCTGAAAGGTAATATAAAAAAGGCAAAATTCTTCTGAGCTGGGGTTTCTGGCTGAGTATCCCTCAATGGTCAATGGTGGTGGTGGTGTATAGGGGGATGACTGTCAGGTAAGCTTAAAGACTGCATTTTGTTCTTTTATTTTCCTTTTTTTGGTAATGATGCTTCCAATTCTGAATCAGCAGTGCAACTTTTTGCTTTGCTAGAAAGAACTCATATTATTTTTCCGTCTTAACCATACGCCATGTCAAAAGAGCCCAGCTGCAGCTGACATCTGAATTAGTATTGCTTCTCCAAAACAGTGAATTCATACAGAGCAGCATGTACAGGCTTATGGGTAACCTGCAACCCAGAATGAATTTGGAAATCCTTGCTGCAGGGGGCAATTTGAGGGATGATATGGCCACGTGCCAGTTCTTCAAGAGAAATCTTTTTGGCATGTTTATAACAGTGTATTTCTCACTAGAATCTGTTCATGCTAAACATTAAACTTGTTCCAAGTGGCAGCTTTGCAGTTGTGTAGCAGTAGAGGGCTTTCTAAGGAGAAACTTTTCTCTGCTTTGTAAAGTAGAATCTAAAAGTCTCAGTGATCTACAAAAGTCTGAAGTAGATGATCTGGATTCCTGCCCAGAATTCATGTACATAATCACTTGATTCTTTAAGCTGTGTAAAATTTCCTGTCTTCCACAGAGTGGTGAAGAGGACAGCCATATGAAGTCAGGTCTCTGTTGTGGCAACTGCTCTACCATCACAGCAGCTCCTGGAACTTGTGAAGAAACATTACTGCAAAGATTGCACTCTGATATTACCTTGATAGCTCTTCCTGGCTCTGCAGACTCCCATGCTTGTTTCATGGCTTTGATCTCATCTGCTCGCTGGGTGTCTTTCTTCACCTCCAGAATGTCTGCCTCTCTCTGTTCACTAACTAGACGTAAAATCCAGTACGGTTTGTTTGAAGCAGCTTGCTGGAAGTGAATTATCATAAACGTGTATTCATTGGTATACATCTACTACCACTATTTAGGATGAAGTTATGTTTCTATATCCTGGTAATTTTCCCGACTGATATACGTTATACATTGATAGACTTTGACATGCATTACTACACAAACAGTGGCTGCCAAAGGAAAGGAAAATTACTTTGCAATGTCTAGAAGCTCTTTGAGGTATTTTGTTTACATGCTTCCCCCCACTCCCATACAGCATGCTCCACGCTCCCAGTTCTTCTGAACAGTCTATCCGAACAAGGGTATTTTGTAGGGGTTTTTCATGCAATTGTCTTACCTCCCTGCCAACCTTTTTCCCTCTCCTCTCCTCTCCTCTCCTCTCCTCTCCTCTCCTCTCCTCTCCTCTCCTCTTGTGGGGACTAATAACAAAACGCCAATGAGGAATTAAAAAAGTGAGAGAAGGAGCGATATAGAGAGACAGAACAGCGACGGCTTGAGGGTCCCGCTCCTTCTCGCCCCCTTAGTGTGTGGTTGTCCCTTGCCGACTGGAAGATTTTTTTTGTTGAGTTTTACTTTCTGTGGTTTTGGGAGTAGATTAACATTTCTCTCTGCACATGCCCTGTGTTTTGCTGTTTAAAGGAAACCAGAGCAACCCTCGACACAAGTGTTTTTTAGTGTTTCCCTCTCTTCATGGGAGATAAAGGGAAGCAAAGCCACGGGCAATTATTGTGTAGAAGTTAAAGGGAAAAGTTTCTTTGATAAGAGATGATCGTGTAATTATACAGTCGCCAAAGGAGAGAAACATGTAGGTGGATGCACTCTCTGATGTGTGATTACTAATGAATTCTCTGTATTCCTTGTGGAAAAGAGCCACAACTGTAAAATTAAATAGTCAATGCCTCTTTGATGAAAGGGTTTGCAGCCACTGATGTCCTTTATCAAAATACAGTGAGCTTTGAAGGAACAGCAAGAATAGCAAGCCTCAGCTTCACGTAAAGCAATCGGAGCGGAGAAACTCTACAGAAATCTTCTTCTCTAGGAAATTTGTTTATAGCATTTTCTACTAACAGAATCCTTTTGCCTGGGAAAATGATGGGTAGGCTATTACCAGGAGGCACGCAGCTGCTGAAGTTACATCCAGTACCATATAGCAGATGGGCAGAAGATACTAGATTCAGTGTCACATTTGGGTGCGTGAGTTAGCAAGGACTGACAGATATAGAGGCTTTAAAAGCATCCTTGCTTAGAAAGGTGAAAAGTGCCATATGACTTCTTAGTGAAGCATGCATCCTACTTGACAGTCCATTTCCTTTCCCCTTTCCCTTCTCCTTTCCTTTCCCCTTTCCTTTCCTTTCCTTTCCTTTCCTTTCCTTTCCTTTCCTTTCCTTTCCTTTCCTTTCCTTTCCTTTCCTTTCCTTTCCTTTCCCCTTTCCTTTCCTTTCCCCTTTCCTTTCCCCTTTCCTTTCCCCTTTCCTTTCCCCTTTCCTTTCCCCTTTCCTTTCCTTTCCTTTCCTTTCCTTTCCTTTCCTTTCCTTTCCTTCCACAGGCTTTTTTACTAGAAGTCTTATTATATTTAACTAGGCATTTTGTGTAGAAATGCATCTTGCTCTGTCTTATGAGGCACCAGGTTCTTTCCAATCACTTCGCAAACTCTCTAAACCACCTTAATGCATGGCTTCTCCAGAATCGTAGGGTACAAGTAGTACCTGAAATGTAGGAGACTGTTCTGCCATCTGACCGATGAATGAGGTATTGTGCTGCACATATTTCTGGAAACTGTACCATCTGCAGAAGCTGTAAGCCCAAGATTTAGAAGTAGAGATAGGAGTTCAGCTTTTATTTGAGGCTAAAAGTGGGCATCTTCTTTATCTGCAAGCAGTCCCATCTTGAAACTTGCATCAGTTTTAGTGGCAGACTGAAGAGCTCCCAAGAACCATCATCCCAGCACCCCTAGAGTACCCCATCATTGGAGCTGAAGGCAGAAATCTGACACAGCCTGAAGCTGTGTTGCATTTCTGTGGCCAACAATCTCAACTGCAGCCACTCAGACTGCTCAGAAAGAAGGGTTAAGGCACTATTCCGGAACTCTGTATAATTAGGTGTGGATATGAATCATAGGGAAGTTTGCTGTACAGCAGGTTTAGTCAACAAAACAATTCAGTAGAGATTTCTTCATAAAAAACTCTATGGCGATGCCCTCCCCTTGAACTACCTGCCATGAAGCAGCGAAATTCCCAGCAAAAGCAATACTATTAAATGAGGAGCTGTCAGTTTCTTCTTTGCCTTCCATTAATCTCTTTGCAATCCATAAAGTCAATTCCTTTTAAGGCATACAGGCTGGCAGTAGCCTTTCGGACAACCACAGAAAGCTCCGATTATCCCACCACAGATGAGAAGAATTTGCAAGTAGGCATGTAGGTGCCAATTTTTCTGCCATTGTATGTCCACACCTAATGACAATTGTGACATATGAGACAGGAACTGACTATAAAGAAAGACCTATTTCATCTCCCTGGGAACCCACGAAAACCACTACAATGAGGGACTAATGGGACATGAATGTGGCGAATTAATGGAATTTAATAAAACTCCAGCGGAGACAGAAGTAGACCAACAAAAGGAACGAGTAGTTGCTTTATACATAAACAAAGAAATGAGCACATTACATCTCTAAATGCAGGATGCATGTCTTTTACATGTGTAATTCAACCTCTCTCAGGTGTAAAGCTAAAAAAGTGGCAAAGCAGGGCATAAAGAAATGCAAGGGATGCACTGGAAGTGTTAGTAATACTGATCTGAAAATATCTTTACACTCAGTACAATGATGGCACACTCAACAAATCCAGTTTTTGGCTTTGTTCTCACCTGAGATTCAGGTCGAGATGCAAGAGATACAAGTGATCCTCTTTCTTTATTGGACTTCTCTTTTTCTGTCTTCTCAGGTGCTTTATCTTTTGATTTTCTGGTTGGTTTAGGAATACTTGCAGACTTTTGTCCTTCAGAATAATTGAGCACTAGGGGAAAGCTGTGCTCCTCGTGCTTTTCCCCATGTACTATTCAGATGTAGTTATGATGCATGATGAATTAGAGGATACCATTGTCATCCATAAATATATTTCCCCATATAATATCCAGGGTGGAATAACAGCACAAAACAGCCATACAGAAAGACAAAGAAAAGTCAGTTAATTAGTTGACACTTTCAAGTACTACACGAACATTTATTGTTGGACCAAGAAAGAATTTGGGTACAAAACAACTTCTAAAAACAGACTTAGAAGGTGGACATATTGTGACAGCCTTATCTGTCCTAAAGAGCACTTTACCCAGGGCTTAACTGTGAGTTTGCCACGGTCCCTGCACATCAGTCCCTGCATTGTTGCCTTGTGTATAGGTCAGCCCAAAGATTTCAATGTACAGAATCACAGTCTGACTCTTACTTCCCTTATATAGTCTTATATAATCTCTGTCAGTGTTATGCACCAGGCAGGTGCGAAGCTCAAAGTAGGTAAAGTCAATGTTCTCACTATCATCTCATATCCTTGTAAGCCTGAAAGCGTGAAGAGCAGAAGGGAAGATACGCCCCTCCAAAAATGCAAGGAAGTTAAGGCAAAGAAAGATATTTGAGATTTGATGCATATTTAAGAAATTCAAAATTATCATTCTCAGAACTATCTGAGAACATTTTGGATTAATTATTTTATCAGTACACGTGTATGCTATATGTATGCTATACGTTTGAATTAAAGATACTGAGAATTGACATTTGTAACACTTATTCTGCACTGTCTTAGCTGGTGGGAGCTGTCAACAAGACTTTCTGCATGTCATATTCTTGTTAAAATACAGAAATAAATAAATAAAGTCTGTAATAGTATGTAGTATATAAGGAACATGCCAACTGAAACAACCTGGAATGGACCCAAAACACTATGAGAAAGATTAAAGATCTTAGTCTGAAATCTCCATTTCCCTCCACCTTCATACTGCTTGAAACATTAAACAAATGCTGAAAACCTGGCTTTAGTCAGTTCAATAAAACAGGGGATTTCTCTTAGAAAAAAGAGAAAATGAGTGACTGTTTTACAATCTGACAATAATAACAAGGTACCTTTCACTTAATGCTATGCTTTTCTAATCTCTTTCCACTGAGGACAAATCACTGTGCTGCATGATTTGATTCAAAGTCCACTGAATATATTCCACTGGCTTTAATGAGCTTTGGATCAGATCTGCAATGTCATGGCTGAGGTTATATGGATATATAAAATTGTAAATATTAAATATATAGAAACATATTTATAATACACGTACAACTACACATACCAATATATATTATATGATATATATGTGTATTACATCATACATTATACATGTGTTTATGTATAAATTGTATTATTCTTATCTCCTCATGCTACTTAAATAATGTACAATGGCACCGAAGTGCTAAGCTTAAATTGATTCAATGCTACCAAAGCATACATTAAAGAATGAAAAAAATTAAAGCGGTCTCCACAAAGATACTAAAACAACTCCAGAGGAAATGCAAATATAAGCTAAATAGTGATGACATTATTTGAAGCTATAATATCATTACATAAGTGGCTTTCCATTTAATTTCACATTATCATAACATATTAGCACCATAAATCAGGCTGGTGTACATGCATTATTCAGTGAGTTATTAATTTTTAAAGATAAATTATTTATTGTTTATACAAACACTCAAGAGACATTCAGTGGCATTAGCTAAATGATATCAGACAAAGACTTTCTATGTCATGGGATACCACAAGCTTTGTCTGACTTCTATAAATATTTTACAACTCTGAATTTTAACATTTTGATGCTTTGGACTTATTGCATACACTGAGAAGTTAGTAAGTAACAAACAAGCATATGAAATGACAGGGCTAAAATGAGGTATCCTGCTTTAGCTCCAGATATGAAGGCTTAGGGCAGGATTCAGTTGAGCTCTCTTAGCTAACAGTATGCTGCACTGTCCAGGTTCCCCCAGCCCTCCTCCCTCCCTCAGCAGAGCAGGCAGTCTCCCCAGTTTTGGGATCATCCTCCAGATATTCCTGGAGGGGGCACTGGCTGCAGTTGGCACTATAGCATGCAGCCCACTCTGACTCCAAGGGAGATGTGAGTAGTTCCTCGGAGCTTTTCCAAGGCCAAAGCCAGGCAAATGCTTTGTATGGGATGTGATAAAAAGGCAGGGAGATGGTACAGAAAGTAAAAGGCCATTCCAGCTCACAGCTTATGCATCAATCATCACAAACTCTCAGCGGCGGTTATTGTATATGTATGGCACCAAGAAAAGCTTGGGCATCACACCAATTGACAGTGATGACAAACAGCTGATAGCAACTCTTAAAATTAGCTTCTCTATCACTTTTCAATTATTTACTCAGAGATTCATTTAGTCTAATGCCAAAAGGGACCATAGTGATCATCCAGTCTGACGTCCTGTCTATGACAAGCTAAATAATTACACCAAATGATTCTTAAATGAAACTTATAGCTTCAGATTGAGATACAACAATTCTCTTTTTTAGGCAAGATAGACAGCTACTCCTGATTTATGAAATTCAAATTCCAGAGAATGTATCTTATTCATAGGTGAAATACAGAGGAGTCTTTTGAAGTTTTCTTTGAGAACATATCATGCTCCCACTACCTGAAATAGGCTCTGAGCATTTAGTGGGATTACCCAGTAGCTGGCAGAAATGACTGTTACTTGGCCCATGAGAGACTTTCCGATTTGGTTAGGAAATGACCAAGAAGTTCAGCTGTTGCTTTTCATGTCTGTGACTCAACCCTCAGAAGGATTCTCGACAGATAGCAACATCAAAAATCTTTCCAAAGTTGGGCTCATCCAGACACTGAAGTTGCAGTAAAAATACACCAGGATAGAAACAAACCAGCAATATGGTTGCAGTTGTAGGGTGGGGTGAGAGCATGGCTTAGAGGTCTACAGGTCTTTAAACTCCAGCGCCATCATGTATGCTCAGTGACCTACTTTTTCACTGAACACCAGGCAAGTGATTAATCACTACAGACAGGCAAGGTGGGAAAGAGATAAAGAGAGAGAGAACTGAACATCCTGTTAAACATCTCATGAAATCCTGCCCTTGGCACGAGCCAGCAAGTTCTCCTGCGGGAAGAGAAAACCTGTAGGAGAAACTTTCCCAGCTCTGGAGAAAAAAATGAATATTCCAAAGCATATTGCCTCTCCTGCCTTTTCAAACCTACCTTTACTACCTGGGTTGGGCAACCTATCTTCCCCTGTTCTCCCAGTTGGATAGACAGCCTTTTCTCATCACCAGCTAATACTTTTGAGTTAACTTAAGGCAATGTATAAAATACATGCTGAGGTCAGCATTCAACACAAACTGATGATTCAGCTCTGGATTGTGACAGTTGCACAGTAAAACTTCTGATCTTACTACAAGAAAAGTAAAACCAAAGAACCCAAAAAGGCAATAGCTGAAAATCATATATACAAAACAAATCTTAAAATATTTTTTTTTTCACACAGTCAAGCAACTTAAAATGGTATTAGCAGTTGCGAGATTGCCTGCTAATTTTTCCCCTTTTACACAAGAATTGTGATCCGGACCTTACTTTTTTTTACTATTTTTCCATTGAAGTCTTGCCCCATTAACAGTTCCCAATGGAAGGAAGGAAGGGGGGGGGGAGAGAGAGAGAGAGAAAAGAATGACGACTGCATAAATAGAATCATAGAATCATAGAATCATTGAGGTTGGAAAAGACCTCTAAGATCATCCAGTCCAACCGTCAACCCAACACCACCATGCCCACTAAACCATATCCCTAAGCACCTCATCTACATGTCTTTTAAATACCTCCAGGGATGGTGACTCAACCACTTCCCTGGGCAGCCTGTTCCAATGTTTAACCACTCTTTCAGTAAAGACATTTTTCCTCATGTCCAATCTAAACCTCCCCTGGCGCAACTTGAGGCCATTTCCTCTCGTCCTATCGCCAGTTACTTGGGAGAAGAGACCGACACCCACCTCGCTACAACCTCCTTTCAGGTAGTTGTAGAGAGCAATGAGGTCTCCCCTCAGCCTCCTTTTCTCCAGGCTAAACAACCCCAGCTCCCTCAGCCGCTCCTCAGAAGACTTGTTCTCCAGACCCTTCTCCAGCCTCGTTGCCCTTCTCTGGACACGCTCCAGCACCTCGACGTCCTTCTTGTAGTGAGGGGCCCAAAACTGAACACAGTATTCGAGGTGCGGCCTCACCAGTGCCGAGTACAGGGGCACGATCACTTCCCTGCTCCTGCTGGCCACACCATTTCTGATACAGGCCAGGATGCCGTTGGCCTTCTTGGCCGCCTGGGCACACTGCCGGCTCATGTTCAGCCGGCTGTCGACCAACACCCCCAGGTCCTTTTCCAACAGGCTAATTTCCAATAATAAACTATCTGGCACTTTTTAATTCCTGTGTACTTTTGTTTTACTGGTTAATGCCTTTTTGATGTTTTGTTTGTGCAATGTGCTCTTTAATAAAATAAGAAATTTCATATATATTCATATATAATAAATACGACCAAATATTAGTCATGAAATAACTTCTGCTAACACAGTTCTTTTTACAAGTACTGCCAAGCTGCAGTATTAAAGATTTTGAAGAAAGAAAAGAATAACAAACATTAATAAATACAAAATACAAAATTATCATAGCATCTGTATGCCAGAGAACTTACTTTCTTAAAAAATGGTCTTAATGAATATTTATAATATCAGTGAATATTGATAGTATAATAGTACAGGTCTTCATTTAAAGGGAGACTATTTTAAAAGACTTTAGTAAATGCTAATACAAAGCTGAAATATGCTTTTGCCATGATAAATTAGCTTTAATATAAAACTAACTCCAGATGGCACTGTTGTCCTACATGAAAAAGCGATACCTGAAATGATGAAAATGTGTTGCAGGAATTTTCCACCTGGCTCACTGCAGCTTTCTTAAAAATCACATGGTGAGAGGATGCGTTTTTTTATTACACACCAACATTGCTATTATATGAATTGTGTGTTTGACAAATGGTGCTGGCAGCTTTAAATGGTAAAGCTCAGTTTTCAAATTGCTTTAAGACTAGTTCACAATCAGAAGAAGATTCAAAGATTAAATGTTGTTTTTTCCAAAATGCTTACCTATAGTAAGCACTCCAGATAAATATTGCTGTTAATAGGGGTACATAAAATAAATGCTAAGTAGTAAATACAGTAAGTGTTGTATTTAAACTTTATGATATACGTTGGTTTTAAACTCTGTTGGTGGCCTGGGCAATCTGTTCGCATCCTTGTATAAACAGAAAGACCCAGTTAATATGAACTGTGAAATGGATTTGGGTTACTTTGAAAGGCAGCAATTATGAGAGGATACAGAAATGACAACAGTTAAAAAGAATCCTATGCAAAAAGTGCTCGTTATCGCTGACTGTGGCTTGAGTATGGTTGACTGCAAATGAGCCAAAGCATCAGTTAACATGGAGAAGGGAAGCTACCAACTGGAATACCGCTACCTTGAACTAAACATGAGAATACTCATGACATTGACAAGCTTCGGTAATAACAGCTGAGAACTAGTGAAGAAACTTAGAGATTAAGTGACCTCCTTTGACCTGCAGTTTTACAGACCATGCTGACAGCTGTATGAAAGGATACACACCAGTAGCATGACTGGTGTGCTAAGTGCAAGCTGTTGCTATGTAGCCGACTCAGAAGGATAAGACAATGTAATAGGATGTCTATTGTAAGAAGCAGTCTATCATTAAAGGGAAAACGAGGAGAATAAATGGAGTCATCTAGGAAGAAAAGATGACTTTGTGAAGAATGCAACAAACAAAAAGCAGGTGAAATCACCACTAAAAAAGCTGTGTACAGGCCTGTAAGGCTACATGACATAGCTACTCAAATATTACTAAAACTGACTAGGGACTATAGTAAATCAACAAGATACATCTTTGTAAAGTTCTGTAACGCTAGCTGAAAAAAGACTACAAAAATCTCAAATGTTGAACTAATTTTAAAAACAAGAAATGAAATAATATATGTCAGCAATTACCGCTGATGAATCTAACTTCAGTCCAGGGTAATAGAAATTAAGAAAAAATACGACCAGACATTTAAAAAGAAATATGTAACCAGAGTAAGAAGTGAGAAATACCACTAATAAATAAAGATCAAATCTTCCTAAGAAAAGGGTATTAGCAAGTGTATATACATGAGGAAGGGTAATGCAAATAATTTCTCCTTATCTCATATTTTAAAAATTGAGTTATAGAACTTTAATATTAATGATACAGGAAATTTACTGAATGGTGGAAAGTAGTATTTTAGGTTCTGCAGGAATCTAGGGGTGAAAACACAGGGCAGTCAGCTGCGTGTGTGCGTGTGTGCATGTGTGTGATGGTCTGGGGTAGGGCTGCAGCCTCAGGAGCTCATATGGGATTCAGGGGCCAGCTACCGGGCAGAC
Source organism: Pygoscelis adeliae (assembly GCF_000699105.1). Lineage (NCBI taxonomy): Eukaryota > Metazoa > Chordata > Aves > Sphenisciformes > Spheniscidae > Pygoscelis > Pygoscelis adeliae. The sequence goes on from NW_008824004.1 coordinate 822,655, forward strand.
TGGGTGTCTAAGTCCAGCTGCTGGAAGGATCCACTGTGTGTGTGTGTATTCTCTCTAGTGGACTTTCATTCTGTCCAGCCAGAGAGGGAAGCAGGATGAGGCCATTGGTGCTGTCTGTGTTTGCGTGAGTGCTCTGAGTGTCTGTCTGTGATCTGTGTGGCTGGCAATGTATATATGTATATATGTATATATGTAGTGTGTATGTGTGTTCTGTGTGCATGTGCCTGCTGGGACTACATCTTCAGCCTCACTAACGGCTGGACCTGTGGACGTGGAGTGGCGGCAGCAGCCTCGCCTCTCTTGGGCTGTTGGATCCAGCATGATAAATTTTCCTCTAACATCATTAAGATCTAAACCATTCTGTGTCAGCCCCAGTGGTAAAAGGAGAAGCAAACATGAGACATTTCTCTCATTACTAGGATACTGACTAGTATTCTAACTGCTTTTAATATGTGTTGGGTCCCTTATCAAGAAATGCTAAGAGAATCTGGAAAAAAAAGAAAAGCTTTTGTAATTTCTCTGTCCCCTTCCTGGCTTGAATACACAGCCTGTCCTTGGGACCTTTCCGAATCTTGCCTCCTGCCTAAATTATTCTCCTAGCAGTACAGAAGTAATACATAGCCCAAAACAGGCCTTTTTTTCCCCTCTTGTCAGTGCATTTTCTTAAATTATCAGCAGGCATGTTTCTCTAGTTTCAGTAGAAACTTCTATGTTTGAATGTACTTTGTCAGGGCACTGTGCCTTTGTATTACACTTCATCGGTCTCTCTGTAGAAGCAGTCATACTTCTACAACTGTTCCAGATCCCTATCTAAAGTTGAGCTGTGACAGTGTGCTTCCCTCCCGCCTCCCAACCTGACCTTTATCTCCCGTAACCCTGCTCAAGCGATAACTACCAGTGGCGATGTTAAGGGATGTGTCTGGTTGTGATGGCTGCATCCAGCTCAAAGTGGATTCATTCGGGGGAGACAGATAACAACACAACAGCCAAGTGCTAATTAGAGCAATGCACCTGCCTAACCACAGTGCTGATCAATGTCTGACTCAAGCCAAATGTAGAAGACACTAACATCTGTAGTCGGTATGCAGATACGACTATGAGTCAATCATCTTACCCCATAAATAGTGAGCAGCCCAAGAGCCCTTCAAGCTCTCCTGCGCAGCAGCGGGCTGCATGACAGGATCTCCCTTTGAGTAGGGACACCTCTCAAGGTTACGCCTGCCACAGAGATCCCTTACTCCTCAATACTGAGAGACTCCTTGCCGAAACAGA
>NW_008824004.1:828123-859063 GCF_000699105.1 Pygoscelis adeliae
TATCGTTTTGGTTCTCAAATCTACCTACTCCTGATGTTATCCAAAGTGATAATGGCTCATACTTCTCCTGTAAGGAAGTGCAAGATTGGGCAAAACATGAAGTAATTAAATGGGCATTTCACACCCCATACTACCCTCAATCAAATGGGATGGTAGAAAGAGCTAATGGCTTATTGAAAAGGAATCTCAAACTACAGGAGGCTGAATGGGACGCACGACTTACCAAAGTACTCCGTCAATTAAATAATTGATACGGGCCTACTGGACACCCTGTAAACTGAGCATTCTTTGTAAAAACTGAGCTTAGCGCTCCATCTACTGGGAAAAGAAAATATCTGACAACATTACAGCCAGGACAGCCTGTGATGGTCAATTTACCATCCAGAGGTACTGTGCCTATGACCTTAACTAAACCTCATGGCCCACTTGCCTGGGAAGATACCGATAGCAGTGGTGCAAAACATAGAATTAGCGCACGATGGATTTTTCCTTCTTTTTAATGGGGTAACCTGTTCAGACTCTCCCCACTGAAACAAGTCTCTATTTTCTTTTACAGCACCCCACAGGATGGCAGATGGAAATGCTGTGTTCATGTTACTAGTCCAAACCCCGACAATGCTGCTCCTCCTAACCTATGGTCAAAGAACCCTAGAGTGGCCATGGTCCCAAACCCATGTTACGCATGCCAGAAGTATGGGACTAAATTCTAATAGAGACTTGGCCTTCTTAACTGTAGTAATGCATGGAACTGAGGTATATTTAGAAAATGAATGGAGCAGGGATCCTAAGGGTTTTGACCAACTCCCCGACTCTGGGGAGTGACAGGCCAGGAAATAAAGGTAGAATGCTGGGTGATCAATGGATCCACCTATGAGAAGGCTCCCCAAAGCGCTGTGTATAGTATCACACCAAATGGAACACCAAAGGATACGAAACTTTGTGCCACTGTAAGATTAGAGGTTGGTACAATTTTACCTTAGTACAACCTGTTTTTGTAGTTTGCCTCTGGGATCACCATAACATGAGACGACCCACCTTATCATTTACATTTAAAATAGGCATTACTAGGCTTAGTACAACAACATTCACTCCATCCACAACAGAGCCATAACAAGCTCAGGTGAGTTTTGCAGAGTATTCTCTAATTTCTTTATAATTTGTGAATTGAAGGTATGGAATCATGCAATCAAACTTCATTTCTATGAACCACAGAACAAAGAGCTTTGTTGCTTAATTATTTCACTCAGGCAGTGAACAAAAGAAAAAATGTCATATGGTCTTGGCTTGTAGCAATATAACCTTTTTTTAAATCAGTAACATGATGCATTTGACTAAATATATACTTAGATTGGCCTACCTTTGATTTCATTTTTCTCCAGTTCTTTCAGTTCCTGAACAAACAGAGACTGACTCTCAGTAAGTGGCCAGCTATTATACAACACCAATGCTTGTATGATATACTTGTGAGACTGTGAAAGAAAATGCAATATGTTAACACGCTGAAGACATAACAATTATAGTAACCATTCAAAAGTCCTGTAAGTTAGCAAACTGCCAGCTATTGAACTCAGCAAATAAAACACATAATTAATTTACAAGCTTGCACATTACAGTATTCACAAGAAGCTTAAAAAATTAGTGTTAATTCCACAGATTTTATTTTAATTCCTGTGAAATTAAACAATTACTCGTGTTTATCAAGTGAAACTAAACTGGGCTATACAATAAGGAGCTACATTCCTTTAAGATTTCCATGGGACTTTCTTTTGTATGCCATGTGATAAAACAAAGACTTTTGTCTTTGATTTTAAGACCTACTACAAGGCTTTGAGCCCTAATGTTAGCACTCAATAATGTCTTAATATGAGGTAGAGGTGACAGGGTCCATGGGTTATTTTAAACGTTGTCTACACTGAACAGGAAATGATTCTCCTTAAAAATTGTTTTCCAAATTCTAAAGCCAGTCCTGAGTCAAAGGAGCAACCCTGGAATTTATTTCTCAATAATCTTTTTTTTCCTTGGAATATTTTGTTGCAGTTGAACACAATTATCAGGAAAAATCACAGTAGAGAAACACTTGGAGATAGAGAAACAAGAACTGTTTTAGAAAATAAATGTTATTTTTCTAAGATAGACAAATAATACTAGGTGAAGTCAAGAAAAATCCACATTTTTTACATCCCTCTCTGAGAAACTTGGTCAAGTAGCAGCTATTGTGTGTGTGTTACTAAAGCTTTCAGCTGACTGGCAATAGGTGCTTCTCTATTAAGACTCTTAAAGATGTCCTTCTCTTACATCATATTCCAAAGAAAACTCACATTGAAGCATCAGAAGTTTACCTTCATTACTGGTAGTTTTTGGCCCTTAGCTGAAAGTTATGCTACACTTGAATTGGATTTGGCAAATGAAAAACACGTAAAGATCGAATATATCACCTTGATTTGAAAACAAAAATGACCCCTTGTTATTTGGTTATTCATATATGTACATTATCCTTTCTCCATAGCCTCATTCAGAAGCTACCAACAATCTTAATTTTGGATTCCTTGTTCTTGCCTCAGGATATCAGATCTCCACAAGTACCAAAAGAATTACCAATACCCCTTCATTGTTTGTTTGGGTTTTTTTCTAAATCCCAATGATTTGGAATCTCTTACTCGTTGTGGTCTTCCATCATTATTTTGAAAGTTTTCCAAGAGGAAAGATTCATCTTCTAATATAGGTGGACCTTCTCGTACAAGTCCTGGCTTGAAAGAAGTTTTGGTGTCCTTTGAAGATGAAATATGACCTTTTTTTTTGGATGCTCCAGTTTCTGATTCCTTCTTTGTACTACTTTGAATAATCTGGGTTTTGCTTGCTGCAAGATGATAAAAAATGTCAGTGTTAATTTCCAGAAATTCTATGAATTACTGGTATGAGGTAAACAGATGCCCCCAGAAACTATAAGAAAGAAGAATTACCATAGTCAATTTTCTCATGCTGTATTATGCTCACAAAGTTCCCATTAAGATTATCCTTATTCCAAATACTATGCTGATTTCATTCTGCATGCAAATCACAAATCTCTTCAAAGTAAATTATGATAAATTTGAAAGACTGTATATATAACTGTTGCTACTGTTTATAAAGTGTATAATTTTTTCCCCCCAAACCCCACACTTCTTTCCTGCACTAATCACCACAGCACCATGCTATGTATTACATAATACAGATAGCCTTGTATGCTATATGACGGGATCTCTGTGTAGCTAACCTAATTTAATAAATTGTGTGCACCTCTGGAAGGAGGGGAGAGGTGCACTGGCCACAGTTCTGGCAGCTCCTAGCCTTACGGAAGTCTCTTACGTCAACCTGACACAAAGACCATAGCTGACTAAAGTGTAAAAAAAAGTCAGTCTTGAAAAGAAGCACAGAACTAGTTGTGGCCTATCATTTATAAAGTTATATCATTGTCTCCTAAGGAAGGAATGAATGTGGAAAAACTGTGAAACCAGGAACATGCTAAAGAAGGGCTGTAACAGAAGTATTAATACAGAAAATGTCAACTTGTGTTCATTTCTAATGCCACTGATATCTATGAAATTATCTTGCCTGAATGTCTACAGAGAAAGGAAAGAGAATTCTAAAAGGGAATATCTCATAGAAAATTGCTTCTGGGGAAGCAGCTTCACCTGTGTTACGCTAACACAAGCTGGACCATCAACTGGGAAAGAGATATCTTTTTGACTTCACTGAGTACAGAAGGCTTTACTCTTCCCAAGGTTTATTGTAGAAGCAAAGGATGATACTGTATCAGTGCAACACTTCAAAATAAAAATGTAGAGAGTTTCATGTGTGGTTTCATGTGTGTTGTTTCATGTGTGTTGACAGAACATTCAGGGAAGTTCACAGGAGTTGACAGGACTATTAGACCAGATTAAGCAAATTTTACAGGTGGTGTGTCAGTGTATAAATGCCAAATAAAAGGTTAAGTGTGCCACTAGAAATTCAAAGGGAGCCAGGAAATACTGTTTCTTATGGAAGTCAAATGCCACGGAACACTCGCTACCACATCTTTCCTTTGCATAAGGCAGCACTTCCTTTTTCCGAAGAAAATCAGTAGAAGTCAGGAAATGAAAAGAAGACCTTGCAGAGATGCTTTCTTCTAGATGTCTCAAACTCCTTATCACAAGCTATGAGTTGCTCTTCTGCATGACATTCAGAATCTTTAGCACCCGAGCTCAAGATCACTATCCCTGTTGCTGTCCCTGTGGTAAGAAGGCCTGTGAAAGAGACTTGAAGGAAGAAAATACTTTCTTCTAAACCATTTTTTTGAGTGATGCAACTCTGAGTGTTGTTTTGTAAAAGATATGCCTAAGCAAGCCTGTACCTGTGGAATAGTTTCTCACTCAAATAGAGCCTGCTGAGCTTTCCAGGTATCAGTTAGCTTCCCATTCTGTGAAGGTGAGAAGAGACATAACTCATCGTGGTTAGATTATCAAGTCTTTCATCAGAGGGAACCAAAATCATGAGGCTTTCACTCAACAGAAGTGCATTTGGCTGAAGAAGAAACATTATCCAGAGACCAGAGTCTTGCATGTTCTTTTACATCTGTGTGAAAACCTGCTGCAAAGAAACAATTTGGATTCCAAACGGAAGAATAACTACATACAGGTATTTTCCAATTGGGTAACTTGCCTTTAGGGTACCATTTGCAATATTTGCATGAAAGTTTCTCATCAGGAAGGATCTTCAATGCCTGCCTGAGCACTGTTATCAAGGAGCAGTGCAAATAATCTACAAAAAGGTAGCTTTAAAGCAGTGAGGCCAACTAAATGTACTCCTTCTTGTAGTCAACAGAGAGGTGAGCTCCTCTCCAGGAGGTCTGATTTCTGGACTTTAGGAGCTGTGCAGTGCCCTCTGAAGGAGCCTACCTCTACCTGTCAAGGTAGGTGGGTTTCAAGGGAGGTTGTATTCTTTAGGCTACAATTAGCTTTCATGACTGCCTCACTATCCTCCTCTTCTCTCTCTCCTAAACTTGAAGAGTATAAGTATTGAAGAATTCTGTAATGGTTTGCCCAGAGGATGATCCTGCCATGAAGATAACTCAGCTCAGAATGGTGGAATCCTCCATAAGACTCATTCTGCCCTTGCTGGAAAGATGACTTGGAAGTTTCCAAAAAATCATACCCAACCAAAATAATAGTACTAGCAATGGTCACCAGGTGGTGCTGTGACACCAAATTGCTTTTCTTACTGCATACATAAATATTCACTTGCGGTTTTCCTAAGCAAAGCTCTGCCTAGAAGGAACTGGTACCTACCGTGGTTCCAGATTCAAACAAGTATCTGAATGAGATTTTGATACTTTGAGACTGGATTGTATCAGGCTGCTACTATGGAAAATAAAAGAATTAGGAGCATTCATGTGTCCATCTGTGCTACAGGACTGCTTGTGCTTGTATCAACAAAACAAGTTGCGCTTGCAACATGTCTGTATGTAACTCCTTTATGGGCAAGCGAGTGTTCAAGGTCCAAGTCATCTGCTACATCTCAGGAGAGGTAAATACATTCAAAATCAATTGATTAAATGTAGTTTTTGAGCTATAAAAGACATTTCTAAAACAGCTGTGACTGGAGATGAATTAACAGATTGTGGGTGGGAAAGGGGGATAATGTTTTATTGGTGATGCTTGCACAATAATTACACTTAAGAATACTTCTGTCAACACAGCGATCAATTCTATGAGAGGCAGAACATGCGTGATACTGAACAGGTCTCAAATGTGAGGACTGTGTCTTGCTTAACAACAAGTTTGGTGCTGATGGTACAGCAGTGGTTTCTGATTATTTCTGTTCTGTGAAAACACACTTTTTTAGAGAACAACTAGATACTGGCAGTATGAATCTTGTATTGAATGTCGATTTGTACGAATCCCCACCTGAGCTTGGCATCAGTATTTATGGAGGTTCATATATTTTATTGTACAGGCTATAATTTCCTAAAACTTCTGACAACAGCAAAGAAACATGCTTTTACAATGCCATAAATTGCACCTACAGACACTCAGCAGGTTGGGTATTATGATACTGTCATATTGGTTATACTGAGTACATTTCATAATCTTTTCATTTAGTTTGGATGCTCTGAAAGATCTGGAACACTTACACCAAATGTTGTCTTTGTGATATACAGGCTGCATATAGACAGGAAAAGAACTTCAATGTTAAGGCCACTTGGTCTAGTATTGTAAAAATGATAGTAATAGTAAAAAAACAACCAACAGTGACAACTTCAAATCGGTCCTTCCAAATGACAGCTCTCTATACACTCACATACACTTAAATGGCATCAGAATATTCATTTCACCTTCAAATACGGTCTAAAATCATAATACTTTTTTTACAGTCAGTTTGCCAGGTCTAGAAACTCTTTTAAATTCCCTTTGAAATAAAGTACCTTTCATCACCACTTTTTCCAGTTAGAATTCACTGGCTCCACTGCTGAATAGGAACCTGATATGACAACCTTCCTATTTTCAATCAGTTTATATCTGTTAATACAACAGATATTTCATTGAATGATTCACAGTGGATTAAAATAATTTTGAATTAGCAGAAATTATTTGTATCACAGCACATAAGAATAAGACATAAAAGCCTAATGTGTGTCTGATTTCTGAGGCTATTTTGAAAAGTTCTTCTCACCTATGTCCCCTGCTAGTCTGGCAAAGACAAAATGTCCCTCTTAGTTATTCTGTGCCATCCTCTCCCTTCCAGCATCTGTTGGAACCCATTTCTCTCTCTTTCACCTGATTGTGCCTTTTAACTTATTTCAGTCTTCAGACTATGATCTTTGCCAACAAGCCAGTTTCCTGAAAGAAAGTTTCTTCTTCACTTTACTGAGGGTAACATGGCAATTTATTTCAAGTATTTGTGATGTTTACCCTAATTTGAGCTATCTTGTAGCTTTCCTGCTTCTATTTCCACCAGTCTACTGTTAAATTTACTAATCCGTTCCCACATTCCAAAAACAGTAACCAAAAAAAGCTACTGATTATCTTGGCGACTCAGTCACAGAATCCTGACAGCTTCTCCATGACTTCCTTTAAAACCACAACATTGTCAACTGATGAATTACACTTTAAGAGCATGGTCTCCATAGTATTTAATTTTACATTTCTGATAATAACAAGGTGCAGTTGAGACAGAAATCAAAATGTTTCATAAACATTATTAAATTAGTTATTTTTCCCACACAGCATTGGATATTTAGATAAAACATTTTTCTAAAGGATCATGTTAGAAAACAACACAGTTCAAAGTAGTGGAGGTGAGCACATGAAATATGATGCTATTTTGGGCTTTAGTGATGCAATAATCCAGTATTTGAACAATTAGTCTTTGCCTCAGGTTCTGAATATGCTCAAACAGGCAGAAACTGATTGATTTACAGAAGATTTATTGTTTTAAAATTCTTCATAAAAGGACTGAAGACTTTAATATCTTACAACATTGATGTATAGTGGTGTCCATGGAGAGTATAGTAGCTGACTTGTTTGCTTATAAACAGCTGCTTTATTTAAGCAAACTTGTAATGCTTATGAAGAATATACATTTTCAAAATGAAACCCATAGATATAATGAAAAAATCAAAATAGTATACGATCTTATAAATAAAATGGAAATAGCTTGATTAAGGAGTGAAGTGTATAGAAAACAGGGAAACAAATGGAGATCATGAAAGAAGTTAAGGTGGCACAGCAGCAGCATCTAAAATCTATTACATATAAGAAGTGTAGCGGAAGCAGGTAGAAGGTACTTCATTTTGTTAAAAATGACCTGAGCACTACAGGGACAATTGTTGAAAATATGCCTAAAAATTATGTACCTCATTAAGCTGTATTTACTGATTCTGAACAGTAAAATTAAACACCACTTCAACATCAAATGCCAATCAACTGTCTGAGTGTACTTTCAGATGACAAAATTTTCATTCCAGTTGTGTTTTAGCTTCTTTAGTAGCCCAGCCCTAATGTTATCAAACAATAAAAATGCCAGTAACAAACAGATGATGTTGTCTGACTGTAGCTCTTGAATACGGAGTTTGGCAGAACTCTAACTTCAAAAGCCTGGAAGTGAAGCACGTAAGAGGATGTCCAGATAACCTAACTCTGCCCTCTAGAGTGTGCAGGAGCTTATCTCGCTACCTCAGAGGGGGATGATGGCAGAACATTGCCACAATCTCAAGCTGAAGGCTCTCTTTATTAAGTCTGGTTGTAAATGAATACCTGTTTAGTTGGACAGCACATCCAAGGCAACTGGATTCTTTGTGTATCATTAAGAAAAAAAAACCCTGTAAGCCATAACTACTAACTGATATGACAGGATCACAGGAGGCTGAGTGGTCCTGGCAGAGGCTGGAAGACACCTCTGGAGATCATTTAGTTCAACCCCATTGCTAAAAGCAGGGTCAGCTAGGGCAGGTTGCTCACGGCCATGTCCAGTTGGGTTTTGATTATCTCCAAGGATGAAAACTCCAAAACCTCTCTGGGCAACCTGTTCCAATGTTTGACATCCTGAGAGTAAAAATGAAACAAAACAAAACCCTAAAACAAACAACCCCCCCTCCAAATCACCTTTTCTAATGCTTAAATTGTATTTTCTACATTTCAGTTTGTGCCCATTGCTTCTTGTCTTGTCACTGGGTGCCACTGAAAAGAGTTTGGCTTCATTTTCCTTACCTCCCTGCCTCTTTATTTATATGCTGCCAGGCTTGGGCTTGCAGTAGATTCAGAGAGTTAGTCTGCTGGATTACAGAGAGTCAGTTTTAACTGATGCCAGCTGATTTTTGTTTGGTACAATCACTAGTTTCAAAGTACTTTGAGAAAATACATGAATTTTAGCATACTTATGAAAGATGACCTTTGAACACACACTGGTTCTCACCTTTAACAACAGCTGAGCTGACAAGACTGCAATGTAATGAATAACAACAAAATTTTAAAAAAATTTAAAAAAAGAAAAATAATTTTGAGCAAATAAACTTCTTAGATTCAACTGTTCAGCCAAATATGAGTGAGGTGTTTGCTGTAACTTTCAAATAAATTGTGTTCTCAAAAGAAATTTTGTTTAAATTCAAGTATTCCCATAAGGGATAACTTTTTCTCAGTATTTCAGTTGCTATCATAAAGAACTGGCAATAGCATAATGGGCATTTGTGAGCTTTGCAAGTCTGGGGCAAGTAGCTCTTCCTTCAGTGTCTTCTATTTCCATGAATATAAGTGTGAACCTGTAGCAGAGGTAGAGTCAAAAATGGAGAGTTTTTCTTAGGGATAAATACTATATAATTATTCAGGAGTCTTTTGCCTTGTACTCTAGGGCTTATATGATGGATGAGAAGTCAATAAAACGTGTACTTCTGCTAAAAGGAGTGATCCTCAGGATGGTGCATTTCAACCATAAGGCTCAGTGTAATCTATGAATTATCTACTATGTCCCATGGTCTGGGCATCGGTTTCCTAACAGCCAAAATTTTTTTAACTTTAAAATCAAACAGATAAAGGCAAGATCTTGAAAATAAAACATATTTCAATTCTCAAGGACAGGAATATGCATAAAATTTTCAGAACTGAGAAGCTAATTCAATTATCCACACAAGTCTTTACTCAGTTACTGTGGTGGGTTGACCTTGGCTGGACAGCAGGTGCACACCAAGCCTCTCTATCACTCCCCTCCTCAGCAGGACAGGGAGGGGAGAAAATAAGATGGAAAAAAGCCTCGTGGGTCAAGATAAAGGCAGTTTAATAAAGCAAAAGCAAAGGCCGCGCATGGAAGCAAAGGAAAACATAAGATTTATTCTCTACTTCCCATCAGCGGGCGATGTCCAGCCGCTTACCAGGAAGTAGGGCTTCAGTATGCGTAGCGGTTGCTCCAGAAGACAAACGTAATAACGAATGCCCCTCCTCCTCCTCCTTTCTCTTAGCTTTTATTGCTGAGCAGACGTCATATGGTATGGAATATCCCTTTGGTCAGTTTGGGTCAGCTGTCCTGGCTATGTCCCCTCCCAAGATCTTGCCCACCCCCAGCCTACTGGGTGAGGGGGGGAATGTTGGAGAGACAGCCTTGATGCTGTGCAAGCACTGCTCACCGGAACCAAAACACTGGTGTGTTATCAACACCTTTCTAGCTACCAATACAAAGCACAGCACTATGAGGGCTGCTATGGGGAAAATTTACTCCATCTCAGCCAGACCCAATACAGTTACAAAACAAGACTAGAAGGCAGAGGAAGAAAATAAGGCTGGACACCTGATTTCAATCAATCCTTTTGGTACCTTTCCTCATTGCTGAGGACCAAGGACTCCTGTTCATTGCTCAAAAATGTAGCTGATTTCACTTAATCATAAAGCAATTATGGAAATCATGGTAAAATTAGGAAAAAATAATATTTTCTGTGATTACATAAAGTTACTGCGTATCCCTCAGTGAATAAAATTATCAAATACAGAATACAATACTTACAGGGGGAACTCAAAAGCGTTTCATTACTCAAGAAATTAAAAGCAGGGATGACTGCATGGCCCTTTCCAGTGACACTCACAATTTCTTCCTCATTATCTAGGACTTGTAGTTTAATGAACACATCCGATTTAGAGGTTTGTACCTGAACTGTAGCAATATGTGACGCTGTGACTTTTACTGAATACCTAAAGAGGAAGAAAAAAATTATAGCAACATAACCAACTATACCAGATCACTCTTTTTCTGCAAGTGCCTAAACATTGTGCTGATCTGGAAGTGAACACTTAAAATTGAGTTTGTAGTCAATTGTTTTCCTCCAATCTGATGGGCTAAGCTTCCTGAAGTGAAGTTTAGTGCAGTCAATCCATGATCAAAGTAAGTGCTGCTGCAAAAAAAGGGGTGGTCTTGCCATTTCTTTTTTTCACTGCCCTAGCAAATGTCCAGATATACATTTTCACTCCTGCTGTACTAGTATTTGTTGAAAAACATGGTTAGCCGGAGGAGGGAATTCTTTCAATTAAAAAGTAACCCAGCAAAAGAAAAAAAAGATTTGCTTTCAAAAGGGTAGAGCTATCTCATTTGATAGCAGCTGCTACTATGGTCAACTTAAAAGACCATGGTATTAAAAGATTGTAGAATTAGAGTCTTAGGATGAAATGTAAATAATATTTTTGTTGCGACTCATAACTTTATGTATTACTTGCTTTTTGTCCATAAATTCAAATTGTTAGACTAATCTCAGCAAGCAAGCAAACACACACCACCACCACCCTGAATTCAGCACATTTAGAGTAAAAAATACACAAGTATTTTAAAATAAAATTTTTTAAAGATTGTCGACATCGGAGGGGAAAAAAGAAAAAAAACCTCATCAAGGAAGAGGGAGTTTACAGAATTTGATTGCAATTGTTACATTTCCATTACATGTTTTCTTCATTTATATTGAACCTGATTCCTCTTGTTGAATAGACCTCTATCCCAAGAATAATATATTGATTTGAAATAGTGACACAAATTGTCAGGAATCAAGGCAAAACATTGTAGAATTATCCTTCAAAATATATACATGTAATCAGCTCTAAGCATGAGGTCTGTTTTAGTGCAGTGTGTAGTCCTTTGTGTAAAAACTTAAGCATAGTAATTTAGTCAGGGTCAGTTTTGAACTCAAACTCAGCTAGAATAAACTGATTTTAATAAACTTTAATAAATTAAAAAAGGATTAATAAAAATTAAATCATCGTGTTTTTATTAAATATGTTGTCCTAAAAGAATCTGCACGGTAAAATAAAATGCGTATACATTTTTCTGCCAACACTGCAAGATGAAAATTGGTCTGATATATCAGAAAAGAAATTGTTGTATTTCTGGATTTTATTTAAAACTTTATCTGAATAGCTGAAAAAATATATCAAACTTTATGTCTCCTCCTCACCTGCAAAATCTCAATTTTAATACGTATTTAATCCCCAAAAGTACTACAGAATTTCAGTAATTGACTTATGGATAAGATTTCAAGATTGAGCCTACAGAAATGCAAAATACTGTTATTAGGATTTTAAAGTTACAGTCTGTGTACTTCATACCTGTTCTTCATTAAGCAGTGGCAATATTTCAGAAAATAACACTTTCATAAATGAAATGTTAAATTGGGTATTGAACATTGACAGTCCATAAAATTCAGATATTTGCTTTAATACTTTTCTCTTCTAAGAAAGAGGAAAGAACATGCTTTTCTGTCAGGGATGGTCCATATAAAAAGCAGAATTTAATCATTCTTCTCTCAGTATTTACCTGAACATTACATGCCTGTCATTGGGTATGTAATAGTCTTTAATTTCTTTAGTAGAATACACATTATTTACAGTCTCACGAGAGAGGAATGGGAGTGGACTATGAGAACCGATGAGCCGGAGCCTCCATCTTCCAGCTGCCACAGGAAGGTCACCAGTACGTGCTTCGGCCATGAATGTGTATCCTTTCTGAAAGGAGAAAACAAGTCATTTTTACTTGGAAATAACACTACACAAAATGCACTCTATGACTACATACAACACACTTTTTGTCCATGTTACACTTAATAATATAGTAAGATGTTCTTCATAAGCAAGAATCTTATAGTTCTATTATAGTCTAACTTCTGAAGCATCTCTTATTACAGAAATTTGTATTTGGCAAAAAGTTACACAGCAAGTCAAATCCAATCTCATCTAACTTCAAAGTTGGCCTTACTTTTAGGGGCAGCTACAATCAAACTCCTGAGGTCACATTTTAACCAAATTATTTGATGACTCTAAGTTTTTTAATAAAGTCTAATTTAACAAATATTAATGAGTTCCTACTCTTTTACTTAAGCATGTGCAGTACTCTATTCTGAAAAGTCTTCTTATAATATGACTAAAGTTCAGTAAAACACATTTATTCAATGTATTTTCTTGCTTTGTACATCATACTACTTCTCAAATATCTCCCAGTTAAAACACATCTATACATCTTTGGGTTCCGTAATATTACCTTTTTTTTTTTGTAAAACCAACAGCATCAATCAAAGTCTTTTCATTTGGTACAAAATATTTTTTCTCTCTTGATATCTTACCAAAACTATATGTGGTGGTGGTGACAGTAGTAGTAGTAGTAGAAATAACGAAGAACGAGTTAAAGACTGCATAAGCCAAGAACCTTCACTCCAAGCTCTGAGACAACCACATTAAACCTATACTCTGCTGTTCCTGGGAAGCATCTGTCTTGTATGCCAGATGTAAGAAACATATGTGTTGCAAAGTGTTGATGTATTTGAAAACTGCGCAACAATTCTGAGATTATAGATACTTTGAACTCCAAAGGTGATAATATCTGAAGATAAGGAAACTAATATTTTGGCAATTCACGCACAAGACATTTAGCAAAAGCTAGCAGTCCTCACACATATGAAAGCAAAAGTAGATAAAGATAAAATGTAAACATGAAAATAACTGCATTCACTGATAAACCAGAGACTTAAAAATGTCCCTTCATGCTGTACGCAGTGTGAAAGTATGGGTGAATGCAATTTGCTACATGGAAATTCAGAGATCAGATTCATTCTGTCTTCAAATCTGAGGTTAAACTAATATTGTCCCTACTTTTAATAACGTCATTTCAAGTATAGCATTAAATGTCAGGATATTAATCTAATTTTACGAAGATGTTGATTTAAGAAAAAAAAATTCTAGTATTAGAAAAATCAAATAAAAATTAATAAAAAATGCAACACAATTAATAAGCCTGATGCAGATTTATCTGCTCTTTATGAATCCTGAGAAGAGGAATATGGGAAATCAGAATATAATTTAAAAGGTTTCAAAATTTTATTTTATTTTGTATTTGAAAAAGAAAAGCAATATGAATGTGATTACTTGAAAGGCAGGGGCAGGAAGAAGGGATATAATGAGTGCAGTGGCCAATTGCAATGTAACAGGGGAACTCAGGATTAAGTCCCTTCTTCAAATTCTCCAAATTAGCCCTACCAGCTTGCTATTTCAAACATTAAAATTCCATGTTCCACCCAAGACATAGTGCAGATGAAAAGTCTTTGAAATGTTTTCTCTCTTGACGGTCTTCTGCTAAATTCCAGTTAAAAGAAATAACTATTTACTAGCAAAAAAGCTTTGTTGAAAAATTCTTATAATAAATAGGGTTGTGATTTCAGGACCATCCAATAATGCAGGGTTGTGACTTCAGGACTACTGAATATTTAGAATGAAAGTAAAAGAAATTATTCATGATTCCAGTTTGTGCATTTGTAACTGTAAGGCACTTTACAACCTTTAATCACTACAAGGTAATAGCAACCATTCAAAGCTATGATGCAGGAGAACTCATTTAAATATCTATTTAAGCATACAGTTAAAGTCCCCCCTGTTCTTAACAAGTACACTTGGAAACTGAGAGGGATTGAGCCGGATATTCAAGTGCTTTCTGACAGCATGGTGCACACAAGCAAAACACTTTCTGCTGTATACCTGTTTATAAAGATAAGGTTCTACAATCTTAATCTTCACTATAAATATGCAGAAAATTTGGACTTAAGATTAAAAAATTGTTTGAGTGGGCACTTTCTGAATACTATAAGCAATTAGAAAGCACAATAACTGAATTTTATGGCTGATAGGAAGACAGAGTAATCAGTCACTACTGAGAAATAAGTAAATAGATCTAGACAACCCCATCAGATTTACGTCTCTTTCTTAAAAACCTTTGAGAGGTTTCCTTACCTACTTGATATCTTGTTACAATTTGCTATCTCTAGAATCGGAAAGGGTTGTTTTCTAATCTACCACCTAAACTAACTTTTTGGTAAAGTAAGATGATTTCCTTATGTCCTTCTATGACTAGTCAAGACAAATAATTGATCAGTGTCCTTGCTCAAATAGACTTCTATTTTCTAGACTAAATATGCTGTTAGTGATGATTTCTTAACCTCTTATCTTCATTGGTCAGCTGAAGCTTGAGGAATGCTTATCTCTATCATTTTCTACAATCTGTTCAAAAGACTTGTGAATAATAGAGAGAGGAGAATTAAAAAAAAACCAAAGAAAAAAACCCAACCCAAAACCAACTGTATCCAGCAGTAGAAAAAAAATACCATGGAAAAAGAAAATTTACTGCAAAAAAAATCCAAATAATGCAAAGCAAGTAGCTAGTTTCTATCTAGATTGCAATGTCTGCAGAAAGATGACAGACATTATTGCTAGTGTGCAGATTTTATCCTTATTGTCAATCATTCTGAAATGAACTTTAATGTGTTCCAGGAGTGTCTCTGCAGCAGAATAACAATATTGGTTGATAGGATTTCTTTTTAGCTGTATTGTAAATTGCTGATGCATAGTTTTGAAGCAGAACAACTAACTGGTAGGTTTATTTAAAAAAAAAAAAAGGACTTTTTTCTGTAATAATATTGACCTTTAGAAATTCAGGCATACTGTATAATTTCTTGCTTCATGTATTACATCACTGACTGTTTTTCACAAAATACTGTTAAAAAGAAAGGTAACATTGAAATAATACCACTGTATTCTGTGTTTCATAATAATTGCATAATGTCTTGTCAAAACATCAATAGAGCTTTCAATAGCTTTTGCAGGTCCACTGAAACATTAACGAACCATTTACAAAGAAAACAAGCTAAATTGTACAGTATAAGGTTATATTCTTACTGAGAAACTCAGTAGCAGTGATTAAGAAATGTAATAAGAATAAGTAGAAAAATACAGCATACCTGCACAATACTCTTAAACCAAAATCACTCTTTACTGATATTAACCACATTTAATATTATAAAATGTAAGTCATGTTTAGAGAATAATAACAAAAATGTCTGCTTTAAGTGGGGACTTCTTCAATAAGGAAGGACAGGAATAAAATAAAAAGGGCCATTTTCACTAGTTAATGACAGAATCACTGAGGCTATCGTGCTGTACCCATGAAAAAAAATATTATTATGGAACGTACCAGGTGGGGTAGCGCATAGCAAAACAAGCATTTCCAATATTAAAACCACTGTACTGCACAAAATGTTGCTAAGATCTTAGTTGGAATATTGTCTACAATTTTGGACGTCTTTATTCAAGAAAGATATGTTAAATGGGAGGAGGTCTGAGAAAGAATTAGTAAAATCAGGGAAATGGAAAACCTGCCTTACAAGACAGAACTGGACAGTTGTATCCTGCTAAGCAGAACAAATGCTGAGATGAGATCTGAAATAAATCTGAAGTTGTGATTATTCTTTCCACAACCTGTCACTTTCCTGAAAAGCAGTAAGTAGTGTTCACCACTGAGATTTCTTTTTGCATTCTGCCAGTCGCTGCTGTCAGATTCCAAACTGAATTTTCCTGTCTGGAGGAATCCATGCCTGATCTCTGAGGATCCCAAGTTAGTTTTGAGAGCTTGAAGAGCTTGTCTGCAACCCTTCTTTTTTAAGCATATTCCTCCAGCAGTAGCAGTCCTTATCTGTCATATTCAGCTAATATTCACTATAAATACTAGATAAGGCAAGTTCACGCTAGTGAAAAAAAAAAGTATGATGCAATTGGAAGTCAAGTCACAAAAGAAAGACAAGAAGACTACTCCTAGTGTTAGAGTGTAACTGACATCAATTCCTTGTTATTGACAGATGAGACAGAGGCTAAAACGTAAATCTGTCTTCACTAAAAGGTCAGCTGTGAACACGTGGATAGAACAGTTAATATTTGGGGTAATATTAAAGAGGTAAGAGGCAGGCCAGAATAGGAAAAGTAGTAGTAAATGATTATATAGATAAATTAAGGTTTTGGATTAGTTAGGTCTGATGAACTTCTGAACTGTCTGAAGGTTAAATAACAGGTTAAAACAATCACAAAACTTTTAAATTATGTTTGATAACTGATGGGACAAGTAAGGTACTGGAAGACTACAGAACTGGAATGCTATATTTTTTTTAGTTGGACAAAGGTGTCTAGAAAATTATCAGTCAGCATAACTCCAATGGCTGAAAACATCATGAATTAACTAACAAAATTAACTCCTTGCAACTCCTCAACATAGCAAAATGACTACAAAACCCAAGTCCTATCAAACCAATCAAGCTTCCTTCTATAGGAAAGCACACTATGGGAATGAGGGAGACACCTGACACTGTCTCTTTGATCATTCTTCGAAGCCTCAGGAAATGCTGTCATAATGAAGAAACTAGGGTGGCTGTTGGACAATCACATCCAGAAAGCACATATTCATGGCTCCTTTTGGAAGAGCAGGATGCAATCAGTGAGATTTCAAAGATCTAACCTGAACCTGATTCCCTTCAGTATTTTTATTCGTAATGGATGGTGGAATGGAGAACATATGTTTAATTAGCTGACACCACAAACTAAGAAGGATTGTAACTTCAGAGGAAGAGAAAATAAGAATTCAAGATTATTTTAAATTAGGGAAATGGCCTGAAAAAATACCATTAAAAGCAGCAGTGAAATACACTATATTTAGTCAAGAATAATAAACTACAGGATTCAGTTCTTCAGGAAAGCACTTATGGTTACAGAATTACATGAGTTAACAACGGTGTTGCAAAATAGGGCACGCATCACAGTTAGATATATAAGCAGAAGTAAAGCCCACAAGACACGTAAACTAATCATTCCTTACTCATCATTTGTGTGGCCACAAGTTAATCCTTGGTGCAAAGTTTACTGTGCTCAGTGTTGTGCATGATAAACAAGAAAAAAACAACAGCAATTGGAAAGAGGCCAGAGGAGAGAGTAATCAAGAGTGTAGAACATGTAACGTGCAAGGAAAGACTGAGCAAACTGTCTTCTTTAGCCTAAGGGTAAAAAGGCAGGAGGAGGGGAAGCTGTGATAATTATTTAACAATATAGTTATTTTTTAGAAGCAATTTACACTAATGCTTCTGAGGTAACATACAGGCTTTGAGGGGGAGCATATCTAAAGCTGTATTTGGCATCAATGCTGCAATTATCATTAGCACCTGAAGATGCGTGTTAATTTAATTATTGTAAGCATGACTTAAAAAAGGCTATTCAAACCTCATTCTTAGTTTGGCCCCTGACTCTTGAAGGTTGTTCTGTCAGTTGGACAGCAGCAGCAGCAACCATATTGCCATTGAGTAGCACAGCACAGGGAAGTTGGATGATATTCCTCCATTTAGCAATAGTAAAAAATATCAAAGAAAATTAAGGCTATTCCTTCACTGTAAAAGGTTTAGCACAGAAGCAGATCAGTGATGGTCTCTGTTCAAACTGGCTAATAAATAAGGGTGCACTTCTAAGTAGAACATTATGACACAGATGAAAATGTCCACAGAATTTGGGCAATTATTATTTTAAAAATTATACTTTTCACAACGACTCTTTGCATTTACCTTATTTTTGGGATAAACACGAGGTGCCACTTTGAAAAAGACATGTGGCATTTCCTCCAGCGTGTCATTATCAACAACATGAAGTTTACAGGAAGGGATAGTGGTATGCACCTTTGGCACTATAAGCATGTCTTCTGGAACAAGAAATATTTCTCTAAAAAAAAAAAATCCAATTATATTAAAATTATTTTCACAAATAAAATGATTTGTGTAACACAAAGTAAAAGTATAATTAGAATTTAAGGAAAGTAGACTTATGTAAAATTACGTTTTTAAAGCAGGTTAGTGAAAATAGAGTGTATCAATACTACTTCCCCATAAGAGTTATATAGGGCTGTATGAAACTCACCTGAAAACCACAAACCACACATTTGGTGGCTGATCGGCATACGTTACAGCATAGTCAGCGAAAGAGATCTTACACCATTCATCTTCGTAACAAGGAAACTTTTCAATTGTCTTACAGTTTCTTTTAAACATTTCTCTGGAAAGCAGAAAACAAAATAAATATTTAAATCTAATCAGGAGGGCGCATATATCTTGACTTTAACTTACGCTAATCATGAAGAACACCACTTTGTGCATGAATGTAAAACAATGATATAAAATGTGTTACCAATGTTTCTCTAGTAGCTGTTCACTCTCAAAAAATAATAAATCAGGTAGGGATCAGCTCTTTTAGACCTAATGGCCTGTAACGGCCAACACTTACATACAAATATTTCTATCATTCAGTCTATCCATGAGCACAACTGCTTCTAATAGCCCAAAATGTTATGGCTTCCACAAAACTTTACTACTTTTTTTTTTTTTAATAAATATCAGTTAGCATAACCTCCATTTCTTTATATTAAGCTGTCATCTTAAAGCTGTGGCATCATTAGGAGATTAAAAACCCCCTTATTTCCTTTTAAAACTTTTTTGAACAAGAAAGGAATAAAAGCAAAACCAAATAAATTTAAAATGGGATGAAAGACATTGCTTTCACACAGGAAGGAACCTAAGACTGTAAATTCAGAAGTTATTTGTTAGGCAAATAAGCTCGCAGGTGTTAAGAAGTTCTGCAAAATTAGAGCTAACCTCACTGGCACCCTACTGACATCATGAATTTTTATTTATCATATGCAGTATCAAAAATTAATGTTCCTCTGGACAAAGCAATGTGAAGACCAGCATACAAAATTCACTGTTATGTGAACAGGTTGTCGGATGAAGGGCAGAAGAAAGATAACTGGTCTCACTCCATCTTTTGGCTCCTTCCAGTGATTTTCTCTGGAGATTATGAGTGCAAATATGCCTACATGGACGTGAAGGAAAGGATATCCTTCTCCCTGCGACTCCCTCTGTCTTGCATTATTCTTTAGCTACCTGCTTTCTGCAGTAAGTAAACAATGTATCTTTTTTGCTATCTTTTAATTGCTGTAAAGGTTTGGTTTATATGGTTTACGTAAAGGGGATAGTCTAAAGAAACCTCACAACATCCATTTTCAGCGATAGCAGTCTTCTTTTCTGTGTCAAATATGAATGTATTCAAGTTGTTCAACTGCAAAAGTTTTATCCACAAAATTTGGACAATGCTACTCTGATGTTCTGTTATTCCTATATAGTAATCAGAATTCAGAAACAAGCTCCACATTCATGTTTTTAGCAATGATAATAGCTGCCCTTGACATTTAATTAAGGTGAGTCACAGAGTGGATGCAAATATTGCTGGAAGTAATTTAAAGCAGAACAGTTTGAAATCTTAGTCCACGAAGCTTTGCAAGGGTTCCTTGCACCACTGATAAACAGCACACAGAGAGACAGAAAAAGCCCCTCAGAAATCTCAAATTTTTAATTAATTGAAAATTATGCTAGGGACAAACATAGATGAGCTTACATGGGATGTATAATGAGAAACAGATGGCAACCCTAGCATAAACTGAGAGGTTTTAGGGCATTTTGAACTGGTGCTTGTGTTGTAAAATGGTACTGCTTCTGGCCTCCAGTAGATCTGGGGTTAGAGAATGGGAAAACTTTTACCCTAATACTGAACTTCCAAAATTCCTGCATGTTACTTTATTGGCCAAGGTGCTAGCTTGTTATATTAAATGCAAGTCTGTCAGCTGTTAAAAAAAAAGAAACAAAATCACATTAGCATGATTTTAACACTCAAATGTATCCCCTGGGACAATGCCCAAGAATCAGTCCCGTAAGTTTTAAAAGTCTGAAGGTAGACTAAAAACTGCACCTGATCTTTGCTGATTTAGAGATGCTGCAAATCTAAAACTGAGGTCTAATATTTGGAACAAGGCTGTGGTTGCAAAGTCCTGATCCCATCAACACACAGAGGTTTTACAGGATTAGAAACTCTAAAAAGTGAAATAAAATTACACCCCATATGAGTGTTCCTCAAATTGCTGGTTATAAGGAGTGAGTATTTATACCCACAGCCAGTAATTATTGCCAGTTCTCACTCCTCACCCCTGGCAGAACTGATCTACTGCTAGATCAGTTGTGTGAACACTTGCAGAGAGATTTTTGAAGAACTTAATGAAAATATGTGATCCCCAGAGTGTCATGCTTGCAAATGACTTAAGGAACACCGCTGAAATTAGAGTAGCTATCTTTGCAAAAGCTGTAATTAAATACCAGGGAAAGCATCTACCTAGAAATACATCTACTTTCCTTCAAGCAAGTGCTACAGACAAATCCTCTGATGATATAAACTGTGGTACAATTAAACAGTATAGCTATCTCCTTTCTAATGTCAACCAGGATTCCTTAACAGATAGCATGAATCAAAATGCTTCTTTAAATCAACTGGTTAGCTGTTTAACTAAGGAATCGGTATCAGATTTATACTTATGAAACAGCCTACAGGATATGAAAAAATTAAATACAGGAGAAAGGTAATACTGTAGCTCAAGCTGTAGGAAAAAACCTGTAACACACATACCTAAAAAATAGATTTTCTATAGTTTTACTCATGTAGGATACACAGAATAAAGCATAGCACATCTTCACTAAAATTATCTCATCCCTTCCAACAGAGTTTTGTAATTTTAAAACTAGTAACGCTCTTACCATATTTATTTTGTGAACCAGCAATTTATGGCAATTCTATGGTACTGCCTGCAATAAAATAGTTTAATTATTACATGATTACCTTAACAGCATTACAGCACACTGTTCAAAATTTAACTCAATTGCAGTCCACAATTTTTGCAAGGTTTCTTTGACATTAGCATTTTCTTTAGTACCTGGAAATAATAAAATAATTTAGAAAATATAACATCTAACTTTTGTATTGTTCTAAATATACACCTGCCAAATACTTGCGAAAAATGCAACTCCCACAAGTAAATTGTCTTATGAATCACTAGTTTTATTTGGAATTTTACGGAAGTCTCACTGAGCTGAAAACTAATTTCTCCTTTGACAGAGGAAATTCCCTTCATCATCACCTTTGTACTTTTCAGCACTCCTACAACTGCAAAAACGATGTGATCAATATTTTCTCTGATTTACAGTTCTTTCATTGTAACATGTAGTGATATGAGGTGATCTCTGTCCTCGGAGAATACGCTATTTAGCTCCCGGCAGCTTTTATTTGCAGATACTATGAAGGGGTAGATATGTGCCTAGGCAACCTGTGCAGCTAAAAAGAAAAGAATTGGGCAGCTCCAGCAGGTAATTCATCCCACCCATGTTTGATACCTCTCAGATGACAGGATGTGTTGTCATTCAAGGTGTCTACTTCTATCCACAGAATACAGATGAAGACTAGGCAACTAGTTTAGACCTGTTGTCTAACTTTTCAAGACTAAAGTTAGGTGAAAACCTTATTTATTGCATAAGCAATTAGTGACAGAAATGGAGGGGGAAAACTAAAAAAAAAGAGGGGGGGAGTAATAACACTTTACTGTAATGACAAGTAAGAGATAAAAAATTATAGCTAATGGGGGAAAGGAGGAGAAGAATAGTATGACTGAAAAAAAAACCCCACAGTAAAGCGCTGTAAAGATAATATCAGCATTAAAGGTAACAGAGTATTGATAAATCAGAAGCAGTTAAGACAGACATTATAGACAATGGAAGAAAAGAGTTGGGATACTCACATAGTGCTCAAATGACAAAAAACTAAAATCTAAACTTAAAAGAACAGCTTCTGGGCTCTGGGATTTGTAGGGATTAATAATACTAGTGAAAGTTTATGGAAATTCCTAATTTACATGGCACTTCATAAACAAAAATAGAAGGGCACTAGACTACTAAGTAGGAAAGCTTAAGCAAGATTGGGCTACAGGTGATAGTTTGGGAGGGAGGCAGCACCAGATTTACTGATGAGGAGATGAAAGTACAAAAGATAGCTTGAAGACATCATCTGGTGCAGGTAAATATATAGTCGAAAGAACCCCAGCAATGATGGTAATTCAAGAAGGAGCTTCCAGCAGAATGGGGATGACTTACGAAAGAGGGAATATGTATCTACAATGGAGCAGTTTTCTTTGTCACAATCCTCAGGCATTCATATACTGAGAGGTTAGAAGGAATCGTTGTGATCTAACTTTCTGTGTAACAGTCCTGTTAACAATTAATTGCTATTTCATCATATATAATTGACTAATCCTTTTTCAATTTGATGAGTATCTGTTTGATTTTAAAGTTTTCAGTAGTACAACACAAATCTTGGTTTATTCCAATAAATACCGTATCCTTTTAAAAATAAATGCCACTTTTTCTAGTTTGAATGTGTCTGGATTCAACTCACAATCTTTGAATCTCAGACTAAAGACCTTCTTGTTAACCCTTCAGATCTCAGACTAAAGACCTTGTTGCTATCAAATTCCTTTTCTCATATGGGTACTGACAGATTATAGTGAAGTCATTCTTAATCTTCTTTTTAAATTACAAACAGCCTGCAAGTACAAAGCCCTTCTTTAATCCTGATCTTCACAACTCTACCCAGAATTTCTCAGTTGTTACCTATCTTTCTTCTTGGACTGTGGACACTGCACTTGGACACAATATTCCAGCTGAGATAACAGAATTGCTGAATAAGAAATGTAACACAAGTCTTCAACTGCTGTCTAAGATTCCTCTATTTATACACATAAGAATGAAGGATAGTATCAGCACAGTATCTTTTGAGCACAGTACCAGCCCTTGATGCTGTGTTCTGCTGATTATCCATTATGATGCTTAGGTTCTTATATGAACTTCCCTTACCTTTCCAGAAAAAAACCCCCACCATTTAGTCCAGCTCTGAGCTAAATCTACATTAATGTAAATTCTGGTTTAATATCTACGAAAATCTAGGGGGGTGTCTTTCCTCTACTTTTTAGTACCTTATGTGCTTAATTGAGTGGTTAGGTTGAGCGCTATTCTTAGTTTTATAAGAGATCAGAGATTCAACTATAACATTCTATTGCATTTCAGTTCATTTTAACTAGATATTAATTAGTAACAAAATCTTTAAGTAAATATTTGAATAAGGTGAAGTATGAAACATTTTTAAAAGGCGTTTTTAAAAGACACACCCGGTTTTCTGCTGTTCAGTACTTTCCTAGCATAGGTCCCTCTCCAGATGGCTTGAAGTTTAAGAGCTGCTGTTTCCTCTTCAGAAGTGGGAGTTCGGTTCTGCCAACTACTAAGGGAATTCTTCTCACAACTCTCTGAAAAAAGGGGAGGAGAATGAGCAACATCAATAAAGCTGGAAGTCCTGTAGCTGCTTGCAGTGAAGTTAAAAAGAAAAAACCCAAACACAAAATGACAAGAGTGCTATATTCCAGAAACAGAGTGGTTTCTGCATAAAACTTCCATTTATGCCAAAAATATCACTCTTAAAATTTTGCTCTTATCATAATAAAATTAGACAAAATATACTGTGTAATTACACAAAGTCAGAATACAACTACTATGCTAATTCCAAATACTAAATAATTGAATTCTTACTTCTCTTTATGGACAGCTATTGCAGTGCATTTTTTAAAATCAAGTCTCCTAATGTAATTTCAAAATAACCTTCCAAATATGAACAAACAGGATTTGATACATTAAAGCCTGACTCTGAATACAGCCTAAAAGAGCTTCACAATATTTTAAGTGCTTCTGTTTCTCAATGTGGTCATTTTATTAAGCAATACTTTAAACAACAATGTTGTTCAAAACATTGTATTCAACCTTCGCTAAGGAGCCATGGAAAAAGGATAACATCTATGATAAAGCAAGAGTTCATTTATCTGACTGTGACTTTCTGTTACACCAAGGAGTTTTGGAGTGGAACAGAAATTAGTAGGTCCTGATAGGTTAGTAATGAGCTCTTTGAAGGCATCCTTGCCTAGAATTAGCATCCTGGGAGCCATCAGCACCAAGGTTTAGGGGGAGGGTGTGGGGAGCAGCACTACAAGGAGCCAGTGCCAGGGGGCCAGTTTGGAACTGCACAGATACAGAACAAGGGCAGTGAGACAGCGTGAGAGGAAGGAAACAGTGCTCCAAAAGGAAGTACCACCAAACAAAAAGGAGGAAACAAGAGAAATCTGCTTGAAAAATACAGACAACATTGCAGACAAACAAACCAGCTTAAGAAAAGATATTGCTGTCATCAGCCAGGAGATCACACATTTCAATCTCATCTCTTTTATTGAATATTGTTAAACGTGGCTGTGTTCCCAACCTTCATTCCTCATTATTGTCTCATTTCCAAACCCCAGAAAGCCTCTTTAATACTTAGTGACTCTGAAAGGTTACACAAGCCCACTTCAACAGACAACAGATTAGAACTTAACAATATGAATAGCACAACCACTTTTATAAAACAGAAGCATATAATCACAGAATAATATAGGCTGGAGGGGACCATTGATGGTCATCTGGGCCAATCCCGCATCCAAACCAGGATCAACTTAGAGCAGGTTGCTCATGGTCTTGACTAAATGTCCAGTCCATTTTTTTTAATATCTCCAGGGATGGAGAATCCACAACCTCGCTGGGCAATCTCTTCCAATTTCTGATTAGCCTCATGGTGAAAAATGTTTTCCTAATATCCAACTGGAATTTAACACGTTCTAAGATGTATCCTGTCACTGTGCATCTCTGAAAAAGGGTCTGGCTCTTATATCTCCCATTTATTCATTAAAGTAACACATATTTCAAAATGAATTTGTCCCATCTACAAGCTTCTCTATTTTATAATTAAATAACCCAGTGGCAAAATGCCTTTTAACCCCACTAATCATTGTTTTCAAGGGCAGGAAATAGACTTCTATTTTCAGCAGGTGTTTTAGCTCAGAAGAATGGCCTCTGCTGCAGAGCCTACATTCCCCATATAAGGCAAAAGAATATATTATAAAGTAAGTAAAAGTTGCATACTTTTTATATGAACACAGAGTTACACAGACTGACCTAACAAGTAAGGGGACCCTAAGACTGAACCTGAATCAATAATATATAAAAGTGTGACTACATCTAATGTTACTCCTGGTTCATCTAAGCGTCTCTTGTTCTTGTTGCTTGTTAATCAGTAATCAAGTAATGGACAAATTCCCCAAGAAAGTGCCCAACTGGTGCAAGACAGTGCCACCTGCACTTGGTTTCAGACAGGTAAGACAGCAGTTTAGTAGTTTCAGGTTGTATGTCACTGCGAGCAGGCTCTCCTCTTAAGTCATATGAGAACCTTGTGATAGATGCAGAAAAATGAATACTGTATAAAGAGATTACATAGTGGCATGGTGAGTCAGATTAGCTTGCTGAATGAAATTTTTTTAAAATTTTTTTCCCTTGGCTTAGCTTCCTGCGAAATCAGCAAGCTGATCTGATTCCCTAGCATCTGTGCAACTGCTCATGGTGGGAGTACATGTTCTGGGATGGGAAGGGGAGAAGGACACGACTTTAGTAGTAGCATTTAGTGAAGCTGCACCTTAAGGTCTAAAAAGATCAGAACACGATCTGCATTTAATCAATGGCTTATATTGTATTTCAGTATTTGTATTGCCGGCAACAACATTCATAATATCCAGAGAACTGTGAATTGCCTATAAGCAGACTCTTAGGCTCCAGAAGCGACTAAAATTGACTTAGATATCACGATTCTGATTTTTTCTTATTATTGGCTTATGTTTCTGCCAACTTAGCAGGCTAAATCAGTCCAGCACAAGGTTTGATCAGTGCTGGAGATGCAGGAGGGTGTGGGGCTAGTACTGCAACAGCCTGCAGTTACACTGGTTTAAGCTGCTGTGGAACCTCAGCTTCAGCTTCACTTGGGAGGGAGAGTAAGTATTTATAGCTGTGGTCAGCAATTACATCCGAGTCTTACTCTTCTACTGTAGAGGAGTTTATTCAAAGACAGAGGAACTGAAAGGGCTTGCATTTTCCAAAACCTGAAAATCATAGTGCCACAAGCACTTAAAACAGCATTTATGTTTTTGTATACTGCTATTGATTACAGAACTGTTCACCTGTACCAGTTCAGATCTAGCCCAATAGATGTTTCCCATCTGCATGGCCTTTATATGTGACCAGGCTGAGGAGTTCAAATTCCCCTCACTACAAGAAGGACGTCGAGGTGTTAGAGCGTGTCCAGAGAAGGGCAACGAGGCTGGTGAAGGGTCTGGAGAACAAGTCTTCTGAGGAGCGGCTGAGGGAACTGGGGTCGTTTAGCCTGGAGAAAAGGAGGCTGAGGGGAGACCTCATCGCACAACTACTTGAAAGGAGGCTGTAGCGAGGTGGGTGTCGGTCTCTTCTCCCAAGTAACAAGCGATAGGACGAGAGGAAATGGCCTCAAGTTGCGCCAGGGGAGGTTTAGATTGGATGTAAGGAAAAATTTCTTTACTGAAAGAGTGGTTAAACGTTGGAACAGGCTGCCCAGGGAAGCGGTTGAGTCACCATCCCTGGAAGTATTTAAAAGATGTGTAGATGCGGCGCTTAGGGACATGGTTTAGTGGGCATGGTGGTGTTGGGTTGACGGTTGGACTCGATGATCTTAGAGGTCTTTTCCAACCTTAATGATTCTATGAAATTCCAGCTTCCCTGTCACTGAACCAAGACCTCATTATCCCCATTACTCCCTCAGAACAGAGCTGTGAAATGATGATAGGGGAATACACACAGTGTTGGCTTGGTGTTGCCTATGAACAAACTGAAAAGTTTATCCACGGGGGATGTCAGGTGGATTCCATAACTAGAAATAAATACCTATGTCACTAGAAAGAATACATTTCATTTGTGAGGCTAAAGAATATAGGGATATACAGTCACTTAGTTAAATGTTAAATTGTTTCTGAACATACAAATGTAATAATTCGTATGCAGTGTCACACACAGAAATGCATTCTATTCATAGAAACTGTCAGAAGTTACCCCAGATCAGGCTGAAAACTGGAAATGGTGAATGTTTTGTGAAATTATATATTCCTAAAGATTTAATTTCTTTTTTGCTCTAGCTTTTAAATACAATGTCATAAGAACAAAAATACTTTTCTTTGTAATATCCAAGTCAAAATAATGAAGTAAAAATTAAATATTCTGATCTTTAAAGGTGTTTTTGACTTAACGCTTCTTAATATTTTGTCTTATAAACAGAGAAGTATGTTACTGTGAAATGCTTTAAATCAACTAATATTAATTAGTGGATGCTTCAAATTTGACATTACGATTGAAAGCTGATT
The DNA here is from genome assembly GCF_000699105.1 of Pygoscelis adeliae. Classification (NCBI taxonomy): domain Eukaryota; kingdom Metazoa; phylum Chordata; class Aves; order Sphenisciformes; family Spheniscidae; genus Pygoscelis; species Pygoscelis adeliae. Next base: position 856,162 of record NW_008824004.1, read on the forward strand.
CATCAAAAATTTCTGACATGCTTTATTTGTTAATCGGAAGATACCCTGCTAATAATAAAACTGAATTTCTCAAAGCAGCCTAGCAAGACTTTGTTCACCAAAAAATCAGCTGCAGTTTTCTCGTAACAGTGTGGATGCATCTACTGTAGGCAATGTAACATAATGCTTTTTTGAAAAAGGTCTATTTTGCATGTACTGGAGAGGCACTTTACATATTCAACCAAATAATGGCAAACTTTCCCTCACCCTTTATTGGAACTCAAGTTCAAATCCAAAGTGCAAGAAGAAACAAATGTTCAGAATTCTCTCTCCAGTCACACAGCACAACTGTACGATCACTGCTCTTAACCTATGTTTCTGGAGGAAAGAGAAGCTTGTTCTGGAAAGGAAGAGGGCAGGAACAGGACTTCTGAAATATGATTTACACAGATAAGATAAGCTTATAGCTAACAGCTTGACTTCTAGATAAGATAAAATTTCAGACCAGAAGGTTTTAACAGAACTGCACACAAAAGGCACTCTACTGCCAATATCAAAGTTGGGATTTATCCATGAGAAAGAAATGTACCCTTTGAATTGTGCCTAAATGACTGTCAAGTATCTGAAACTCAGCTTGGAAATCAGTGCCACAGATCTCCAGTTAGTTCATGAACTGAGTTGGCTCACTATTGGGCCAAATGAAACCAGGACAAGGTAAAGAGAGGAAATGTGCAACAGAAAGCAGGCAAGCAGTATTAAGCTGTCAAGACCATCTCCCCTCATCTTGTGTAAAATCATCCTGATATGCTTCCTTTCCCAGGAGGCATCACATACCTCTGTAAATTCAGCATCTCATGACTGCCCAAAGCTCTAGAGTGTCCCTTTATCTACTCTCTTCCCAGAAGACCATAGAAGAGCTATGCCATGGAGAAGCACTCAGCTTCAGAAAATTCCATCTTTTTGTCATATGTTCACATGGCATGGTCTTCCACCTGTTTCTTGTGGCTCCTCTGCTAGTTGCTCCACGGGGATAGATGGTATTTGGCAGACAAATAAAAGTCACTAGATCATTTTCAGGATGGCTTCTCAGAAACCTTACCAGGCATGACCGCTAACTGTAGTACATCATAATATCCTTGCCCTCAGTAAATCTTGAGATGAATTCAGCACACAGTGCAAAATGAATATGCTAATATAAAATGGAGGTGGCATTTAAAAAAAAAAAGCTCAGATTTGACCTGATCTACTCTCAGACACAGACAACAAAAAGATTTCATTCATCTGCTACGGTAGTTTACACTGATGACTGTTAGGTTCCAAAGGGTTATAACTCAAGTCTTGACAAGATCTGAGCAACTAACCTGACAATGCAGCAGTGCTAATGTGGACCAGGCAAATCTGGTGATGCCAGTCCTTATAGGCCTTCCTACAATGCATTTCTCACCTGTTTTTTCCTGCTACCTATTTTTTCCTGACGTTTCTCTTGATGTATGCTTTTTTGAATGCAGCTGTCTCCATTCCTAAAGTTCTGGGATGGAACCTGAACAAAAGCATGCATTTATTCCAATACAACCTTTATTAAGCAGGGCAAAATGTATGTCCAAGGTCAATAAAGCCAAAGGGAAACAATTCACTTTCCAGTCTGATGTGAATCTTTTGTAATTTAAGCCTGGAAAAGCAACAAAATTAAAAAGATATATTGGACACTGGAGGAAATCAAACTGAAACAGAACTTTCCTCCTTCATACATTTATTCCACTTCTTTGATTGTCCCCCCAAATCCTAAAAAGTATTCTGCCACAGTGGATCTCATAATTCAGTAATATGTATGAGGTCTTTGCTACAACCTGTCAACTGTGTTGTAGCATTGTTTAAATCTAATTAAAAAATGTCTTCTCTTCTATTGCTGACAAATATTTAAGATTTTTGGGGAATACAGAAATCAGTAGCACAGTCATCTTGAAAAATGTGACAGGTGTTGACTTCAAGTGGTGTTTCAAATGTCAATATGCTGACCCTTATAACCTATACTCTTGCCATAGGATATAATTCTGTGAAAAATACAATGAGTTATTCAGTCGTTCTGGCTGATCCTTCATCTCTGATGTCTCACAGAAGAATAACCTTCAGAAGAGAGGAGATTTGGAGGAGAGTCCCCATTAAAGAGTGAGAGACAAGTATATGTGCTTTCTTAAAGAACAAGAGTATTACATCATTTTGTCAGTAAAGATATTTGTGTAAATTTTAATGAAGTCTGTTTTATACTGATTTTCCAAAATAAACTGACTAATGAAGGGAAGTTAATATCATTTTGATTAACCAAGGAGAAATACTTTATACTCTAAGTTCATAATAGCAGAAGGAAAAGCTAAGTCACCCTGAAAGAATGGCTTTCAAATAGTGATGATGTATCTTCCTGCCAATTTTTCAGATAAATTATTTTTCTGTCTTAATATGAAACCATATACATAAAGCTTCTATTAATAAATTAAATATTAATATTAATAAACAGTTACATAGACTGCAACATAAGTCTCTTAAAATGGAAGAGAGCCATATATTTGGTTGGCAGGCAAACTTCATTCTAACTGCCTGTGCCTCCATCCTGCATACAATAGGAGGCAAAGAACCTCCAGGAAAAGAATTATCCCTGCTTGTAATAAATCCATTTGCCTTCCAATGGCTCCTCCCACAGTACCTTCAGGTATCCAGCATACCCTAATCACAGGCTGGGGAAGAGGTGGATGGTGCTGTAGCTAGTTTCCTGCTACACGTGTGTGCCTATGACTTCCTGGTTAACGGGGGAGGTCCCGGACGACTGGAGGCTTGCCAATGTGACGCCCATCTACAAGAAGGGCCGGAAGGAGGATCCAGGGAACTACAGGACTGTCAGTCTGACCTCGGTGCCGGGGAAGATTATGGA